>NW_017728947.1:30485824-30499489 GCF_001723895.1 Crocodylus porosus
AGGTTTAGGTTAGATATCAGGAGGCGCTACTTCACGGTCAGGGCAGCTAGGGTCTGGAACCAACTTCCAAGAGGAAGTTAGATGAACATCTTGCTGGGGTCGAACTAGATGATCTGCTCAGGTCCCTTCTGACCCTAGAAACTATGAAACTATGAATACAATTTTGAGAAGGTGCCAAATTAAAAAATATGGTAACTACTAAAGCATTTCTAGTGTTAAGAATTATACTAGTGACATTTGCATGTCATGCAAATTCAGTTCTAATCTAACTAGCTCTCCAAATTATAAATCTGCTTCCATGGAAACAATTATTGAACTAGTCTCTGTTCACTCCTATGTAAAGAATATGGACCTGCTAAATATATTTACTAAGTGAGACTATGTATCATATGAGCAGATTCCTACACTTGTAGGGAGCCTCAGCTAAACTCAATTGCAGTCCACCTGCAACATCAGGTACTTTGCAATACCAAAAGGAAAGACATAAATATTCAAATCCCACTCAACATATTAGACTGCTAATACCCTCCAGTCCCACAGATTCAGCAGGATTAGTACCCAAGATACGAAATCCATATTCGAACCTGCACACTACTGTTTGATTTTACTGTTTAAAGAGATGTGGTTCCAACTACCCCCTCTTTCCTTGCTACTCCAGGGAAGTACCTTGAGGTCCAAGAAAGTAGGATACTGCAGATGGAATTTCTCTGAAGACACTTATTTAAAAAGCTGGCCATGGCCGTTTTTGTTGTAATTACAATCTGTGGTCAGAACCACACTAGATCTCATGCACTGCATGAATTCTCATTTTGAAAATGTAAAAAGTAATAGTATACTCATGCAGAGGTATAACCTAAGTACACTGAATGTAGAAAGGTCAGTGTAATTTTATACTTTTGTTCCCAAACAGTATAGTTTGTTTTCACTTTGTTCTGCAAAATGTTAATAAATGTGAAAATGAACGTGCAGAAGAAAAAATTGTTTGCCCTTCACCTTAACCCCCCATACACAGGTTTATATTCACAAAAACAACATAACTTACTTTACAAGATCCAGTCTGTTGTTTATTGCTGCCCAGTGAAGAAGAGTCACATTTTCTTTGTCTGGCTGTCGGACATCAAACCCTGCTTCTACCAATTCCTTGCACCGCTCCAATATTCCGTATCTCAAGTAGGAAAAAATATTTCAGTTATGGATGAATTCTTAAATACTTCTCTCCTATTCGTATTCTCTCTTGAGTAAGTGATGCTTTCTAAAAAAAAAAAGTCACAGAGGTCCTAATCCAACAGCTCTTACCCAAGCAAAATTCCCTACTGGATTTAGTGAAAGTTTTTCTTGGGTAAGGATGGACATTAGGATAAATGGAAACTTAGTTAAACCATCTTAAATTAGATGATCCATCAGTTTTACCACTAGTGAAACCAACCTGGGTAAGTGCCAGCTATCTGCAGCTTGTTTGTGACTTAAAAAAACCCAAACAAACTGCTACCTATCATTTTTATAGGGTTACCTTTCAGGCTTTATTTTGTAAGATGGAATAAAAAAAAAAAGAGAGTCAAGTCTTCAGTGGCTTTAAAACATTTTTCTTTATGAAGAAATAAAAAATTAAATCTGAACAGCCTTCACAAATGCCACTATATTTTCTGGACTTACTGGGTAGCTTTAACAATATCACAGGTACTATAGTCCTCTACCAGCGGAGCTGCTTCTGGTGGCTTTGTTATATTTTTATCTGCATGGATGCTGTGCCAGTTGTGTATGTGAGGTCGGTGAGGGCCGTGGCTGTGAATCTGACACTCCTGGTGAAAAACACAAATGTTTGCTCGTTAACATGAATTCAGAAGAGCCCCTCTGGCTTTTGTGCCCCCTGGGAAGCCACCTAGAGCAGGGACGGATGCCCAGCCTTTCCACCCTACCAGCCGGAAGGGTGGTGCCAAGTCTGTCCCTGGGCTGGATCCAACATCCAAGGCAATGCTGCGGGGTCGGGGGGAAGGGTCCGGTCCCAATGAGGCGGTGCAGCAATAGCTTGACCCAGCCTTGATCTAGCTCCGGGGTAGCAGGGGTGCGGCTGAGGGGTCCAGGGCCCATTTGGTGGCACGGGGCTTGGCGATATAGCCGTGAGGAGAGGGGCTGTGGTATCATTCCCACTCTCCCCACCACCAGAGTTCCCAAGGCGGTGGGATTCCTCGCCCCTGACAGGCCTTAATGCCGACACGGCAGCCGCTGGCACTGACTCGGCGCGGAGCCCCCCTGTAGCCGAGCCCTCCGCGGCCTCCGCACTGCGCACAGCCCGCCGCGGCGCGGCCAGGTCCGGCCCAGCGGGCCGCCCGCGCCCCCGCACAAGTGGGGGCGGGGGTCCCTCCGCCCCGTACAGCGCCGGGCAGGGGGCACGGGCTGGGTCCCGGGGGGGAGGCTGCAGCTCACCGCCGCGCCGGCCCGCTCCATGGTGGCTAGGCGACGCACCGCCTGCTGCTTCCCGGTGACCGATGCCCGACCCGGCCCCTTCCCCTTCCCCTTCCGCCTCCGCCTCCGCCTCCGCGCCAGGCCAGTCCTCGCTCCGCCTCACAGCCCCGGGCAGGCCGCCGCCGCCCTGCACGGCCGGCCACACGCGTCACGGCCCCCAACAGGACACACACGTGTCGCAGCCTCCACGCACACACAAACACACCCATCACAGATCCCAAGCAAGACTAACACGCACCCGCGCGTTACAACCCCCGAGCAAGGGTACATACATGTATCACTGTCACAGCCTCCCGAGCAAGGCTATACGCGCACACACGCCCGACATTGCCCCGAAACAGGCTACACCCCCCGCCCCCACCATCACAACCCCCAAGCAAGGCTGCATGCACGTACATACCCACCATGCCCCTGAAGCAAATCTCTACATACGCCCAGACACGCTGCCCCTGAGCAAGGCTGTATGCACACACACACCTGTCATTGCCCCCGAATAAGGCTACACATACACACGCACACCCATCACAGCCCCAAGCAAGGCTGCATGCACACACACACATCTGTCATTGCCCCCGAATAAGACTACACACACACACACACACACACGCACACCCATCAGCACCAAGCAAGGCTACGCACACAACCATCACAGCCCCGAGCAAGAGTGTATGCACACATACCCATTATAGCACCTGAATAAGGCTACGCCCACCCACCCATGCATTAACATTTATCACAGCCCTCAAGCAAGTCTACACACCCATGACAGCCCTCAAGCGAGTCTCCACCCCCATCACAGCCCCCAAGCAAGGCTGTATGCACACACATGCACAAGCATGTATCACACCCCATGAGCAAGACTACACACCCATCACAGCCCCTGAACAAGGCTACACACACACATCACCGCCCAACAAGGCTACGCTCTCATACACACATGCATGTCACAGCCTCCATGCATACACACACATGCACACCTCACAGGTTCCTCACAGGGCTACACAGACACACACATGCACGTGCACACGTCACTACCCCTGAGCAAGGCTCCAGGGTCAGTGCCCAAGTGTTCCTGCATCCCCCGTACACCGGGGTGGAACCCACACACAGTCCCCACCTGGCTCCCTTCTGGCACAGCCCTCCTGGGCACCTACAGGGTGCTGGCGAGTGAGCCGGAACCCCCTTCTCCGAAGTCTCCACTTCCCCTTGGACTAAGGAATGCCCTCTCCCTCCCACTAGAGCAGTGATTCTCCAATGCGGCCACCCTGGAGTACCTAGAGATCTTTTCAGGGGTGCCCCCACCATGATAGTGCTGTTCAGTGCGCAGGCATGTTTCACAAGACCAACCCCAGAGATCTCCAGGAAGATTTCATAGTGTTCAAACCAAGCTGAGCTGCTGTGGGTGTCCTGAGTTCTTTGGAACAGAAGACACGCTCTTGTTATATTTCTCTAGTTACAAATAAAAAAAGAGCGGAAACAAAGAGCTAGCATTTTCCTGGCAGGGGATACCTTGAGCCTAAGCAAAGGTTGAGAACCACTGCCCTAGAAGAAATGACAGCATCCCAACCACACACTGGAGAAGAGGTTAACACCATCGTTTGGTACAGATATGTTAACAAAAGAAGAAAAGAAGGCAAGCACATTCACCCAAACACATGCGACATGCAGGAGTTTCACTACATTGCAAAATAAATAGAAAAATTGGCAACAAGCAGGAGATTCCATTCCTGACTGGCAAAGGATGGAGCCAGTAAACATGGTTAGAACTGGATTAGGAAATTTCCCTGGTTTCCAGTGGTGAGTAGACTCTTTAATTTGAATGATTAGGTTATCCACCGGCACCTGTTTCTAGTAGTGTTGTCAAGATTTTTGTGGGTGATGTCTTTTATTGGATCAACTTCATGGTCCAATAAAAGATATCACTCACAAAAATCCTTGCCTTCCATTTTTAGCTGTGTTGAGCATTTTTTCTTCCTTTGCTTAGGTGGTAACCTTAACTGCAAATTTTAATACCAGCTACATCATCACCGGCAATCCCTCACAGTTGAGGATGATTGTTTTCCATGACTGCCTCATCTGTGGGCCCAAAGATGAATGAAGAGGCCAATCTAGGACCAACAGGTTCTACTGCAACTTTGGCACATATTTCCATGTCAGGATGGGTGGCTCTGGATTCTTGATTCAGTCTGTGACATGTTTCTGCTGCTCCCACTTTTACATCTCCTGTTGTCATTGTGAGGTTTCAAAGTACTGAGATCTTTGCAGCAGACTCTTCTTCCATTTGGGGAGGTCCTGAGCAATAGTCTCCCATAAGTTGATGTCAATGTTGCATTTTTTCAAGTTGGCCTTGAAGATGTCCTTGAAGTGCTTTCTTTGCCCTTCTCCTGAGCATACACCTTGACTGAGCTAGGAGAATAAAACTTGCTTTGGGAGTCTGCAGTCGGACATCTGGATGACATGGCCGGCTCAGTAAAGTTGATGTTCGATGATCAGTGTCTTGATCCTCATGGTGTCTGCTTGTGAGAGGACACTACTATTGGTGCGTCTATCTTCCCATTGGATTCAAAGGATCTTCCACAGGCAGCGTCAATGGTACTTCTCCAGGGACTTGAGGTATCTCCTGTATGTTGTCTTCTGTACGTTATCTCAACTCTGTACAGTAAGATAGAGATCATGACTGCTTGATAAACAAAGAGCTTGGTCTAGAATGTGATGTTTCATTCATCAAACCCATTTCCTTAGGTGTCTGAAGGCTGCACTTGCACATTTGAGGCCACTTTGTATTTCTTCATTGATGTCAACCTTCTGACCCTGTCAGTGACAGGGAACAACCTTAAACCTACTTCCTTCTAGATCAGTGCTTCTCAAAGTGGTGGTCGGCAGACCGGTCGCTGGTCCTCAGTGAGTTGCCAGGAAAGAAAGAAATATATTTTCAGAAGCATAACATTGATATGTCATAGCGCCACAGTCCTTACATTCCAACACTCCAGGTGACGTCACGTTGTGTGAGGTGAGGAGAGAAAGAACCAGACGGTCGCGCATTTGTGTAGCGCTGTTACACACAGTTGCTGCCACTGGCTGAGCCTTTCACCGGTCCCTGGTCCACTGAAAAAAAATTGCTGGTCCACCACATCAGCTAGTTTGAGAAGCACTATTCTAGATGAATCACTCAGAGAACCAGACATGCTCAATAATAACTGGCTGAGGCTGACTGTAAACAAGTCTAGTAGGAATCATCCTAGGTACCAAAGTAGTGCCACACCTTGAACATGAGGTGTAAACCAGCATTCAAGAAATCTGGTCCTCCAGCTTTCATTTTAAGCAGCAGAAGCCAGAAGAAGTGTAAGAACTTGTGTGGAATCCATATAACAAGGCTATTTAATTTTAAGATGAATTTTCCATTCTTAAGAGAGTTCTAGACATCTTGCTGCATTGTTATACACCTCTTTCACCATTACATGATTGAAAATCAGATGTATTATATTAAAATAAGAACACAGCCAAACAAAAACCTATGTTAAAATGTTATTGAGATTACAAAATATTTAACAATTTGTAAATTATTATGGTTGCTTATGGAACCTTATAGCCACTTATGCATCTAACCTGTACACTGAATGAAGCAAAAATCCTATTTTGTACACGTATGGGTGGTTAGTGTCTGCTCATCTTTGACTCCAGTGACTAAAAATCACATCATACATAAAGACCACAGGGCTTGATGGTGAAAAATTAGTGAGATTTGCTATCTTCAAGACACAGTGCTCTCCCTTCCATTAACCTGTGATTCTGTGTGGCAAGGCATTAGCACCAAATACATCCCCCAGCCTGGTACAAAGCTCGCCAGCTCTTCTTTTATACAGATCAACCTAAATCTCTAAGTGAAAACTATTCTGATTTTCAAAAAGTAATATTTTAATGAAATAAAGGCACTTCCCTAGCTTCAAGATTTTCTGCACACCAAATTTCAAAGGCCAACTGTGAAAAAGTGGGTATGAGAATTTCTTTAAAAAGTCACAAGAATGTTTTGTAAAGGAAAATATTAGGTCCCTGGGGACAGCTATGTGTTTTGATAGTTGATAATAATTTGTATTTTTACAGAACCTTCCAAAACATTTAAAAATTTTATTTAATTAAGCCTCACAACCTCCCTGTAAGTCAGTATTGTCTTGTCAGGCATTTTTTTGGTATTGTTTCAGCAGCAGCTGCCAGCATTCCTCCTACCCAGATCTACCCACATAAAAGGCTCTCATTTGCTTAAGTTCTGTCTGCTAGTTGCTCTACCTCTCTCTTCAGCTTTTCTCTTCCACCCCTCTCATTTTCTTTCTGTCCAGTGTCTGCTGGGGAAACTACTATTTACTCATCTTGGGTACAGGATACCCATTAACTGCTGGAATAAGTGGTTCTAACCCTACGAAGTCTATAGCCTCTCTCTAGATATTAATTATTTCAGGATCACTCCTCTGATCAGCATCATTGTCACTGCCCTCCAAACACCAATAAGAGTAGTTAATGTTTGTTTTTTTAAAAGAAATTTTCCATATTCCAAGCCAAATCACCTAAATCAAGTCCAAATCCATGAGTCAGTTCAGAACCGTAAGTGGCCCTAAAACCGGCAAACATCCTCCGCCCCCACCAGCGGCTTCAGATATTTCCAAAGTCTTTTGACAGGCATCTTATGTGCTGGCCCAAGCCCAGAGGCTTATGGTTCAGATGCCCCCAAGTTTCACCTGCCCTCAGCCATATGGCAACAGGAGCGAGCTAGGAAGGAGACTCCCATTTCCATAAAGTGGGCGTTATGGGTTACAACCTATCTTTGTAGTAGGTTTGAGGAAGCACCATGTATTTGGGTCCACGAAGGCAGTCTTCCTTAAGCACTCCCATGGATAACTGTTCTTCTGGTGTGGTTTAGTATCAATAAGAATAATTAATGTACAGCTGTGAAAAGGGTCCACAATATACAAAGACAAGTTCTGCTCATTGCTTCTTAGTGGGTGACCCACTGAAGGTCTTCCTAACTCAGGTACAGTTCTTAGTCACTCAGTGAAGGTGCCTTTATTCCAGGGAGAAATAGTTTCATAGTTAGTAGGGTCGGAAGGGACCTGAGCAGATCATCAGAATATAATCCTAAAACACTGTTATGTTCCACTTTAATCTACTCTACTTGTAAGTAGTCTAAAGTGTGGAACATAACAGAATTTATGTGAAATTATAGATGAAATTGTAACTGCTGTTCTTTCAGATGGTGAGGAACCTGCTCCTCTTGCCCACTAACATGTAAATATTTTCTGCATAGGCTGTCACTTTGCATAACCAGCAGATTCTTTTTTTTAATAATTTTTTCTTGTCTAGCGTCATAAAGGTTGTCAATTACAGCAGAGGAATCCAGAATCTTTGTTCAGGACATCTTTTTATCTCCTTCTCTGGATGTCTCTTTCTGATTTCCCTTCTGTCAAGGTGTTTACTATGCAGCATTTTCTTTAGGGCTTCTGAGTGATGCACCACTTAAATATTACTTCCACAACCTTGTCTTAGTTAGTGATTTTTTTATCTTGCCACTTAGTGAGTAACAAATGTAAGAGGCTACTTATGATTTATTTTAGCTTGTTGACACAGCAATTTAAACAGTTCGTGTCTAGACAGTAGTATAAAAATGGTATTACTACAACCTGATAGGTGTGTGCGCTAATTCAGAGAACAATATCTGAAGGAGATAAATCACTTTAATTTTGTATGTGTATAATTATAATGTATTACATTTTCTTTTAATGTTGAAGTTGTTTTAAATTTTGGTGGTATGGTAAAGTTTTGTCCTGAGATTAACATTTACAACAAAGAAAACATTTTAGAAGGGAAAAACTCTCCCAGTTTTAGCCTTTTGAGATACAGAGAAACACTTCTCTTGCCATTCCTTTGTTTTATTCTTCAATAGAAGAGCACTTTTGATTGAATCATATATGCCCATTTATAATATTATGTGGCTTCAGGATTCGTTTTGGAGTGATCCTCGATGCTACAAATACAAGTTTTGACATTTAACAGCAACAGGATTTAAAAAACAAGCTACAATTGAGAACCTGCATATGTTTGTGAGTGCCCTGAATTGTCAGTCATTTTGATCAAATAAAGGTAATGGGGGATTCAGATCTCAGGCAGCTTTTAAGCAGCATTTTGCCCTCACTTCCCTGAGAAGGAACAAGTATAGGGAAATCCTGTTAAATTACATTAAATCACAAGAAAAAAAGAATATAAGTAGCAAAATGCTTTTTGATTGCTATGCTTAAAACTATATTATACATTTTCCATTTGCTTTATTGCTTTTAATGCCTGCTTTATGGAGCACTATATGTAATAATACTTTGCACTTAAAATATGTCTCTGAAAATCTTAAAGTGAAATGCTAGCATTCATTTCATTTGTATGAGCTACTGTCCTCATTGGTTCTCTGCCAAATCTCCTTCCAACTTCCACTACCACAAAGAGATTTCAGGTTAGCAGTGAGAACACTACTCAGGTGGAAACATTTTAGCATAAGGAGTCCCGATATTTTTCCTGTGAAAATAGACTTGGATCATAAATAGTAATGACTTAGAGCTGAAATAATTTTTCTAGTTAGGAAATTATTCCTAACCTGTTTGCACTCTTTTGCTGCAGTTAAGTGAACTCTATGCAACTAAGAGGTATATTTCTTGAGCAGTAAACATGAGTGGGGACAGCCTTGTCCAAGTAGACCTGAAGAATCTCAAAACCATTTGAAGCATGTCTATACTCAAATTTCACAATGTTAGGGCAAAGCAATAAACTCTCTCCTTTCATCTTATGCTAATATCTCTGTTTAGGTGATAAAGATTGCAAGCAGCATTAATAACTTAAGCAGACATGTAATTTTTTGTTAAACACAAAACTGCTGACACAGACATCAATGCGTATTTCACAAAATAAAGACACTTTCAGTTGAAAGTCCACTTCCATGCATCTAAGCATATTGATTTTTATAATGCAGAAGATGTGTTTAACAAGCAGAGGGGAGCCTGTGAATCTTTGCTAACCATGATTTATTAGATTCAATGGACCCATTTATCCACTTAATTATACTACCCTTATACAGCTGTAACCCCATTGATGTCACTGCCTAGATCAATGATTCTCAACCTTTTTAGACTTAAGACACCCCTTGTCAGATTCAAGGCACCCTTCTAAAAATACCAGCTTTTAGCTTTCAATTTTTTCTTGACTACAATAAACTTGTCCTTTCTGCTACAAGGAGATCAAAGATCTCATCAGATTAAATGTTTTTAATACTGTGGATTTCCATTTGAAATATCTGGGTTTGGCTTGTGAATCATGCATAAGTATTCATATTACATAACAGCGCTTATACTGTGCTGCTTAAATCGAAATGTCATAAGTCGGAACAGATTTTCCCATAGGAAACAATGTTATAAATGGGGGATTGGTTCCTGAACCAAGGCCCAATACCCTATTTTCACCAAAAATAACCCAGAATTTTGTACTCAATCAATTATAGATGAGTAATATAGTTACATTAATGTATTTATATTGTAAATAGCAATTATATTGATTTGGAAGGACTTCTTTGGGTTAATTTGCTGGACTTTTTGAAGGGCTCTTGGCTAGAATCTTCTCAGGAGTCTTGGCTGCAGGTTTTTTGGAGTCTTGTCCTCTTTCTTAAAGAAAGTGTCCCAGGAAGTTTGGACAGATGTTCTCCAAGGAGATGGGCAACACAGCAAACTTGTTTGCTGGTGTGGTGTCACATCAGATCAAGCACCCTAAAGTTGAAACTGATGTCAGAAAGTCAAAACAGGGTGTCAATATATAAATGTCGGAAGTATTGTTTGTTGTAACTTGAAACATCTTAAGTCGAGGACTGCCTGTAACCAATTTGTGTTACAGAGTTTACTGATTTATGTCAACTTGTATTTGGGGGAGTATACGGTAGGACTTACAAAAGGATCTTAGGCCCACTAGAACAATACATGGGCAGAATTAAGGTGGCCAAGTTCAAGAGACCAATTCATAACCAAGAGACCAATCTTACTAAGTCCCTTTAGAACTTGCATTTTTATGTGTGCTTTGGGATGTGGCACTAAGCATTTTAATTAGCAGTTCTGCTAATTAAAAGCACCTGTGCGTCATGTGTATCAGCATCCCCGTGCTGAAAAAATGGTGGCAGGGCACTTTGAACTGAAGCTCATTGAACATGTTTTCATAGATTCATAGATGCTAGGGTTGGAAGAGACCTCAACAGATCATTGAGACTTCAACCAATCCCCTGCCTACACAGGAAAGAGTGTTGGGGTATTCTCTTAAAGACCCCGAATGTAGGAGAGAGCCACCACCATTGGAAGCCCATTCCAAATTTTGGCTACCCTTACTGTGAAGTTTTTCCTGATATCTAGCCTAAATCTGCTCTCTGTCAGTTTGTGACCATTGTTCCTTGTTACCCCAAGAGCCACCCTGATGAACAGAGCATCTCCGATCCCTTGCTGCGTTCCTTTAATGAACTTGTAGGTGGCCACAAGATCACCTCTCTCTTGCGGAGGATGAAGAGGTCCAAATCCCTCAGTCCCTTCTAGCCCCTAATCATATGACTGACTCTCCTCTGGACCCTCTTGAGTCTATCCACATCCTTCTTGAAGCACAGCACCCAAAACTGGATGCAATGCTCCAACTTATTTTATTTCAAAACACCCTGTTGCCATTTTCTTAATGCAGGGATGCTGATACCCGTGATGTGGAAGGCTGCCAGAGTGTGTCAATTTCCATGCTCCAGCAGACTTGATTAATCCAATTTGCTCTGACGTGCTGGATTTTCCCTGCATGTCTGTAGAAGCCCTAAGACTCCAGGGCACCTTTGTACCTCCCACCTCTGCCTGAAAATCTGCTGAGGCATCTGCAATCTTACTTATACATTGATTCAGAGATGCTGCTGTAAGTTGAACATTTAGGTATCTGTCCTGCATAAAGCATTAAGGATTCACACACTAGACAGTAGGGGGCCTGCATAAAGCATTTAGGATTTACACGCTGGACACTAAGGGACCTAAGAAACTGAAATTATGTCTAGCACCAACCATCAGGATTGAGTTCAGCCTCTCTGGCTACTGTTTAAAAACTGCACTGTCAGGAGAGAACCTGTAGGGATGCCCATCTTTTGTACAATTGCCCTGTAATTAGACCATTTATGCAGGAAATACAAGACAAGGGCTTAAGGCCCATTCTCACCCTGTTAGGACTCAGACCCATCTTTCCAGGAAAGCAGAGTAACTTCCAGGCAATAGGCCAGGCTGGGATGAAGGCATTCTTCACCTCTCCTGTTGAAGTTGGATCATGATATAGGAAGGAATGTAAGGTCCAGAAAGAGTATCAACAAGATAGCACAGCTCTGCAGCTCAATGGTGAGGGTACTGTTGTGGATCCTGTGTCCTACCTGCTTTCCTCACTCTGCAGTTGTGGCCCTGCTCCTCAGCTTTGGCCCCTATCCCTCAGGCCCTGGCCCTGCTCCTGAACTGAGACCTCCTTTGCCCCCTAGTCTCAATCCCTAAACCACTAATCTTGCTACCCCAGTTTAGGTGTTAGTCAGGAGCCCTGTTGCAGCCCTTCTACTTCTCCTCTCCCCATGGCTTCCAGGTCAGACTGCCTGCCCAGCTCAGGCCCTGGGCTTACACCTTGCAAGCTCTGCCTTTTTTGCATAATGTGGCTCCCTTATTTGCCCTCTACTATGTCTGCAGCCTGCTTCTCCTGCAGCCTGCTTTTTCAAATAGCAGAAGCACCAACCTCCCTGCTACAGATGGGAGATGCAGATTTAAATCCGCCTCAGGCTGAGGAGGGCCTAAAATCTAGTCTCCAAAGGTGCCTGTACACAATCCATGCTCCAGCAGATTAAGTCTGCTTAAGTGTGGTAATTAGCATGATCCAGCCAGCCTCTGAGACTCATGTATGAGCATCCCTGTGCTTCAAAATGGCAGTGGGGGCACTTTAACTAAAGCCTGTCAAATGAGCTTTAGACAAAGTGCCCCTCCTGCCATTTTGAAGCACAGGGATGCTGATACACAAGACGCTCTGGGCACTTTGATTAAAGTTGCCCTCAGACTTACTCTAATAACAGTGCTCTCTCCCCACCCACACATGCACACTCCTGGAGCATGTGTAAAAATGCCCCACCTTTCTGGGTGAATGTTGTAACCAGATTATTATATTTAGGATTGGCCCTGGCACCAGGACCAACCTACTGTCATCACTGCTCTAAATTGCCTGAACACAAAGGAACAAAGTTGTATAACAAGGACAAGGATTATGAGTTATGATTGTGACAGACACCTGGTTGTGGTTATCTGAACCCAGCACTCTTTCCTGACCATGGCAGGGGGTCAGACTCAATGATCTAATAGGTCTATTCTGACCCTAAAAATCTATGAATCTATGAAAACTTAGAGAAAATGGGGTTTCAGACCCTGGATTTTAGACTCAGATATATACCTAAATCTGTGAAAGAATCAGTGAGTGGCTTGGCATACCATCACTGGCCACCACTCAAAATGCTGGGCACATCTACATGAGACACTACGCTGATGTAGCATCAGTGGGCACAAACCGTCACGCTGCAGGTATGTCGCTGTAGCAATGTGCTCCCTCACTATAGTGTGGGACATAGTGGCTAAAAATAACTGTGCACCACTGGCATGGCACAGTACAGGCTGCTACTGCGCCATCATTTAGTACTTCCTTTCGGAACAACGGTGCACGTGTAGATGCGCCCACCGAGCATTGGGAATCCCAATGCCAGATACTTAACTCTCCTCTTATAAAGTATAAGGATTTTGGGTTTGTGAATTCTCCTAGAGTCAGATGCCTAATTGCCCATTTTAATCTTGCCCCTAGCTCTCAACCCTTGAGTATGAGAATGTTTGCTTGCAGATAAGCCAAGCTTTCCAATTAGAATTATGTAAAGGAAGTGGCATGTATATTTTTACCCTTCTGTAATACCCATACACACTTGAAGAAGTGATGAAAAAATTGCGGTCCGTTTCTTGGAGGCCACTAAAATCACAGACACACATACATTAGATGGCACAAAAGGTGTATTTGCAAATAGGGTCAGAGCAGAGTCAAAAACTCAGATTACTCTGAACCCACCAAGGAATTTTTGCAGGCTGTATTTATCTTTTTCCTCCTGGGCAC
>NW_017728947.1:30499914-30573827 GCF_001723895.1 Crocodylus porosus
GAGGAATTTTTCTGAGTACCATGACTTTTGCTACAGTCTGCGCTTTGAGGGGGACTGCTGCAACTTGCATTCCTTTAACTGTGGTGGTTATCAATCTTTTTGAAGCAGGTGTCTTCATCATACGGGGATGATTGTGGAGTGGATGGGTTACATTTTATCCACGTGGAGTTTGGGAGCTTAACAGCAGTAAAATTTCATCGACCTGCATACTTGCTGCAATTAAGGGCATAATAGGTAGTGCATGTTCGGACCTATTTCAATGTCTATGTACACTGGCTATGTCCCAAACTCCTTCCTGTACTATTATTGCTAATACAGTACTCTCCTAATGCCACTTGGGAAAGATCCCAGCTGCGGTTTTTATTCTATTCTTGACCAGTATTCTTAACATCCGCCTTATCACTTACCAACCATTTTGGGGCCAAAGGAAAAGCCCTCCACATGGAAAGCTGGGGCCTTGTATCTGAGCAAAATATGTAAAATTCTCTGGCTTGATTGGCCGGGGGGGGGCAGAGACTTTTCAAGCAGATTGTTAAGAGAAAGACTAGAGTGTGGTACCCCCTGACTGGACAAAGTCGGGATGATGGCAGGAGGAGGGATATACGGTGAGGTAGGATGGTCTGGGGAAGAAAAGAAGCTGCTAGGTGCTGCTGGAGAGTGAAGTCTACTCCAAGGGAGAAGGAATTTGCAGATAGCAAAAGAGGAAACTCAGGTAGAGGAGAAAGAGGGAGAATTGTGCTGATGTCTGGGAACTACTCTCTCCTCCTTTTTCCCCCTTTTCTGAGGTTTTATGGAATTAATACCAGGGAAGAGGGTATTGGTTCCTTGGGTTGGCTGGCCAGGAATTAGGCCTGGCAGTTTCAAACGGTTGAAACCTGGGAGTTACCAGCTTTGGGCTGGGGTTGAGGTTTGCAACTTTCTGCTCCCAGTGGAGTGGTGGATCAAAACTACCTGGAGCCCAGGCCTAGAGGATAGGCCAGGCTTTTCCCCTTTGTTTCTTTTGTAGGTCCTTCACTCCAGTCAAGCTGTGTGGTTGGGCTAGCTATAGCCAGTAATCAGCCTGGCTCCCCTCGGAGTTTTTCCTGCAGTTTTCATTTCAGCAGTCCATATAACCCAGCCCAGAAGTTCTGGGGTGCATGTATGCTGGTTGGAGCTGCAGATACCGCCCCTCCCCACACACCTCTCCGTGGGAACAAAGATCAGGACTCTACCACTTCTCCAGGAGCAGCCCTTTGCAAAGCATTCAAACTCTTGAGCAGCTCTCTGCAGTGCAGTGAACCCAAGGAGAAACTCATTGGACTCTCCTGTGGGGCACCCCCTCTCCAGCCCATTGTTAAAGGGCAGGTATAGGGATGCAGGCCCCCAGAACGACACACTAGGGAGCCCCATTAACTTGTCCCAGACTGCCTGGGTATGGGTGAAGGCTCCTCCAAGAGTGTCACATATAGACTTTGCTTTGTAGTTAACAGTGTTTTAAAATTATATTTAGTGTTGTCTTTTGTTTTTATTCTCTAATACCTTTGGGTTTTTGTATTTATACTGCTTGCGAGGAGGGGGTTTTGTTTATAAGGGATGCACCTACAAACTTGGTGTTCCTAGATTTCTGGGTAGAGGCTTGAGCCACTGGTATAATTTATGGAGTACCCTGAAATATGAACCCTGCTTTTCTTGCTGCCGACTGGTGCCCGGAAGAAGGGTTGCACTTATTTTGGGTGATTTTCTAATGGTAATATTTTACATGTGTGAATGCCAATTGTATGAATTGAAACTTAAAACAAACAAAACCACACAGAACTAATGCCAATACATACTTCCTAAAAAATACGGATAGAAAAGATTCAGCAGACAAGTCACGCTCTAAGTACCTTTCAGCAAGTCCCAAGAGAAGAATCACCACTCCAGGACCAAAAACCAATAACCTAAAAAATAAATATCCAGTAGATAGATAAGAAGAGAACAGAATACCAAATATAACAGATAAGGAATATTTCAATATTAGAGCACCCTCTTCAGAGCTACAATCATCCATTACACCCTGAAGGGGAAAAACCTAATTTGTATGTGACATGAAGGGGAAAAGGATCATTTGTATGTGACTACAGTTTTTGAAAAGGAAATAAGAGCACTACATAATTCTTTTTACCAACTCCCATATGCCTGTGGGAATGCCAAATGTTACTTGGGTTTACAGTAAGAACATATCTTCCAGATAACAAGTAACTGTTGGGGTATTGTCTTGCTGAAGATGGACAATTCTATTTCAAGATATTTTTATGACAGCCATCTACTTAATAAGCTCTTGTTAATCATTGATTCACAGATGCTAAGGTCAGAAGGAACCTCAATGGGTCAGAGTCCGACCCCCTGCCAGTGGCTAGAAAAAGTGCTGGGGTCACATGACCCCAGCCAGGTGCTTGTCCAGTCACTTCTTGAAGACCTCCAAGGTAGGGAAGAGCACCACCTCATCACTAAGGCTAGGGACAGAAGTTACACATAAACTGGTTTAAGTGATCAGAAACCAGTTAAAATCTGTAACACAACAGAAGTTCAATGCACTTCAACCAGGTTTGTCTTAGAACAGTTTGTGCCATTTTGAAAGTGGTTTAATGTACCTGGACCGAGGAGCGCCGGGAGCTGGGAGTCTGCCTGCGCCCAGCCCCGCATGCCGACCGCATCACCGTGACACCCCGCATGAGGACCTTCCTGGAGAGGTTCCTGAAGGACACCGTCTGCAACAAGTATGCCGGCGACCTGAAGGCCAAACCTGACCATGGCAAGGTCTTCGACGTCACCTCGAAGTGGGACGCTAGCAACCACTTCATGCCCAGCGGGAGCTTCGTGGACTGGCGCTTCCTCCACCGCGCCCGCCTCAACTGCCTGCCTCTGAACGGGGCTGTGAGCTTTGGCCACCGGGACAAGAGGTGCTGACAGTGCGGATACACGGTGGAGACCCTCCCCATGTGCTGTGCGGCTGCAAGCCGCACGCCAGAGCCTGGCAGCTCCGCCACAACGCTGTCCAGGACTGCCTGGTGCGGGCCATCCCGGCCGGGGCGGGGCAGATCTCCGCGAACCGCACTGTCCCGGGCTGCGAGAGCCAGCTGCGCCCCGACATCGTCGTCACGGACCATGAGGCCAAGAAGATCGTGATAGTGGACGTCACCATCCCCTTCGAGAACTGGCGCCAAGCCTTCACCGATGCCCGGGCTCGCAAGCGGGAGAAGTACGCCCAGCTGGCCAACACCCTGAGGGGCCGCGGCTACGATGTGGCAGTGGAGCACTCATCATGGGGACGCTCGGAGCCTGGGACCCCAGCAATGAGAGCGTCCTCCATGCCTGCTGCGTTTCCCGCTGCTACGCCAAGCTGATGTGCTGCCTCATGGTGTCCAACACCATCCGCTGGTCCCGCGACATCTACGTGGAACACATCACGGGCCACCGCCAGTACACCGACCCCTCCAGACGAGCCGCCGCTGGACCAGACCACCTGAACCACCCCCCTGCTTCGCTTCGTGTCAAGAGGATTTCGCCGCCACAGATGACCCCGCCCCACCTGAAGAGGACCCCTGCGATCGGACTTTATGGACTGAGATGCTTTCTCTGAGCCACTTTCTCCTACATTGCGGACCACTGTAACGGGTATGTGTGTATCTGTCTCCTTTCCCTCTCAGCGTCGCGACCCCCCCGCTCCCTTCCCCCCTTCCACATCCCCCCACCCCCGGGCTTAGTTGGCTAACATTGTATCGTTTGTAACCTAGTCGCGTTCCCCTCGTCTCCCCCACCCCTCGATTGTTAGTCCCTCGCTCGGGCGCTTTGCATTTCTATCTCAGCTTTGTCATCTTTTTTTTTTCTGGATTCCCCATCCAAAACATCTTAACTGATTTAGGTTAAACCAGTTTATGGAACTTCTGTTCCAGACCTAAGGGTAAAAATCAAGTTCCACTGCTGTCACTACAAACTTGATGTCATTTTCTTTACTTTGTCTACATTATCCTTACAAGCTAACATATTAGTAGCGTGATCTGTTACTGATGTATATAATTAATGTGTTACCTCTCCTCTTAAGCCTAGATTCATCAATCCATCTCTCAAGTATGTGGCATCATTTTTAAAAAGTGCTCAGATCACATTGGAATCAACTTAAGATTCTGGTCCAAAGTTCAGTGAAACTGAGTCAGTCCTTCCATTGGCTCCAACAGATTTTAGGTCACAACTATGTACTCTGATGATAAAGATTAGTTTAAGTACCTTATATGCTCTTCTGAACTGGGGCCTGTGACAAGGGAAAAATGCAGCAGGCAATTTTCACCCCATCCGCTCCCTCAAAGTGCTCTACAGCTGTGACTAAACTGCAGTGCACGGCTGCAGAAAGCTTTAAAAGGGCCTGATCCTATGAACATTTGAACCCTCATTGTATGAGGGTTTAGATAAAGATGAAGCACCCTTGGTAACTTGTGCCTGTGCCACCTCCCAGTCCCAGCACTGTTTTCATAATGAGAAGGGGGAAAGGGAGCAGAGGGAGTTTGGTCTGGGTTTTTTTCAGCTGGTACTAGAGGTTGGGGTGGATGGGTTGGATTGCAGCCCAGCCGCCCTCTTCCCCAAGTGTGGAGAGGGCAGTAGGTCTCCAATCCACCCACCCCACCCTCCAGCACCAGCTGGGGAACCCCAGAATGAGCTCCCTCTGCTCCCTTTCCCCGCTCCCATTACAAAAACAGTGCCAGGGCTGGGGTGTTACTAGGAGAGAACAGTTGCAAGCTTGCAGCCATTCTAAGCAGCACCTGGATTCCCCAAGCCCTGGGACCCAACAGTGAACTTCTGTTGGATCTGGGGGATCATTGTAACTCATGGAGCTTCCATAAGGCACCCCCATACAATCCTGTAGGGAGAGCCAACCCTAAGGGTGTGCAGGGCCTAATTCACGCCCCCACCCCCCACAAGGGACAGCTCTGCCTGTAGGGATCAGGGACCATATGGGACCTGAATGGCACCAAACTGCATGGCCTGGGCCAGGGACTCAGGAGGCTGAGGGGTGCACCAGGAGCCTTGCCCAAGTCAGGGACTTCAGTAAGCTGGGGTCTACATTCTTTCTGTAATGCCCCCATTGGGGCACAGTACTCCAAATGTGGCGTTACCGATGCCAAATGGAAGGGAATACCCACTTTCCTCGATCTGCTTGCAAAGTTTCTACTATTGCAGCCCAGTGTGCCATTAGCCTTCTTTGCAACAAGAGTACACTGTTGGCTCATATTTAGCTTATTGTCCATTGTAACTCTCAGGTCCTTTTCTTTTTTAGGGTTTTAATTTTTTGTAATTTTTTAAATTTTTAACTTTTATTTTAGAGTTTTGCATATTGTCCATGTAATTGTACCAGTGCAAATTTATTTGAAGACAGACCCTTTATTGGGTTTATATAGTGTGGTGATGCAAAAAAGAGAGTTGTAAAGAGGTAGAGGATATCAGGAGCATTTATTTTCCTGAAACAAAAATACATGTGTACAAGTACACATGCACATACGTACTTGTGCTGTGGTTATACAGGTGTCCTTAGCAAAAGTTATTATTCTAGATAGTAATAACAGCTACCACTGCAGCATGATTCAACCTTTGAAATGAGTGTTCCGGAAATACTGTATATATATAAAATTTTAATCATGTGAATTACTAACCAGATCAGACCAGAACACTGAACAGACCAGAGGAGCATTTAATCCAGAATTGTGTCCCTCACAGAGGCCAGTTAACACGTGCTTTGAACAAAGAAAGTTTGACAATTCTTGCCTTTGTTCTAAATAAATGTTCCCAATCTTTTTACCCTGCATCCTCATGTGGCAGTTTTCTGTGCCGTTGATTATTCTTCTTGCCTTACTTAGAATCTCATCTAGTTCTTCAATATCCTTTTACAGATGAGATGACTAGCACTGTACAGTCTGTGTTACAGTAAAGCCTTCCCCCCATTTTATTTTAATTTGAGCTTTAAAATGTGAGGAAGACGTAGCATTTAAAAAGAATGAATAATTTTAACCTTAAGATCTAGATGAAAGAAAAAGGTTTACTGCTGCAACAAGGTGAAGAATACTGCAGTATCCACTAATACAAAAGTAAATCAGAATCAAGATGATCTTATACTGAACTAGTATCCTAAATACCTTTGAAATAAAACAGCAAGCAGTCAGTGATATTTCCAAAGGTAGCATGTGTGTGTGTGTATGCCTGTGTGTGTGAGGGGGAGATGAGGGGCAGGGGAAGGAGCAAGGAGACGTGAACATATTTTACCAAGGTTAGGCTGCAGAAGTACAATTCAGTGACTCCAAGACAGAACAGGCAGAAGGTAGAAGCAGCAAGGAGCCTGATCCCTTTTTTTTTTCCAGCAGAGCCTGCCCACCTCTTTTGTGGTCAGGGGAGAGCTGCTGCTGGCAGGCTGAGTGACCTCTGAGCTGCACAGGGGGGCCCCGGTCCTTCACTCCATAGCAGTGGCACCCCCTGGGGCTGCCCGGGTTGGCTATTAGCAGGCTGGGTGCTGCACCAGCTCAGAGGCAGCACCCAGCCTGATCCAACTGTTCCCTGATCCCATCTGCTGGAAGCCCGATGAGCACTTCTCCCTGGGTGGGCTTGGGGAAGAGTTGGATTAGGCTGGGTGATGCCTCTGAGGTTGGGCAGCACCTGGCCTGCTAGGAGCTCACCTAGGCAGCCCTGAGGGGTGCCACCACCACAGAAGGAAGGACTGGGGCTCCCCACAGCTCAGGGGCCACTTGGCCAGCCAGCAGCTGGCCTCCCCAGCCACAAGCACACTCTGGCTCTGATAAAAAAAAGGATCTGGCCCCTCACTGTAACACGACAGCAAAATTGAAGCTGTGGGTTTCAATTAAAAAAAACACTATTTCAATTTAGGGGGCAGAGAATAAAACCCTGAGGACTAAACCCCGTCATGTGTACAAACGCCCTCTGTTCTGTACTGATGAGCTTCTTCCTTCAACCCTCACAGTGCTCCTTTACCCTCTCCAACTTCAGTCTACATCTGCCCCTCTCCTGTCACTTCTTTCCACTTAGAATCTCTCTGGCCCTCTTTCTTGTCCATTTATACAGTAAGCCCTCAGGTGCATGGCCTATGTACTACTCTGCTTGTATACTGCCCAGCACTGCAGAATGGGTCCCTTTCACTATGAACTATAAACAACAGACACCAACCAAGTCTGAGGATCGAAAACATACCAAGAGCTTTAAATTATTTTAGTATAATTACAGGGGGACTAACTGTTGCATACAATAACTTATAATTCGAGGTTCACTGATGCATTGGTCTGATATTGGACTGGTACCAATATAAAGAAAATTTGCCTTATCAGATACTGGCCCAATGGGGCGGATAATTTGGTTGATAAATGCTCATGCTGCACGTAGCTACAGTGCAGCACTCAGGCAGCAAGAAGCAGAGCCAGCGGTGTGGAGAGCTGCCTCCAGCTGGCCAGTTCAGTGTGGTATAAGGGGAGTGGGGAGGGAAGGGGCATGGGGGGGGTGCAGATCAACACTCCCCCTGCAGTGAAGAAGGGGCAGGTTCTGTCCAGCCAGGGCAGGTCAGGGTGCAGGATGGAGCCATGGCTCCTGGTGGGGGTGGCTCCCACTGCTACTTGCACCTGGGGGGGCACAGTGGGGCATGTGTCCCTAGATATGCATGGAGTGGAACGGGCTACAGCTAGGGCTGTGCGGGGCTCTTCTCAGTGGGGGTTGGGTTCGAAGCGGGCACCAGCAGCGCTGGGAGTATGCTGTATCCATCTGAGATTTCACCGCAGCTCAGCTCCCAGCGCTGCTGCTACCAGCCACTGAGCACAACCCTGGCTCTTCCTGGCGCATGGGTGGAAGTGGGGCATTGAGCCGGGACTGCGCTGGGCAACTGGTGGTGGCAGCACTGGGAGCTGAGCAGCGGCGAAATTTGGGGTGGATGCAGTATCCTCCTGGTGCTGACGGTGCCCGCTCTGAGCCCAGCCGCTGCTGAGAAGGGCCCCATGCAGCCCCGGCTGCAGCCCACCCCACCCATGCAGATCTGGGGGGCATACGATGCCCCTCCCCCATGCCCTCCCAGAGTGCAAGCAGCAACTAGAACCGCCCCTACCCCCCACAAGCCATGGCTCTGGCTCCCCCGTCCCACCTGGGCAGTACCTGCCCCTGCCCCCTCCCTCACCATGGGGGGCACTGATCTGCCCCCATGCCTCTTCCCTTTCCCACTCCCCTTCCATTATACCAGACTTATAATGGAAGTTTTTTTCTGGAGTTCTCAACCATGCTTCAACATTACATTCACAATGCTTATAATAAAAACCCATCTTTGAATCAAGATGGCATTTTTAGTTCAGTTCTTAATGAATTGTTACGCACATCACTAAATCATATAAAAGGCAATGATGGGTACATACAAGATACCAAAACAAAGAATGCACCACTTCCCCCTCCTCCCTCCAGCCCCAAAACAGTAAGCGACACAAGATTAAGACACGTGATTGGTATAATAATGGATATAATAAAATAAGCTTTCATTGCTGATGTTCAAGCTTGAGTGGTGCATGAATGCAGTCAAATTATTGTGACATTAAACAAAATAAGTCAGAGGGAATTTATACACAAGAGGCAGAGCTAGTACACATTTGAAAACACAATGCAAGCTTAAAGTTCTTTTGCAGAAAATAGCCAAGGCTGCAGAAGAAATCTAAAAGCAAACCAAAATCCCAGCAGGAAAGTAAAGAAAACAATTCAGGTAACAATCCTGAGCATCCACTGCCATACTTCAGTCCAGTTTCATCGGTTTTCAAGCCCTACAGGGCCAGTCAGTCATTTTTTATTTTTTTTAAGAAAAGGAACTTCAGTAAAATAAGAACAATACTAAAATACAAAACCAGTGTTTTTTAAAGGTTAACTTCATTTGCAAGTACCAAAACACTGCACAATTAAGAACCCAATGTAAGCGTGGTCTTTACTTTGCTGATAATCCTCCTTTTATCAGTGGAAGCCAAAATATGTTTTCTACACAAGTGTTTCTTCCTCTAGATTAAAATAGAGGAACTGTTGACAAGACAGATTAATGTTCCTAGAAACTGCCACTTGCTACATGCTCTTTAATTAATCATTTGTCCTTCTATATTGGAGAAGCCCTACACATGGGCAAGAACCTCATCATATTCTGTACTATATGAAAAGCAGAGCCCCTTCCAGTTGTAACAATAGACAGAAATAAGTTAAGTCATGTAGGATGCATGTACAGTGGTTGTATTCATAATTCTTTTAGACACCAAGTGGTATTCCACAATCCATCAAATTTGCCCAGAATGCTTGGAGTCTTCAAATAGAGAAAAGCTCCTGGTTGCCAATGCCTACCCACGTGGTAATACTCTCAGATCAATGTAATACAGCACTACATGGACTCAAAAGTGGAATCATGCAAGTGCAAGCCAAGTGCAACAAGGCATATATACAATTGACTTAATATCATCCATTTATCTACATTATATGTTACTGTAATGAAACGTGCACTTAAAATAAGGCCTGAATGTAACTATTAATAAGAGACTTTTCTTATTCATATTGATACAAAGCAGTTTTACCAATCAAAGGGGCTAATTGTGACAATATATGTATATATTTGGTGGTAATGGCTTTTAGCCTGAACTTGTTGATTTTAGTAGACTTAAAAAGCACTTTTAATTCCAGAAGAACATTGTTAGAGGTACAGTAAAAAACAACCAAAAATGAAACAGCCAAACAAAAACATATTTTTCTTTTTTTCACTAAATATTATAACAATTTTGCAGAAATCTACAGCTGTCAAATCTACTTACTCAAGATTGTGTCTCTGTTTGCGTCTCCAGGGTCATGGCTACATAGCTCTTCACGTTACACCCTTCACTGCCCCACAGAGCACTGCCCCGCAGTCCTTAGAGCTGCAGTACTTATATGCTTATATCTTTCTCTGCATTTCGTTTTTGTCCATAATCCACTGAACACTTTCCCTGTACAGCACAGCAGTTAATGCAAGGGGAAAAAAACCTTACAGCATTTCTAACAGGAGAAGCCTGCATCCTACTACTACATACTAGTCAGCTCTCTATGGCAGAGCTGAATGAATACCAACCCTGCAGTGTCAACAGGAAGATCAATAATACTGTCTCTCACCTTGAAGCAGATAACTAATAGTTACATGGAACCTACTGATATTCGAGTTAGTATGAGAAGCCTCTGTAAAAAAGGCATATAGATACATGTCTTTGTTTTCTTTTGTCTGACAATAGAACAAGGCCCATTTGTCTTCCAGTCCAAATTTCATGGTACAAGTTAATTGCTTATTTAAATGGAGAATATTGGGCATTTGTATGTAATATGTAACTGTCAAGCTTGTAATTAACAGGAAGGGCTTATCACTCTGCTTATCTATTTATATATTATCTTTATCCTCCTACACTTCATCTAGCATTGTTATTTTGGACTGTATGCTTTTTGTAAAGCTCTCACCAGAGATTTGGTAGTGAGCTAATCTGAACAATTAAAAGGTGGAAAAAGAAAAGACAGATCAGATAAAACCTTGTTTCCACCTTGAAATCCAGGATTCAGCCTCTATTATTGTCCTAACCTTTGTAGTTACCACTTTGGACACAAGTGAGAGAGGTACGAAGTCCCCTATCTGCACTAAAAAAATGTTTTCCTATAACAAACCTTCTCTTCAGTTACTCTGCAAAGAAAGTTTAGGATTAAGTCAAACTAGAAGTCAGTGGATGATCCCAAGGAAGTCAGGTTCTTTGTGCTCAGGTGGGCTGAGCACTGCTGATCCACAGCAACATGGAACTCAAGACTGGAAGTAGCCTTGAAGGTCACAGACTCCAGTCTCCTGTTGTCACATTATATAGATTTCTTTAATAGTATAATCAAGTTCCATCCTAAAAAAGGGTAATAAAGAGTAGCAAAAGCAAGAGAATACTGGAAACAGATTCTGGAGCCTCACTCCTATGCTACTTAGAACTCTTCTTCTAGTGCTAGAAAAATTATAAAAGAAAGGTCCCTCAGTATTTATTTACAAATTATTGGAGAAAAAAGGTAACAAGTCAGACCTTTACAGAAGAAATATTAGCTATCAGACCATTTATGCAATACAGTGCTCAAAACTGCTACTGGTAACATCTTCTATTAGAGAAAAAATAAATGTTCAAACCACACTTATTTCCCCCCCAGAAAGCATCCAAAATTTTCTGTGGAATGTAGTTTTTGCTGGCATCAAGCAGAACCTGTATCTTATATTTTCCCATTCCCAAAGAGACATTTTGAGCTGTGGAATTCTGTGTTCTTCTTAAAATATTCCTGGTATTAGCCGGTAAGGCACTGCAGCAGTGTAGCGCTTCCAGTCCTTCCCATATTTGCTGGAACAACGGTGTTCATCCCTAATGCAGCGATGGACCAGCAGAATGGTAATGTAAATTATGTAGAAGTAAGGCAGAATGTGTTCAAAGCCACATGTCAGGCAGTATGCTAGGGAGCCCATCAAGTCACCAGTGTAATTAAAATGTCGTGCCACTCCCCAAAATCCTGAAGTCAGCAGCTTACTGTAGTACTTGCTCCCATTCGCTGATGTGTATGAACATTCAATGTATTCTGGTTTCTTACCCCAGATTTTGCAGTTGCCATCTGTCCGACGGAAGAGATCTTTCTGGTGGTTGGTCATCCTAAAGACATAGTAACCAACAAGGCCCAACAGCAGGATTCCTACTGCATTAGCTGTTGACAGCTGTATAGGGTGGTATACTAGATATAAACCCTGCGGAGTGAAGAAGAATTAAGGAAGTTAGTGAATTATTGTAGAGAAATGCTTCCCCCAAAATAGGTGGTATCCTTTCTGCCCAAAAGGTGGTAGACTGGTTCTCAGTCTAATGGGAACCCAATTGACAGGAGAGGATCAGTGAGAGTAAGAACTTGCAGGATCTCAGATCCATATTACAAATGTATTGCCATGTCTGCAGATAAAGCCAAAACTCGTTTACAAAACCACCTGCCTTATCTCTACTCTTACTGAGACTGCAACAGATAGTTGAAGGAACAGCTTGTATGAATGGAATAGGAAGCTAAAGCAGCTTTCTGCTAGCTGTTTTCTGTTCCTATGGCACTGGTTAGAATAAAATAGCATGACAAACTGTGCTAGGACACAGCACTTTAGATCAGGGCAGGACATATGGCTATTAATCTCTCCTGATGTTAAGGCTTCAGGAATTGAGCACTATGGATTGCAGCAGTGGTTCTAACTCAGACTTCCTAAAAGTATTTTAAAAAATGCAAGTCATGCTGCTGGGGAACAGATTTCTGGAATTCTCATGTTTACTTTGAACTCTGCAACTTGTTCTGCTTCCAGGAAATCTGCTATTCGCAATGCAAATCACATTTGTACCTGCAAAGTATAGAGGTAAGGCAGCCAGACACAGTCTCCCCAACCCAGGTACCATCCAAAATGATCATGGCAGATGTCAATAGTCTTCAAATACCAGGCTTCATTCCAGAAGAAGTCCAACACATAAATTCCCTGGAAATAAGGGGTATTTTGCTTAGAACAGTGCTCTGTTGCTATTAAAGTATATCACTAGTTAGTACACAAAAACTGTCCCAGCAATTTTAACTTCTGTGAGATTGATAACTGTCCTGCATTCCACAATTGCAAATGCAGTATTTTCAAAAAATAACATAACTGTATTAAAATATATTACACACATAGTGGAAAATATACCTTCAATCAATGCAGATGCCCCAATTCATTATTTTGGGATCTGAAACACTCTGGATAGACAAAGATCACAGCTCTCCTTTGAAAATATCTATTTATTATTATTAATAACGGCATACAGCATTAGGAGTTCTGTTTAACTGCATTCAACGTTTCAGTATCTCACTGTGCTTATTTAATCATACTAGAAACAGGATCTAGCAACAGCCATACCATGGTGCAGAACTGCACTTCAAGACACTTAGTCTTTGAAATCGCTTGTCATTGTCAGTTACAGTTAGATGTTTGATATACAGTTTATGAGGTGCAACTGGTCTTCCTAAATTAGCAGATTACTCTAACCAAGCTCTTCCTCTGCTCCAAATCACCACACAATAACTGACAGAGGTGATGAATGTATAGCCTTTCATTTCCTTCCCAAGTTTCCTAGACCGCAAGAATTCAGAAACAGCTTCCTCACATTGAAGTCCTGTTGCCTCCTTTCACATCCTTTTGCCTTATTTCTGTTAGTTTCATGCATTCATTCTTTTCATCTCCTCTTCTTTTCACTCCAGTGCTGAGAACAGGCACCCCTTGAAATGCTGTTTTTATCCTTTTATATTCTGTCCCAAAAGCTGTGTGCTGATCTTCAGCTTCCCTCAAGTGCTACACATCTGGAAAAGCTGTCAATTTACTTTATCTTAAAAAAAATTACTGTCAATTTATTTTATCTTAATTAACTGCTTTATCTTTTAAAAAGTCCATATTTGTGCACTCAGTTTTTTAAATCCAAAATATTAGCCAATTGAAAAAAATGTGTTTTTATTACAAAAAAGCAAGCCTTGAAATCTTGAGATCACTGGATTTTATTTAAAAAACGTATGCTGAATTAAAAAAAATATATCAGAGAATTGTTTTTAAAATAGGATTAATAATTGGGACATGTCTATGCAATAGGGGATCTCACAAACACTACATTGTTTCCAGGATGGTGCAGTGAACAGGATAATGGACTCTGCCTCAGCAATACACACGGAACAGTAAAATGCATTTGAGTGTTAGGGAATGCATCTACATATGCTATTAATTTCCCGAATAAGCTCTGGCAGTTCACACTGGAGTTTATTGCATCTGGGACTGCAGCACATTGAGCCGGGTCAGAGCAGCCCTGGCTGGCAGGGAGACCAGTGGGTCCACCTGCCAACCCAGAGCTGCTCCACCCTGGCTCAACATGCTGTGGAGGGGATGGCTGGACACAAGGATAGCCAGCAGGCAGCCCCTGCACTGTAGCATTCTTGTACCCCATTCAGTTCTGGTCACTGTCTACGTATGCATTGCAGCGCACTAAATAACTCTGCCATAGGACAGTACTGGTCCCAGACAGTACTATCCGACAGCAGAGTTAATGAATTTACTATGTTCTAATAGGGATGCATGTCTAGACAGTGCCATTTTACTGTGGAGTTGGTCAGCTCTGCAGTAAAGAGCACATGTAGAAACATCCAGGATGTGCTAAAGCATGCCTCTGCCTTGAATGGTAAGACTGGGGTATAGACATAACGCAAGAATCACAATAAAGCAGGGCTTGGCAATCTATAGCCCACTTTGGGCCCAAGGTAGATCTCTGTGGCCTGCTGCTGGAAAATGTTACCAACTGCTGCAAAGAACTATTTAGATGGAATCATAAGATCCTTTATTTAGGTAACTTTTTCTACCAGCCACTTCTATTCCTTTGGGTCTGTACTTGGGAAGCTACAAGCTACAGTGTATGCCCCAACAAGGTCTTTCAGTACAAACTTAAGTTTCTAAATTTATTCACATTTTATTCCTCCAGGCTTACCTGCAAGACATTGACAAGGATCATGGAGTTGGTCACTTGGCCATATAGTTCCTGTTGCTTGGCAGCGTAGGAGAGGTTAATTAGGGTCCAGGCTACAATACCAGGACGGCCATTGAAGAACAGCTTGAAGTCAAACCACTTGCCTATGCGAGGGTTGAATTCAATTCCCATCATATAGTCGTAAAAATAGCTGCCAGTGAATTTACTAAAATTAGAGAGTTGAAAGGTGCTAAGTTTTGTGCAAAGTTATTCAATCAAGTTTCTGACTATAAGCTTTACTTCATTTTCTAATGCTTAGAGTACCTCATGTACTAACAAAGTATAACACAAAACTATCATTAGATAAAATTATGCAGTAGGCACACTGCAAACCCATGTCCTGACTTGAAGTCCTAGTTAGTCTGATTTGACAGAGCATTTAAAAGAAACAAAGACTAAACAAATGCATTCTGGTATTCTTTCATCAAAATTAATTTTAATATGTTAAATTTTCTAATAATACTACAGTTACAATATAAAAAGACATACCAATCTTTAGCATTAGTGGGGAAAAGATGGGCTTTAATCATCGCAAACGTGGAAACTACATATCCCAGTATGTTTGCACACCACAGGAGAGGAATCCAGTTGTCAAAAATGATTGTAGGTGTGAACCAGTGGAAGTAGTAAGAATTTGCAAACCAGAGAGCATGGGTAATGATCCAAGCCTGAAGCCCATTGATTTCATATTTATTCACTATACCTAGAAAGGAAGAGTTGAATTTTTCAACTGTTTGCAAAAATATAAGATGAACATTATGTTTTATTAGTTTGGACGTAGACGTTTTATCCAGGAGCTTCAGCTGAATGAAGTGTTTCTATGTCCTCTGAGTCTTTTCTTAAGTATGCAAATCTCACAGCAACCTCTCCTCTTCAAGTAGAAAAGAGACCCTAGTGAAACCATCAACACTATTCCTTAGACTTTTGTTTTCATTTTCCTGTTCTATCCACCCCCCCAAACAACAACAATAAAGCAATTTTTAAAAGTTAGCAAACTTAAGGTAAAGAGAAATCCTTCAAAGTTAATTATGAAGCAAAAGAAGTAACAGGAAATTAACTTGAATGTAGAAAGATCAAATTAGTCTCACTTGAAAGAGTGTGTTTAGCTATTCTCCTGAACACTTAGAGTAACCAATGAGTAATGCAAGGCTTAGAGATCACTATTCTATTCTCTCCCAATATATCTGCTGGTGCAAAATAATTTTTCTGCTGGTGGAATAGTCCAGGTGAGAGTCAATAACTTTGCAACTAGAGAGGGTGGTTTTGGCTGCATTTTTAGTTCAGGTAACAATCATACTGCACTTTCTCCACTAACATTCCCCCCTTGCATCCATTTTTAATATGCATATGATTTTTTAAAATGACCTGTTCTTATATGGAAACAGTCTATATGAAGCTACTAGGTTCAAAGCTGGTTAGAGTATCATGATCAAGGAATAGGCATTAATGTCTCCGTATCAAAGGTGACGTATCCATTGGATTTCCCCGAGAGGGTGTGTCCTGGGTCTGTCTAGCACTATTTAACATATTCATTAATAACTGGGAGGTATGAACTGAATGCACACAAAAAGTTGTGGACGATAATGGGATGGGTTTCGCAGCAGACAGTTTAGAAGACAGAGTTACGATTTAAAGTAGCCTGAAATAAATACAATGGAATTTAATTTGGAAAAAGCACAGGTACAAAATGGACAATGACTAGAAAGACTGCTGTACTGCAGAAAGCATATGGGGGTGGGACAAGGTGAGCTCTTGAAGTCCCTACCTGTTCTGTTGTCTGTGCTTTATAAAATGGAACGTGCAATTTATGGTATATTGAAGGAAAGCTTACCAGCAGGAGTTACAGCACCTTCTTGTATTCCTCCTACATATCCAGGCAGAAACTTATGGCAGAAATCAGGTATCAGGGTATATAAAATCACCTATAATATGAAGAATTTAAAACAATAAATAAATTGTGGAACAAACATAATCACTATAGATACATATGTGGGGTGGGTTTTTTTGCTTTTAACTTGGAAAAATTCCCAGTTTTGAGAACACGGATATTCAGAAATGGCAAAAGCATGGATATTGCTTGAAATGGTAACGTTTTCTGGTAATTATAGAGTAGATCCTGGCTGCCAAATCAGGCCTGTGCTACTGCTGAGCTGAGTTCAGCAGCCTTAGGCAGCCTTGCCATAAGGGGTGGTGCATGCGTGTCTCCCCTGGCTCCTAGCCTGGCCACTTCAGGCTTCTGCCTGTCTTGGCCACCCAAACAGTGACTGTCAGGTCAGTTTGTTATTGGTTCAATCTATGTAGTTTAGAAAAAACTAAAAAGATTGAATCAATTTTACCTTGGGTTTCTTGAACATCTATGCTTTGCCTAAATGACAAAATCATTCCATACAAAGATCTTTTGTTATATTAATTCAGATTTCAAAGTTTCTTACCAAAAAACTCAAGTAAGTACCTGGAAAGTGACCCAGAGTATATAGATGGTAGCAGCTTTCCAGCTCAGTGAAGGAGTCTTGTCCCAGATGTCAGAGAGGTAGGTATTTCCCCCAAACAAATCAATGACTGGCTCAGTCAGGGAACAATCATGCTGATCACATGACATTATAAAATAATAGACTATGAGTGGTGCGAACAAGAGCAGGAAAATGACTGCTGCCAAGGAAAAACAGTCGACTTCCCTGTAACAAATTAATACAGTTAGGTTCTTAAAGGATTCTTACACTGAAACAAAGGGTTTTGCCCCACTTTGAAATTAAGTTTTAGAGAATTTGTTATATTATGTAGTTCACAAAAGACCATTTCCATGTAGTAAAATAATTACAAATGTTAGATAAGATAAGCTGTACAAAAATAATTGTCTAAATGTGAATGAAGAGAGGTCAGGGGTAGGCGTCGCCTAGTCTGTAAAATGCTTACAAAGCTTATGGTAAAGAAACCTGGTCTCATGATTAAGGCAGATCCAGGTTTAGCTCTTAGTTCTAAAAACATCACACTGTTTGTGGTAACATCTCTATGCCTCAGCTTCCAACTAAAGAAAAAGTACTGCAAGTTTGGCAGTTTGCTAATATTTGGAGTCTCAGTGGTAGGTCATAAGCTCTGGTAAGCCAGGACTTGCTAAACTATTCTCTATGCTAGTACCAAAATAGTTTTTCAGATTTGTAGCATGAGTGTACTTTTCTGTCACTGAAGAAATGATCCATTATTACTGGACCTGTGAGGAGGTATCTTTTTAGGGGAGCTGTTGCAAGTAAAAATTTGTTGTCTTAAGCTTTCTGGACAGATTTAAAGAAAAAGGGTTGACAATATAATAATGCTGTTTAGGATGGTGGTGTTTTTTATATTCTTTACCAGCAGAAACTTATGTCAACGTGATTATACTAGGAAAAGCACTTCTTTGCCATTGTAAATGATATGTACACATGTAGTGTGTTTTACTATAGTGTAGGTAAGTATGGTGATAGTGTTTGTAAGGAGTGTTGCATTGGTAAGATTAGGAAAACATCACATTTCGAGCTTTTCTACAATTAGGGAAAACACATTCTTACCATGCTCTCCCCCATTGACCTTGAGAAGCTCCAGCTCCATTTGAGATGCCTTTATGTTTCCTTGCTTCAGAAGATTTTCCCTCCTGTGGGCCTGCCATCAAACCCTATGTGAAAGATAATTAGATTATTACACCATCTGTTTTCCCCTCAGGGGCTAATTTTGCCTTGTCATTGAAAGAAGAGAAAATTTAAGGTCACTAAAATGTAAGACTGATTAAAAGATAAGCCAAAAAAAGAAAGAAAAGAAACTATGTTTTTTTGGTTTACAAGATTGCAAGCAGAAATATCACTTCTCCCCACCTCCTCCAATGAAGCATTGCTAAATATGAATTAGTTTGCTTTTCTCCCCCATTAAAATCCCTATCAGACTTTTCTCTCTGCAGGCCACCTTCAAGCAATGCTCTCATGTATACCACTAATGAAACTGAAAGGAAACTATAGTAAGTGAACAATGCCTGAAAGGTCACCTCCCCAAATAAAAGATTCTGCCCTTTTCACCTTAAGATACAAATTTGGGACTCTCAGGTCTGTCTGTTCTTTTCTGCTTTTTGAAAATCTCTTTAATTATAATTAGCTCTTCAGCTGAATGTTATTGTTATTACAGACCAGAATTTTAGGGATGAGATGGGATAATGATTATAAAGTAATACTATATAAAATTAAAAATGTTCAATGGGTATTTGTCAGGCATTTAACAAGAGTTAGTTGGGTGTAAACAAGTGCAATTCCAGATTTTAAGCAATCCAATTTAAAATCCTATCTTCATGTACACATTTATAAAGTAAATGAAAGGGAGAAGTCACAATCATACCAGTCACATGCAGAACTTGTACTAGAAATTCAGTTTTTGTTTTTCATGACAAGAAAAAGCAGAAGCAAGCACTCCACCTCAACATGCCTCTGTAGACAAAACACACACAATACAATTCCAATGTATCCATACACTTTTTTCCAAGGCAGTGTCACACACACTTTACCCAGGTAGGATCTTGCTGATACAGGAACCCAGACGTTCCAACTATCAGACTGCCAGAGACAGAGCAGAAGTTCGAAAAGATTCCCAGAAGCAGTATTAAAGATTCACATGCACATAATGAAACATGCCTATCTCCTATTTCTTGGACTATTGTGGGCGAGGGGCGGATGGGAAGGGTCTTCATCAATCCCTTGCAGTCGAGGAGGACTGTCTTCCATTACTGTCTTATCTGTATGTCTGAAGATGGCTGATGCACCCTACCCGGGGTTGATGGACTCTACTGCAGCTTGGGCATGTGCTTCCATGGGGGGTTGGGGTGCTGGATTCTTGGCTTGGTCTGCGACATGCTGTTTTTGCTGCTCCAGCTTTTCCATCTCCTGTTGTTGTCATGAGGTTTTAAAATACTGAGATCACTGCAGCAGATTTTTCTTCCATGTGTGGCAGTCCTGGGCGATAGTCTCCCATGACTTGACATCAATGTTGCTTTTTTTGTGCATCCTTGGGGGTCCTTATGTTCCAGGTCCCAAAAATTGTTAGTATTTTGACTGCAGTAAAGATGATCCCACTGGACACAATTATCCAGTCAGGAAGAAATACAGAATACTGTATTAGACAGGCTGTTTAGGGCACCTTTTCAAGCCCCCTCCCCATGTGGAAGAGATCAAAGCAGGTCCTGAGGAAGGCTGCTTAGTCACAGTTACAGCTGCTGAATCACACTCCTGTCCACTGGCAATGCATAGGGGATGCACAAGGGTGCACATGTACCCCCTGGCATTGGCGGTGCACCCCCTACAAAAAGTGCTGCTGATGCTGCCAGTGGCGCCTGTGGGCAGTCGCCATTTGCCCCCCCCCCCACCACCACCGACACCACCAGCGGTATATGCAGGTGGTCACTGACCGCTGGTTGCCATTTGCCACCCTCCCTCACACCACTGCAGCCGCCTGCAGGAGATTGCTGCTGCTACGCTCCCATCACCGACAGTGCTGCCGTCGCCTGCGGTAGCTCACCGTGCCCCACCCCAGCCTCTGGGGCTACATGGCGTTCGTGCTCCTGTCTCATCCAAGTGCTAGACAGCTTTCTTGTAACTTCTGCCTCCGTGCCAGTTCATAGCTAGAAGCTTTCAGACCTCACAACCCTGCTCCTGTTGCCATTAGCTAGTCACCAAAGTGCTTGAGGAATGTGCCAAAAAAGCTGTTTTCATGGAAGACATCTGTGCGTGACTTTCATCTTGGAGAAGCTGCTGCACATCAGCTTCATCTGGCTCTTGACAGAATGGGACCTTGATCTAATGGCAGGGAGACCAAGACGACTAGTGGGAATCTCATTCCCCTGCAGGCTACACCTGCCTTTATAGCCACTGAGATTCTAACATCTTCCGCCTGCTCCGCCACTGAGGACCTTGGACCCATGGCTGGAGCTGGGCAAGGTCATTTTAGTGGCGACCTGTACTCACCATGTCACAGCACCATCAAAGGTGCCAGTGGCGTTGGCAGCAGGTGATTGCCACTCGCCACCCCCTCACCCCAGTGCCAACGCTGTCAGCAGCATCTGCAGATGGTTGCCGATAGCCACTTGGCATCCCTCCCCACTGCCGACACCACTGCGGCCACCTGCGGGCGGTCCCCATTTGGTCCACCCTCACCGCTGACATCACTGTGGCTGTCTGTGGGCAGTCCCCACTCATAGCCGCCATGCCTCTGCTGCCAACACCACCACCTGCTGGTGGTTGCCGTGTTCTCCCAGCCTTAGGAGGCACAAGGCATTCAGAAATTATAGAGAGGATGGAGATGGTTTTTTCACATATGGGACAGGACAAGGAGCAATGGCCTCAAGCTGCAGCAGAGGAAATTTAAGTTAGAGATTAGGAGGAACTTTCTGACTATGAGGGAGGAGCAAGGGGTCAAGCATTGAAACACGTTACCTAGAGAAGTTGTGGAATCTCAATCTCTGGAAATTGTCAAGAGCAGGTTAGACAAACACCTGGCTGGGATAATTTAGTTGTGGATGATCCCTGCCTACAGCAGGGGACTTGACTAGATGACCTTGTGAGGTCCTGTCAAACCCTTACTTTCCTATGAGCCAAAGCATCTATAAACTCCAATAAAAGTTCTACCTGATTAAAACACATTAGGTCCACAGTACTAACAGCATTTCTGAACTGATCCAAAAAGATACCAAGTACAAGAAACTCCACATTGACCTGTTAACACTGGTGTAAAGAACTGGATTACCAGATAGTTAAGGGTGCGCCAATAGAGATTTTTGGGGCAGATACTGATAGCCAATATTTAAGGAGGCATACTGGCTGATACCAATATCTGATACAGCTGCCTCCAGCTGGTAAGTCCGGTGTGGTGGAAGGAGAGTGGGGAGGGAAGGGGTGGGGAGTTCAACGCCTCCCATGGTGAGGGAGGGGGCAGGTGCAGCCCAGGCAGGGCAGTGGGGAGAGCTGGAGCCATAGCTCATGGGGAGGGGGGAGGCAGTTCCCGCTACTGCTTGCATCCCAGGAGGGCGGGGGGCGGGGGGGGGAGGGGGAGCATGTGCCCCCCGGATCTGTGTGGGGCAGGTTGCAGCCTGGGATGTGCGGGGCTTTTCTTGGTGGGTGCTGGGCTCGGAGTAGATGCTGGCATCACTGGGAGGAAGCTGCATCCATCCCAAATTTCTCTGCCGATCTACTTCCAGCGCTGCCATCCGCCTAGCACAGCCACAGCTCTTCTCGAAGCATGGGTGGAGGCGGGTTAAGCCGGGGCTGTGCTGGGCGGCTGGAGGGGAGATGGAGCAAGGAAAAGAGCCAGAGACGGGCAGGGAAAAAGAAGAAAGTTCAGGGACAGAAAGTCAGTATGAAGAACCTTGATAAAGAGGTGAGTCAGGGTCAGAGCCAGAGAGCAGCGTCCTGCCATTAACTCCCCTGGGCTTCAGCCCCGAGTGGAGGCAGGGGGATGCAAGGGGTGGGGAGGTGGGAAAATGGAAGTCTTCTTAGCTGCAAAAGTGATCAGCAGGGAGCCGGGTTTTCTGTTTCCCACAGAAAAATGGAGTAAATCAGAAATTTTACTTTTTACCAAAGGCAAATGCTTATTTCTTATTTTATCAGAGAAGCCCGGAGATTTTGCAATGAGTTACCAGCACAGCAGCAGAGTTTCAGCCTGCAGGGAGCTGGGAGGGAGTGGGAAGAAGCCAGTGAGACAGGATGCACTGCGTGCATGTACATGTACACCGCCCCAGGCAACCTGCAGAGCAGCTCTAGTAGGTAAGTGGGAAGGAGACAGAGATTGAGGGAAGGAGCTGGGTAGGCCTGGGGCTGCTGCCCAGCTGGGCAGTGCTTGGGGCCCAGGGCCACAATGTGCAGCTGCAGGGCCCCGGCAGGGAGACAGGGGCCAGCTGCTGCACACACTTCCAGGGGGCAGAGAGGACCCCCACCCCGCAGATCTGTGCATGGGGCAGGCGCAAGCTGTGGGCTTGGGCTCCCGCCCTGCTTCCCTCCCCCAGGGCCTCCACAGCCCAGGGGGCATGACCTGGCGCAGCGAGGAACAGAGGGGTCACACAGGGATCTTCTTGCTGCTGTGAGCTCCCCACTGCCCTGGTGATGCACCCCTGTGTGTGCCACTGCTTTGAGGGGTACCACCCTGCACCTCTGCCTTCACTGCAACCCTCGCACAGGAGGCACATTGCCAGGGCAGTGTGGAGCGAGCAGCAGCAAGCAGCTTCTCCGCACGGCTCTGCTGCTCCTTGTCGTGCCGGGTTGTGCCTACTGGGCTGTGGAGGCCCTGGGGGAGAGAAGAAGGGTGGGAGCCTGAGCCCGCAGCCTGCATCTGCGCTGCGTACAGACTTGGGGGATGTGGGTGCTCCCTGGGAGTGTGCGTGGTGGCGGGGAGCTGCCTTGCCTGAGCCTGCATGAGGGAGCAGGGCCAGGGAGCTGTGGACCCAGGTCCGTAGCCCTGGCAGCTGAGGGCCCCCTCCAGCAGGGCTGAGGGAATAGGGGCTGTGGGTGGGGGCTGAGGGGCATCAGCAAGGCTGTATGGGGGGATGGGACTGAGAGGCATGAGCAGAGCCAAGAGGCTGTAGGAGGCCTTTAATTTTATTCATGGATTTTGGGTTTTTTATTAGAGAATTTGTGTTTTTTTAATCAGGGAGAACCAGGATCCCTGGTGATCAGGCAGCTTGTGAGAGCAACACACATGAAGGGGAGAAGGAGGGAACTGACCATGAAGAGCAGTGGCAAGCAGACATAATCTGCCTGTAAGAATGTGGTATGTCGGGGGGAGGGATTATAGACTTTTGGAAAAGAGGTGGAGATGGGGACCATCCTGGTGGTCAGAGACAAATGAAAACAAAGTGCCTGGAGTGACAATAACTATTCAAGAATCCAAAGGTGAAAGCATGGCAGGTGGGAGACATCATCAGTGGCAGACAGCAGCGAATGATACTATCAGTCGGAGAAGCAGAATTAAAAGTTTCCAATGTATACGCACCAGAGTGGGAGGGAAGGAAAGCTCTGCTCAGAAAGCTAGCAGTTTACATGGTCGGAGGGAGACTGCAGATAACGGCAGGGGACTTCAAATGCAGAATAGAAGTGGGTGACAGAACAGAGGAAAGAGGAGAGGAACTTTACATAGTTCATCCTGATTGGTAACAAACAATTAAAGAAAAGTCACTAGGAGTTGTGTGGGCAGGGAAGAAAATTTTCACTAGCACTGACCCCAGTGGAAAGAAACAAATCAAGAACCGCGTTTGTGTTTATATCAAAAGAGAGATAAGAAAGAAAGAAACCATATGTGTAGCATTTAATGATACCCAAATGCTGAATGTGGAACCGAGTCTTGGTAAAAGCCCCATAAGGGGAAAGGGAGTGTGGAAGTTAAATGTGCAACTGTTACAAGATGAGGAGATGTCAAGCACACAGGAGACAATAGGAGGGGTGGAGAAGAGATATTTTAAGAGCACCAGAGAATGATGGATGATGGTGAAGAAGAGAGGGAGAACTTTTCAGAAGGAAGACTAAAGAACCATGGGGAAAAGAACAAGAGAGCTGAGAGCTACAAAGAAAGATGCAGGCGCTGCTAAGAAAGCTGCAGAATGAAGATAGGCATGAGAAGAACTAGAAGAAACAAAGCAAGTGATAGAACGATAGTTTAAAAGAAAGAGGAGAGAGAAAATGTTTTTAGCACAAGCACCCTGGGTGGGAGCAAATGAAGAGCAGTCCTTATATTTTTCAGCTAGAGTGAAGCCAGCAAAAGGAGAATTAAAGGCAGTGTAGGGAGAAGGTGGTACCCAGGTAGATACCAGGAGGAGGTATGAGAGGCAACAAGAAGATTTTATGAAGAGTTATATCAGAAAATAGAAGTAGACAGGAAGAAGATGAAGGATTTGGTGAAGGAGGTTGAAGAAAAGAAGTAGGGGATGAGGGAACAAAGAAGGTGGAAGAAAGAAGCTTAAAGGAACTGGAGGAGTGCTTAAAAGCTTTAAAAGAGGGAAATCCCCAGGAGCAGACAGACTGCCTGTGGAATTTTAAGAGAAGTTCTGGGCATGGGTAAGGAGGGAGATAGTGGATGTTTTTGAGGAAATAGTGGAAACGGGAGGCAGGAAAAGATTTCACAAGTGATCTTACTCTTCAAGAAAGAATAGAAGGAACTCCTGAAAAACTGGAAACCGATTACACTCTTTAATATGGACTATAAGTTCATAGCGAAGATGCTGGCTTTGAAGACAAGGAAAAACCTCCAGAAGATAATACATGAAGACCAAGTACGTGCATTGTCAAATAGAAGGATCTCCAAAGCGATCAGAGTGATCAGAGATACACTCTCCCACATCCAAGAGAGCAAAACAAGAAAGAAACCATGTGTAGTGTGTTAATGATACCCAGATGCTGAATGTGGAACTGAGTCAGTTACAGCAAACCTAGATTTAGAAAAAGTATATTTCAGAGTGGAACATGATTACATATTCAAAGTGCTAGACACAATGAGGTTCCCAGAGAAATGTATATGTTGGATGAGGCTGTATAGAGAGTGAAGAGTCAAGTCCAAATTAATGGGAAGCTAAGTGAGGCCTTTAAATCCGTACAGAAACGAGGCAAACGTGCCCCATCACCACTATTTTTTGTGCGGCATGCAACTGATAGGACAAAGAATAAGAAAAGATATGGTCATAAGCATAGTAAAGATACCAGGAAGGGGAGAGGTAAAATGTGGATTATACATGGATGATAAATGTAGTGGTTAGGGATAGACTTTTGATGGAAAGGGTGCTAAAGCAAACATAAGAGTATGGAGAAGTGATGGCAGTTAAACTAAATAGATTTAAAAGCACCATAAAGGGAGTAGGGAACTGCAGGGTCTCGGAGAATTTGGGCATTCAAATAAGAGAGAGTGATATTAGAATGCTAGGGACCCTGATGGATGTTGAGGGGAAAGATAATATAGCATGGGAAAAGGTGATGGCAAGGATATGGCAAATACTTTAGCTATGGTTCAGAAGGACGCTGTCCTTTGCTGGAAAAGTGGTAGTGGTTAAGGCTGTGCTACTGCTGACTGTTCTATATATGGGGATTTTAGTCCCACTGATATGGCAGCAGACAGCAAAAGTACAGAGGGAAATGTGTGTTCTTCTGGAATGCCAAAAGAGAAAGGTTGGCTAGATCTGAACTGTACAAAGCAAGAGATATGGGCAGCTGGGGGCTGTCAGACTTGGGATTGTTCACCTATGCAACATATGTAAATGTGATATGCAAGGTGCTAATGGAGGCAGAGCAGGGAAGCAGTGCATATCACTGGATTTCATGTAGCTGCAATTTTGAGGACATGGGAAATATATAATACCTCTCTGAAGAATCCATGGGCGTGGCTCACCTTTTCATACACAGATTCATTACATCAGGATGAAAGGTTTCATGCAGATGTATAAAATAGGAAAGGTAGAGCTAGAGTGCCTGAAGCTGGGACCGCATGAACTAAAATACTATATTGATTGGGACAACAAAGAGATCAGAGAAGAGGAGGCAGAGAAGAAATGAAGTAAGAAGGACTGGATATACATGTTTCACTAAACCAACAATGAGGACTGATGGGAGGGGCAGAGAGTTTCAGGTGGTTGCTGAGGTAATAGTTTTTCTGTATGAAGAAATGGAGTTCTGCAACGGTTTTTCTGTGGGACGTTGATGTATGCTGTTTAAGAGTTAAATATATGTAATTATATGTTTGGATACGTAGTTGTTTTTGCAATATGAAATTTTAGTAAAACAAGGATGCTCAAAATATGAAGTTTTGTAAGTGTAGGGTGGTAAGTGTGTTTTTAATAAAATTTGCACACAGAAAAAAAGGTTCCCATCTCAGCCTTTTGGCTAAGCTTAGCCCAGACATTTGCCTGAGATCAACCTGGCAGTGGAGCCATCATGATCATAAAGGTGCACAACTCGACTGCATGATTTGCCCCTATTCCCAACACTTAAGTTACTCGTATAAGAAACAGTATGAAGCTTCTGAGCACCACAGCTCATCCTGCTCCTTAGCTACTAGCTATGACACCAGATAAAAAGAGACAACCAGAGTAAGGCAGATAGTAAGACAGATCCTTGAACCCCAAACTGCATTTTCTTCAATCTGTTCCACCTGCTGCTTTTTCCCCTCCTGCCTTGTTCATGCATGAGGAACAGTCTGAAACTTCAAGCACCATTGCTCTTATGAAACTGTAGTATGACACTGTGGTAGATACATACACTCCACTGTTTCCAGCTCTGCGAGGGTTGCATCAATACTTGCTACATAGCAATAAGAAAAAATAGAGGAAAGGTTGTGGGCTCCAGGCTCCCAGTTTGGGAGCTGCCCCCCTTGTCCCCTGTACTGCCCCACTCCTTCCTGCTTTCACTGCCTGTCTGCGCCCCCAGATGATGGGGTAGCAGGGTCTGCAAGGCCAAGGACATCTGCAGCCAGGTGACAGGGGAAACCCAGGAACCCCATACCATGTGGCATGCTAGCATGGTACAGCATGTGAAGGGGGCAGAGGTAGCAAACAGCATAGTATGCAGAGTGTAACACTGTACACAAATGGAGGAGACGCATGTTGCAGTATACAGGGTGCAGGGCCACCAACACAGTGGGTGGGGAAAGATGGGTGATGCCTGCTGTGCAGCACAGTATATAGCTCACACCGCATATGGTGCAGCAGCATGCAACCCTTGCCACTCAGAAGCTGGACAGCCCTGATGCAAGTTGAAACCCTTATCTGGTCCCATCTATTTATCTCCTTTGTATTTTCTCTCAATCTAATACCTTGAAGGTTCAATTACTTTGGCACTTCAACTTTCCTCTTTTCTTCAACTTTGTACCCCTGCCCTGCAAATCTCCCAACAAGAAAAGGAGATTAGCAAACCTGCATTCAAGGGCAAACTGGAATCTGATTGACTTCTCAAGAGTAAATGATTTACTTATAGATGCTAATTCTATAGGTTTCAGGTTCTGAAATCTTATTTACTAGAAGAAAATGTGTTGTTGAAACAAAGGGGGCTACACTTGGATACACAGCTGAGGAGATCAAGACCTTGGTCAGCATGACCACAGGGACAAAGCACTTTTCCCAACAAGATGTGGAGGGGGTGCTCGATGGGCCCAGGGCCCACGAGTTTGTTTTCCAAGGTTCACTAAAGGGTTAATCCTGTTAGGGTAGCTTGTCGTATTTTATGCTTTAAAGTTGCACCCGTTTATAGAGTGGTGAATTACAGTACTGTTTAAAGTCTACTTCCATATTTAGCCTTATTTACTCATTGCTTAAGTTCTGTGTAGCTGCATTCATCGTTATCTGAACTTTTCTGCAATATCAGTTGGCCTTGCCTCTTGGAAAGCAGCTTATGGCCTTGAGTTTGCTCACATGTTTCTTTCTTTTTCTATCACTGTGAGAAGTTTTTCTAGCATATAGTAATAATTTTGTTACCAGCTCAAATTAACTGAACTTGGCACTAACCGGCTGAATCAGAGAGATGAAACGACTGGATATGTTAAGGAAAGGTGTTTGTATTTCACATTCCATTTAAGGGTTAATTGTGCTTTAATGATCCCTAAGCACTATCTGGTGTACACTGATAATAAAATAACAATTTGGCCCTGGCATTTTCTGTGTTTTGTCCTCAGAGCATTCTGGGTCTATGTCAAGGGTGCATCCACCCAGCATCTGCAGTTTAGTTCACTATAACATACATTTAGCAATCCAGCTAAACAGTTTTAGAGTTATCCCCCATTTTTCAAACAAAAAAGAAAAACTGAACAAAATACCAATCATCACTGCCTGTCTCCAACACTCAACCATCTGAAGCATCCCAACCCTCAAAAACAATTATTTTTTTTAAAGAAAGATCATTTGGGGTTTTTCTTTTAGTTGCTTTTTGTAGTATGAGTTTTTGGGATCACATTTGCTTCATGTTGTCCCGCTTCCTTCTGTAATCATGAGTGTTAGAAAAAAATGACAAGACAGCTGAAGATCTCTGTTATCTGCAGGGGTCAAGTCTTCCAGTAAGATTTCAAGTATCAGGAGATGCACAAAATTTGATAGGGACAGATAGGGACAAATACTCAGTTGCCTATAACAGCTGCAAAATAACCTAAGTACCCATATGAGTGCTTTGAATCCCAGGGACTCCTGGGGAAACCAAAAGCCAGTCAAACACAGAGGCAAGAAATCTACCTGTAGAAGCGGCCATTGTACTGGGCGAAGGAAATTTGGACCACTGACTTGGCTCCAGCCACTCCCATGATTGACAAAACAACTGGATTCCATCTGAAACCAGATGTGGGGTTTATCTTGGGGCTGACTGACTCCCATCAAAACTGGCACTGTGACAGTCATTCACAGCCTGAATGGCCATGAATTAGTCTTCACTGTTCCAGGGCAAAGTCTTAATTTGGATACTTCACAGGTACTTAATGTGGGATAATGTCCTTGTCTGTCTGTAAGATCCCAGGATAAAAAAAACTGTCTCCTGGGAGAAAACTGATGTCTGTTTTTTATTGGTTTCTGGCCAGAGAGAGCACTTGGTAGCAGTGGCAGCGGGACCCTGGACAGTGCCAGCCCTTGCTTGTCCTCCAGCCACCTTCAGTGTCTACTGGGGACCAAGGGCCCCAGATTCTGAAGCAGGCAACTCATCCCTGCCCACACTCCCCCACCAACTTCAGGTGGCCTGCTGATAGCCCACTAAGCTGCAAGCCATGTTAAAGACCACTAGCTTAGACTGTTGGCACAGAAAAGACTCAAACTTCCAGAGGCTTGCTGTAATCTATTCTTTCAGCCTTTTGCCATGTCGTGAACCCATAGTGGTATAGAGGAAAGAAAAAAAAGGGTGTTACCTCTTAATGCTATCACTCCCCTCCCTTGGGACATGAGTAGGCTAGGGTTGTAAGAACAACATGTTCTCCCAAGCAGCGTTGGGAGAACACCATCAGTGGGGCAAATGGGACACATCTCTATCTTGCTGCAGCTCTCCAGAAGCAGACTTGGGCCAGTCCACCATCAGCAAGCAAATCTCAGGACAACTGAACTTGTACCTTTGGGGTGAAGTACTCATCCACCAACCCTACTGTGGTAAGCCTTACCCCAGACTTACCCAGTGTGGGTAAAATCATGTTTGTAAAGAAGCAGTGCCAGCTACACAATTTTAATTCAATAATATTCAACAATTAATCTTGCTCCTTCTTGATCCAGAAACTTGTGAAACCCTGGAATGGCATCTAAGAAGAGGCCCTTGCCCTGTAGCTGGCAATACTACACTCAGATTCAGAAAGCTAAGGCAACTGGTGTGGCACCTGCAATCAGAGGTTACCTTGGAGAACCCATCTCTGCCTTCATCACCCCTGCTTGATGAGTTACTCAGTCCCCAAATAAGAACAGCCTAGTGCCATCATAGATCCCTCATGTTGATGCACTACAGCAATGTAACGGTGGTGCTACTTACTCCATTAACTCAAGTAAGCCTATCAATTCAGCAAATTAGTACTGAAAAAAAATAGCTTTTGGGGTCATGCCTTCTTATTGGCTATCCAGCCCTCCACTCATTCAAGAATCTCAAAACTGGTTTGTTGCAAAAAATAGATAGTTATGCTAGCACAAGTTGAATGCCATCATCTGGTTTTCAATCAGATTCTGGGAAAGAAACTGCTGTAGTTGCAATCTTGAAATCTGTAGATCCAATGCTTTCCACCACTGGGATGGAGTGGCAGAAGACATGCTGCAAAATTGAGAGGAAGCAATGAAATTGCTACTGAAAATATCTGTAGGCAATGAGATAGGATCTTCTATCCATACAAGAAGGCAGAGTCTTATTTCTCATTACCAAAAAAAAGCAACAAAGTGAAACAAAGCTACCTCCCATCCCAAAGCTTAACACACACTATCTTATAAAAATACAACAAATTTCTTAGGATGAGTCCCTGGCTCTTGCATAATTTCTGGACCATTATGGCTATAATATTGGTCTTACATTCGGTAAAAACACAGCAAATTGGTAGGCCTGCTGAAAGCAAATTATGGCTGCTTGCCAAAGACTAATTCAGATAAGGACAGCAAACCATGTTACACACTGAATACCTAACTGGTTTAGGAGTGACGTTTTGGCCACCTCATTAAAAATCCCTCAAAATCAGTTAATACAAAGCTGAAACTACGGCTAGATCTATGTTTTCCCTTATAGTCCACTATCTTCCTAAATGGTCTTTTGTCCTCCCTGCCAATAGAGCTCAAAATACATTTAAAAACAGAATTACTACGAATTGTATGTGGAGATGAAACCTTAGCACATAAAACTCATAAACCTGTAGCTTATAAAGTAAGTTATAACTTATAAAAAAAAGCAAAAGGACACTAAACTAGGTCCCTGGAAGAAAAAAAGAAGCTTAATTTTACTCATAGCTCAGTTTGCATGTTACAGTGATTGTATAAGCATCTGTTTTTTGCTTTGTTTCCCTTCCCTCCCAAATTTCTGTTCAGAAGTCAGATGAGATCAGGCAGCAGGCTCTTTCCAGCAGAGAAAGAATGGCTCATTCTTTCATTCAGAGCCGGAATAACCCTTTAGTGGGCCCTAGGCAAACAAACTCATGAGCCCCTACTTAATACTGCGTATTTATGTTACTTTTTTTCACTCGATAATTATAATATGTAAAATAAGCACAACCGGCCCCTTCTTTACTTAGGGCCTTAGGCATGTGCCTAGTTTGCCTATGGGTTAATCCTGCTTTCATTGCAGTGCTGTTTTGTGCTGCATGGGGAAGCCAGTTAAAGATAAACCCAGAAGTCTTAAGGCCTGGCAAAGACAGGACAGACCCAGGCTTACCTTATGTAACAGCAATGCAAAACGGTAGGCCAGTATTATACTAGCCCAGACCTACCCCGCTCTTGGGCTAGTCACAAAAGCAGGATTTAAGAAAGGCAGCACATACACATTCATAAAAACGCTTTTTTGTGGCGGAGGGAGGGGAGGGAGTTGGGGTATGTGCTAGGGTTTCCCCACTAGCACAACCACCCGCTCCAGGTCTGACAGCTGGCAGCACGCGAGATGCCCTCCGTCCCCGGCACTGGGGCGGCATCGCACGCGGCTCCTTCCTGACAGGCCAAGTCACCCGTGTGCCTCGGACCCAGCTCAAAACCAGCCTCTGTCAAACGGAGCCCGAGCGCCCGAAGCCTCCTTACCGCTCCGCAACGCGCCGCCCGCTCGCCCGCCGCCGCCGCCCAGCCCTTTGTCAGCCCGCCGCCGGGCACCGCATCCACCGACCCGCAGCGCTCGCTCGGCCGGAGCCCCGCCCCTGAAAGCGCGCACCAGCTCTGCCGGCCAATCAGCTGCCCGCGCTCGCGGAGTCGCACAACCGGATTGGTGCAGAGGACTCAAGCCATCCGCTGAGCTGATGGAATAACCGTGGCAACCGGCAGCCTATGAATAACTGGCAGAGGTAAAACACAGCTAGAAATAGTGTGGTCTGTATAGATACCTATGTCTAGCTGTCTATCCATCTATCTAGATAAATAGGTATAGGTATCTATAGAGACCACTCTGTTTCTATGTTTTACCCGGCCAGTTATTCATAGATATATATAAATATAGATATAGATATATATACATACCACACTATATCTAGCTATCTATCGAGAGAGAGAGGGGTCTCTCTCTTTCTCTCTCTATATAGTGTGGTCCTAGATATACAGATATATAGAGATAGCTATATATGTCTATCTGTCTATATAGATATAGATCCCTCTACCTGTCTATGTTACCCTTGTTAATCAATATAGATAGATAGATAGGCATATCTATATTTCTAGACAGGTAAGAATGGTTTTCCCCTGCCAACATAAGATAGATAGATCTCTATATCCCTACATAGATAAGAACAAGCTGGTTCTGTGCTGGCCGGAGCACTGGCAGTAGGGAAGCTCAGTCAGAGGCACTTACTTACACATCTCTGTTTTGTGAGCTTTGACCCTGAAGGGCTCTAAGAGCAGCCTAGATGTGGAAGAACCACACTTCAGACCTCAATAGTGCCTTCCCTTGGAGTGTGCCAGCGTGATTCATGAACTGCTCATTACCTTCGGGCACCAGTGTTAAGGCTGCAGCCACTGAGTGTTCATCCCTGAAGCCTCCAGCTTCACTGAGTCAATTGCAAGCAGTGTGTAGAACTCAGTAATGTCTTGCTGGTTCATCCCCACGCTCTCTCTGCAGATGAATGATCCTGCTGGATAACATTTGATTCAGGCTTGTTTAAACAGGTCCTCATAATCTAAAGACCCATCTACTCTGCGTGGAATAAAGATCTTCCTGACCTAAGCTCATGTTTACCACTGTTCCCAGTTTTCCACATCCAGCATGGGGTATGACAGCTGCCTGTTTCCTTCTGCCCAAGAAGTGGCTGCATTTCAAGTGGTGCTGCTTCAGTTTTGCCACATTTCATTATTTTATCACTGTGGATTTTTATGCCATACTTGATGCCATGTAGCCGTGCCCCACACAGACAACAGGTCGGAGTGGAAATAAAGGGTAAGTTATTTGCTCAAGGTCACACAGGAGGGAAGAACAGTTTGAGCAGGACTGATTGCACTGATTGCAGTGTGTTAACTTTTGCAGCCCATGTGTTTGGTGTGAATAACCCAGGGCACTAGGTCAGAGAAGTTTCTGGAGGCCCATAGAAAAGAGATGGTCTCTTTAAGGGACAGCAGGGTGACTGCTCAGAATGCCCTTCTCTGTCTACATGACTTACAAATTATTTATAGATTTTGCTCTTAAGTCAATCACATTTTGTCTAATATAATATAATATAATATAATATAATATAATTAGATGGATAATAACTTTGCCAGACTTAGAATCCAACCAAAACCAGGGACTCAAGCACCTGGATGTTTTTCGGCCTTTTGAATCAACATACTTTTCTAAATCTGGAGTGTATAGTTCTGGATTATTTTTACTTGCTTTTACTACATTGTTTGAGTTCATAAGGCTCTAGTCAACCCTTCTACTGTGCAAAGCACTCACTGAATACAGTGGGAACTTTCTTTAGTATAGTACCATACCTAGACTCCTGGCAGCCTTGGGTGAACTTTTAGTATAAAGCCCCACTTTACCAGAGATAATGATAATAATAATAATTAAAAAAACATTTTCAGGCCCCCTTTCTGTCTGGGCCCTGTGTGGCTACCCAGTTTGCCCATGCCTATGTCCAGGTCTGGCATAGTATAAAGTGAGTGGAAGGCACCAAACAGAAATCAATGTTGTATTATGTAAATGATGCATTATGCAAATACAGAGCTAGAAAAAAACCTTTACCTGGAGAGCTACATGCCTCTGTTAGACTCTTGTCAGTTAGACACAGCCCTTGCACAGGGTAAATTGGCCTTCTCAACCAAATGTTGCTACTACAGACACCATTTTCTCCCTATTAGGTCCATAGCTCATCTTCAGGATGAAACATCTGTGCCAAGAATATGGATGCCCCCTAACCCCCCCACATCTGATTGTGGAGTTGACTGAGGTCTGCTTGTGGTTGGAAGTGTCAGATATTCTGCTTTTCAATGTAGCTACCTGCACAGAGATCATGGCAATGAGCTCTCAAGACATTACTGAATACTGGTATTACAGCTACAGGGAATTACATTTAAATTCAGTTTCACAAGTGAGTTCTTCCAGTTCTTCTAAAATGGGCCCTTCACCAACAACAAGCAAAAGGGGGCATAGGTAGGAAGGCACATGGAGGAGGAGAGGCAAGTACATTTTACTGGGCACAACCCTGGAGAAAGTCCTGTCTGTAGTGCTGTGCAGCTGACAGTGTTTCTGGCCCTGTTGCAATCCCTTCTTGAACATGCAGCTGAAGTTCTTTTCCCATATTCCCAAATCCTTACTCCAGGTTCCCAGTTCCTTTTCCACGGCTAATCTTTACACAATTAAAGGTTTAGTATTGAATTAGACATGCTGAAGGGTTAGAATGTCATCCAAAATGTCTATTTACTAACACACATGTAAAATATATCATGCATCAATCTCTGCTCCTGATTCAAGAGCTGGGATTAGGCTGGTATTATGGGGCAAAATCCTTTAATGAGCGGGTGGTAAAACAGGCTGTAAGTGTGCCACATGGAGAGAGAGACACAATTCTAGGATCTGAACATCACTCCAACTGCAGCTCCTTGCCAAGGCAAGAGATCTGGAGACTGACACTGGCCATATAATAGGAAAGGAAATAGTTGGAAATCAGGCAGATAAGAGATGCCTGTAATAGGAAGGGAAACGGTAGAAGATGAGGCAGAAAGGAGATGCCTGCAATAGGAAGAGAATCAATGGAAAATGAGGCAGAAAGGCCTGTGGCAAAGCTATACCCCACTCCTAAGGAGGCAGAAGTGTTTCCACACACATCTCACGCGGTGTATGTAGGAAGCTCACGGGACCAGCCCAAGAGAGGGCAGAGGCAGGAAGGCAGTTCTCATGCCAAAAGAGCTCCGAGCCCAAGTGTGAACCCTAACACAGCGGTTTCCTCGCGGGGAGCCTCTCCCTGCGCTCTGCCCGCGCAGATGGAGGTGTGGGGACAGCCCGACGGGGACACCACGGGCACAAGCCTCTCTGCTACACACAGGGCGGCCTGCAGCCTCCCCCTTGCCCCTGCCCCGCGATCTGCCAAGGCAAAAGCAGCCGTTGTAACCCACAGAGGTAGCTCCGGCTCTACCACGTGTCTGGGCTCTATGACGTCACAGAGGCGACGACTCAGCGTTCCTTTTACTCCAGCGCTGTCGCTTCCTGCCGGCTCCGGGGGGAGGGGGAGGAGGAAGTAAAAGCCCCGGCCCGGGCCCGGAAGGTTTTGCGCGGCTTGGGTGGTCCTAGCAAGGCAGAGCCGGTCCTCAGGAGCCATGGGGAGGGCCGTGACAGTGGCCACCTGCGCCCTGAACCAGTGGGCTTTAGATTTCGATGGGAATTTGGAAAGGATTTTAAGAAGTAAGTGGCGAAGCGCTGGCAGCGGCGCCGCGGGACACCGCTTGGCTGGAAGGGAGGGACGTGCCAGGGCTGGAAGTGGCAGAGAGGCTTCCGCCCGCGGTGTCCCCACACCAGAGATGTGGGTTTCCCGGAAAAATAGATTGTGATCTGCTGTAGCATGTTTATTTGACTTACTTTTTTTTTTAGTTTAAATATACCCCCCTGTTAATTTTATGTCCCATCAGCCACGAGTGTTTGAACTGAAATATTTGATTAGGAAAAAAAATGAAATGCACTTAGTGTGGTTGAAATGTTATAGTCAAACCAATTCAAGGCTTTACTGGAAAGAAATGATTTTTATTGGAGTACTTGTAAAAAAAATGTCAAGACAGTATGCAATAGCATGGATTTCCCTTGCATTGTTTGTTTAAACTTAAGAAAAAGCCAAAGGCACTGACAACTGTTGACACACTAATTTTAGCACATCCAAAGAACTGTGCATGATATGCCGTGCTTTGGTTTTGACTTGACCTGCACTGCGGATTAGCTGAATTCATAACTTGATTTTTGGTTTGGCTTATGATGTGAGTGTATTTACCCTCCTGTTTACAAATCAATAAAACATATATGTAGTCTGTCACACGCATCTTAGGGATAATCCGCGGAAAAACACGAATTACAACTTTGAAACTGCCAAGCTTGCCTAATATTGTATTGGCATCCATTCATTGTTACTAATGAATGTTATGAAACCATGGATTTTTAGAAATGGAAAATTTTCCCAGAGAAAAATAAAGCAAAAATTTCCACCCCACTTCTCTGCCCCACACCCTCTCCATCACTCCTATTCTCCCTCCACCACCAGTTGTCTCTGCAGCTCTAGCAGAGTGCAGGGGGAGGCTCCCAGCGGGGAAACCACTGCATTAGGGTTTACAAATCAGTAAAGCTCCAGAGCTCCCTTCCAGCCTTGGTGCTCTCTTGGCTTGATCTGCCTTCCTGCCTCTGCCCTCTTAGGCTGGTCCCCTGAACCTCCTATACCACGTGAGATGTGTGTGGAAACACCGCTGCCTCCTTAAGGGAGTAGCCTTGTTGCAGGCATCTCCTTTCTTCCTGATTTCTTAATGCATCACTTCTTTCCTGGAGATTAGGAGCTCTCTGCTTCTCTGTAGGCATGCTGATCATGAAGCCCTTCTTGAAAATGTAGCTATTTTCTCCAAATGGAAGGCAGCTCCTTTAAATAACTGTGACTTTCTGCGTTCCTTTTATCCCTATGAGTTCTTCGCTTGCTTGCTTCTCCCAGCGCTGCCTCCTCCCTCTCCCTAGCTTTAGGCCAAGTACAGACATTCAAAAAGCCAGAGCCTGAATTGATTCAGTCTTTGCAGATCAGTCTAACCTGCATAGATTTAACTGGCAAGCAAGTGAATATACATTCACTTTTGATGTTGGAAATGCAGCAGCATCCCTGTAGTGGCTCAGGCTAGAAGTGGGGAGGGGGAGGAAGGCATTGGAGTGAGCCCTCTCTTCCCTTCAGGCTGGGGAAAAGGTGAGCTGTTGGGGGGTGGGGGGGTGCCCAGGCCCCCTTGGGCTGCTATGAACGTGGAAGTGGGTGTCCACCCGGGCCGTACTGATAGATGCTGCCCATGCTGCCAAACTGTGGTTGGCTGCCAGGTGGGTGGATGACAGCAGCAGGGGGGAAGCCATAGGGGTAGCGCCTGATGCCTGGTACATGGGACCATACTGCAGTGCTGCTGGGTAGAGGAAGAATGAGTAGGACATGCCCAGCTTGGCATGTAGTGGTGAGGTGGACGCAGGTAATAGTGCCCAGGGGGTAAGTCTGCGCTGTGTGTGATGCTGCGTGGGCCAGGGCTGGGCCGGGAGCTGCTCTCCAGCAGGTAGAAGGGGCTGCTGAGCGGGAGCTGCTCCCCCAGCTGCATTTTTGGGCCAGCTTGGCTCTGCCCCAGGCTAGTGCAAACACATTTGAGCCCCCTCCCCACCTCAGCCCAGCTTGGGTTTCTCTGGTCAGCAGGGCTCACTTCCAGGATAGAGCTGCCACTGCGATCCCTCTGTGCATGTCTCCACCCTAGGCTTGGGGCCATTTTGTTTCCCAACCAATTTGGCCTTTGCTCCTGAGCTGCCCCAAACAAAACCCTGGCCTTTGCAGCTGGGAAAACACAGCAGGATCCCCCTCTGGCTGTGAGAGGAGCTCTGGGGGTCCCAGGTTGTGCCACAAGCAGGGGGGAAAAGCTGGGCGGATGCTGGGGTCCCTGCTGGTGGGAGTGGGGAGGCAGTGGGGTTTAATCCCCCTCTGCCTGAGCCTGCTGTCCCGTGCCCTTGCCCCCTCCACTCCAGTAGTGAAAAGTCAGACCGGGCTATATCCCCAGCCATATCCGTCTCCCTTGTCAGCCAGCCATCACTGCTCCAGCTAGAAAGCAGGGGGGTGGGGCTTGCAAAGCATGCTGGGATTCTGGGGGACTGAGTTAACTTGAACCAGGAAGTGGGGCTGGGATAGAAGTTCCATAAACCAGTTACACCTAAGTCAGTTAAGTCTGATACTACATTCAACCAGGTTTATCTTAAACTAGTTTCATCCATTTTGAAACTGGTTTATTCACATTGAACTTCTGTTCTGTTACAGGTTTAAACCAATTTCTGATCACTTAAACCAATTTATGTGCAACTTCTGTCCCTAGCCCTTCTGTTCAAATCATTCACTTGATTTTCTATGCTGTCCTGTCACAGCATTTCATGAAGTGACCTGGAGTTCATGAAAGATTGTGCTTATCTATTATCTTTCCTAGTTAGTCTACAAGGTGCATATCTACCCTGCCTTCTGTGGACATAAACTATGCCAAAAAGAATACTTAGACTACAAGGAACTTTGCCTTTACTGGGTATTAGTATGACACTGGTGGAAACTGTTAAAACAGACTTTGGGGTTACATGTTTAAATAGAGGGATTCTCTGCATATTGAGATTTTAGCTTGTTGTTTAATATATTTCCATGTAGAATGGACTCTGATTTCTAAAACCCCATTTTATAGGTATTGAAATTGCTAAGCACAAAGGAGCAAGATACAGACTGGGCCCAGAGCTTGAAATTTGGTGAGACCATCTTAATCACTGTATATCTGGTATTTCTCCAAGGGAGAAAGGGTATATACTGTTCATTTGCAGGGTAACTAAGCCATAATGACTGATCAAAATTAAATCCAAATGCATATTACTCTGTAGAATACTGTGTAAATTACATAAGCTTGTGTATGAGAGCAAAAATATGATATTGATAGATTGGGGTGGGTTGAATGATTGGATTTTTGGCTTGCAAATGTGACTGGCACCAATTATTCAGTAAGTTATTACAGCTAAAATTCCAGATTGTTTGTTCTTTCCCTCCACTTATTTTTTGGGAGAGAACATTCCCAACATTGCTGTTATATCATTTCAGTTTATGACTTTACAGTTTGTGATATGGGTAATTTCAGATATGGAAAAGGTGGTTCGTGTCTTAAGTAGCTTTGGTTTGTGTCTACTACTGCTCTCATCTGAATTTGTTGCTTTGTATCTTTTTGTGTGCAGTGGTTATGGCTGTTCAGATCACTATTACGAGTCTGACACACACTTGCATTCATTTCAAGTTCTGGCAAAGCTTTTGGAATCTCCTGCTGCTCAAGACATTATCTGTGATGTGGGAATGTAAGTGCTATATAATTATGATGAAGGGGTAGCTGTTTAGGAAAAACATGATGGTGCTGTCCTGTCTGAATGGGCTTTGGTTGGAGAAGACTCTACATAAAACATTTACATGTTTTAATGATTTGGGAGTCTAAGTCTCATTGTCAAAAGAATATTACCTTGTGCAGTTAAAACACTGTTTTTCATAAGGTGAGCTGCCGAGGGAAAGTAAAATTGGAAGACCTGGGAATTCTAATTTAAAATACGAAATTATCTGGTTTATACCCAGAATAAAAAGGAGGCATATTTTTAATGGGTGATTTTGGCTTTTTTTTTTAAAGAGAACAGTGTGAGAGGATTGCTTTGTAACCCGAATGTAGTACAGGCAGTCCTCAAGTTACAACGTTTCCCACTTACAACATTTATAAATTGACACCATTTCAACTTTGACATCAGTTTCGACTTTACAATGCTTGATCTGATGTGATGCCACACCAGCGAACAAGCTTGCTGTATTGCTCATCTCCCTGGAGAACATCTGTCCAAACTTCCTTGGAGACTTTCTTTAAGAAAGCAGATAAGACTCCAGAAAAACCTGCAGCCCAGACTCCTGAGAATACTCTAGCGAAGAGCCCTTCAAAAAGTCTGGCAGAGTCACCTCAAAGAAGTCCTTCCAAATCACTATGATGGCTATTTACAATAAAAATACATTAATGTAGCTATATTACTCGTCTATAATTGAGTACAATATTCTGGGTTATTGTTGGTGAAAATAGGATATTGGGCCTTGGTTCAGGACATTCCCCCATTTATAACATTGTTTCTTATGAGAAAATTGGTTCTGAGTTGCAAAGTTTTGACTTAAGATGTGGTTTTCAGGAACCAATTGTGTCGTAAGTCCGAGGACTGCCTGTACTGGCAGTATAGGGTATACTACTTGATCTTATGCATGCTTCTTTATTTCAGTTTACCCAGCTGTTTGAAAGAGCTTAAAACATCCCTCAGGAATATATTCCAGATCAATTTCTAAAAGATATTGAGTTAAATAATCCTACTAGCTATTGCTGAGCAGGCAGCCTTAGTTTGATAATGGTGAATATGCTGCAAATTATCTATATACTGCTACTCAGATTTACTGTAGTAGAATAAGGGGGGTCTAAATCGCTTCAGTGAAAAGAAATATGTACAACTTTTCTGCCTACATTGCTGATTTAGCTGATGGTGTCAGGCACAATCAAGTCTGACTGAAGAGGCTATAAAACAGCATATACCTATTTACGTTTTATAAAGCTAAAATGATTCAGTAGTAAATGCAGGCAAAACTGATTCAGTCACTGATATTTTTTTTTTTTTTGGTAAACTACTTTTTTTTTTTTAATTACAACTGTGGGAGAGAATCTTGACCCTAAAGCCTGTCAAATTGTTTTAGGTAATCTGTCTAGGAAATCTGCACAAAAGTATGAGAGCTGATCTTAGCCAAATGGCTGAGATCTAATGCCAGTCCAATGTAATATGGTAGACATTTTGATGAGCATATTTCATTAATTAGCTTGTTTGTTTTCTTTTCTGAATTTAGCTGTTGATAACTCTGATTGTTATTTTTACAGGCCAATTATGCACAGAAATATTCGCTACAGTTGTAGAGTGATCTTCTTAAACAAGTATGTATTTCTTAGCAACATAATACCATTTTACTCACAGAGAACATGATTTCTTGATGTATAATTTTCAGTAGAAAAAATGAATGATTCTGCAACATCTTTTGTTTAAAAATGGTAGTTCAAATAGCAAGTTAAGTTAGTGGCAATGTATTATTATGATTTTTACAATGGCATTAAAAAATAAAAAATTACCACTGGTGTGTGCAAGGTTGGTAAAAGCAAACAGAAAAACTGAAGTAGTTGGACTATGCAAAGGAAAACTGACATATAAATTGCTATTAAATACACAGTGTAATACTCACACACATGCACAAAATGGAAACTTGGCATTTCTCAATGCTGCTCTTTGTTTCTGCAGCAGTGTAAGATTATTGCCCCATGCTCTGTTTGCTTTGGTTCTTTTAAGGAAGATTCTTTTGATCAGACCAAAGATGATCTTGGCTAATGCAGGAAACTACAGGGAACTTCGGTGGTTTACCCCATGGAGCAGAGCCCGGTAAGCTGTGGATAAGATGAGATTTGCCTAAGTGGGTTGATTTGCCATTACAGCCATGGACATTTCATTAACAGTTAGTTTAGATGTCACTTCAGTAGCACAAGAAGTTTATTTAAGCCACCTTAAATGAAGTTCAGTTAGAAAGCTCTTCAGTTAGGCTGGGCATTGTACCATGTATATTTGATCATGAATTGAATCCTTAGAGGAAAGATGCTGATGACATTGAGGTTCTGCCCTCCTTCCTTCTTCTCCCTCCTCAGTTCCCACAGAGTAGAAATGAGGACTGCAAGCTAGTCAGCAATAAGCAGCACCTAGGAAGTCTTCACCAGGCAATTCAGACACTGAGAAGAAAAATTCTCTTGGTGGTGGTTTTGTTTGTATGAATGGGAAAATGCAGTGTGTGATCTATGAAATTCTGGGTGGCTGTTTTGAAGTCATCTGGGTTAAGAAGCTTAATACAAACAGACACTTATAGAAACATCTCGCTAGAAAGCCACAGCCAGAGTCATTCTTGTTCATGGGATGATTGAGTACCGTCTCATGTTTGCTTTCAGCACCAAATATATTTGTTTTGCTCAGTCATTCTACTTAACAAGACATGTAAAATCTAAAAAGAAGACAATGTAAAACCTTCTGGAGTCATGGCGTTCCATCCACCGGAGCAGTTAGGAAAATCGCCCTTCTCTGTAGTGACTTTTAGTTTACAATTATATCATTGTGAGCTGCAAATAGCATTTCCAAATATGAAGCACATCAAAGGAACCACAGGAAAATCCCCATGCAGTTTATTTTAGTTTATATCACTCACAGCAGAAGCTTTTTTTTAATACTGTCACTGATGCCACTACAGATGAGCTAAATCACAAGTCAGCCAGAAATCCTTGCTCCCTTCTTGAGGAAGGCTCTTCCATAAACTTAAAGTGAAGATACCAAGCTAGAGGTGGTATTTGGGGCCTGTAAAAGAGCTGGAACCCTTTCAGTCCTGCACCACATGGATAGGTCTCTGCTCTGGCAATGTTGTTTCAGTTAACTGTATTTTCTTCCCTTATATTCCTTGCAATCTCCCAGTAGATCACTTTGATCACACCAAATTGACATGCTGTTCTTAAGATATGACATACATTAAACTTAGTACTTACTGAGTATTGTTTTGTTTTTGCTAAAGGAGTGAGCAGAGGTGACTGTCAGTCCTTGATTCCTAGATGGGGAAAAACCCAGTTTATAGTATTTTGGCTAATGTATGCAGCCAGGAGGAAGGAGACTTGTAAACTTGGCGCACAGCCTGTTAGGTTAATGCTTAGAAAAATTATTTCCTTTCTGCCACTAGAAAGGAGGCACATTACCATCCCTTTGTCCACTGCTAGCTTGTATAATCAACTCTATGAATGCTCATGTGTATATCCCCAGAAATGCAATAAAACATTCTGCCTTAAGAGAGTTTTTGGTTGTTGCTGTTCATATAGGACCCATAGATTTGGCACAAGAATTATCAGTTTTCCCCACACCCAACAATTTGTGGATAAAAGAAACAGCCCTTAGGAAGGGAAGCTGGCTGTGTTTGCAGAGTTGCAAAGCTGTAAACTGAATTTAGAACAGCGAGAACTCAACTGAGACCCCCCACATTTCCAACATTTTCTAAACTGTTTAGCCTGAAGTTCTCCATTGTGGTTAAGGCACTTATTCTGAAGAAAATGGGATTGTTCTTATTTTATGGTTTTGAAAACGTGTATCATTAGTCTTGTAGCAAATGTGAAGGTCTAATTCTTTACCTTCAGGGCCAAATTCATCCCATGAAAGCACATCAAGATGCTTTAGCTAACATTGGCATGCATTAGAAACAACCACAGGTGAACAGTAGCTATAAAGCAAAGCTCTGAATTTGTTTCTAGACACTGATAATCTGTGTGATTGTTTTAGGCATGTGGAAGAATATTTTCTTCCCCGCATGATACAGGAGGTTACAGGACAGGTGAGTGGAATGAATAAATGTTTTCCAACTACATTTTAGTATCAACTAGATTCAAAATTTAAACAACAGAAAGTTACAAGGCCAAACTCTGCAGTTGATCACAACAGAATATATTCAGTTGTTTCAGTGGAATTTCCCAGTTACTGTTGTAAGATCATACTTTAGCCTCAAATGTTGACTTAAATGTTAATGTTATTCAGCAAGGTAGGAGCCAGCATTTACCCAACAGAGATTTGTCTGTCAAGAGCTTACAAATCGTATTGAATTGCACATTATATAAAGATTTTTCTCTGTTTGTATGATTGATGCAGAAATCTGGCATGCAGAGATTTCATGTTACAGCTTGAAATGCTCTGTCTTGGTCTAAATAGAGAGCTGTGAACTGTTGCCATAACTCCATATGAAGTCGAAGGGTGGCCATTAGCCACAGCAACTTTTGTTTTGTAGGATGTTGAGTCAAGAGAGGTGGGTCTGGAATAAAATCTTGGATCTAAATTATAGCTGAAATTCTGGGTCATTTATAATCTGAACTAGATTTTGTGTCTTAGGTCTAACTCTAAGTAAAACCATGACACACACACACATCTTGTTCTTTATCTCAGGAAACTGTTCCTTTTGGTGATGCAGTGCTGGCTACCAAAGATACCTGTCTAGGGACTGAAATATGTGAAGAATTGTGGGCCCCAAGTAGGTAAGACAAAGGGAAAGATGGAAAGTAGGATAAAGTATACCTTAAATCTGCCAAAAGGAGAGCTGCAGAATTTTACCTTCCCAATGACACTTTTTTCAGATGCATTGTTACATTAGCTCAGATGGAATAGTTCAAACTAATTCACCCTTTCTATCTGGCTGATGTTTGTAAACGGTCTAATGTAACAGGTTGAATTGGACTCATTACCTTGAATAACCTAGAGCACAGACTTCTTTATAAGTGTATCCCTAACTCTTTACCTTAGGTGCTCTTTGTTTTTAACCATCAGCCTGATACTTTTTTAAAGGAGTATCATGAATATCAGAAGCTGAATATCATGTGGGAAAAATAAATTTTGTTGCCTGTTATATACTCTAGAATTATACTTGTTTTTTGTCTGAAGTTTTTTAATTACTTTAAAAAGATATGTTTTGGATAAAGGTAAGTGTTGGACAGCTTCCCTCCTCCCCTCTCCAACCAGGATCATCTTACTTTTTGCTTCGCTATGGGTCTCTCTATATGAGACTTGTACTGCGGAGTAGACTGATTGGTTCCTCAGTAAACATCTTGCGTCAACACATGCAGCCCTATTAGGCTGCAGGAAGCTAAACTCTGCAGCAGTTTAATTTCTGCAGAGTTTTTTGTGCAGAGAAGCGCACATGTGGATGCTGATCTGGCTGATTGAGGCACAAGGTTGATTCAGTGTGGGGGCTGTCTGCTGGCTAGCCCCTCACGGGAGAACCCTCATGCCCCAGCCAGCCCCTCTGTAGCATGATGGACCACCTGAGCCCCCTGCCAGCTGGGGCTGCTCCAACCCAACTCAGCATGCTGTGGTCCTGGGCGTATGTTCAAATGGTGCATCCGGAAGCAATAAACATGTAAATGTGCCCATGATAAGATATTCAGACCTATGAACAGATGATTCCCTTTTAAGAGGATAGCTTTCCATTGCCTGTGGGAAGAAGGTGAGCAAAACCCCTTCTTTCCTGTAGGAAATGGTATCCATCCTGACAACAGAAAAAAAGCAATGCAGGAATACAGAGGATGTGTTAGCAAATGCTTGCATTGGTTGACCTAACCATGATGTATATTTAAACTGGCAGTTTTTTGTAGGCAAGGAAATGTTGCTAGTGTTCACTAATTTTAAGTGGTACATGAATAGGAATTTCTGTAAATCACACTGGAAGTGCTCCCCACAGGAGCGCCTTTTAATAGTTTTCATTTTGTTGCTTGGCCGTGGTTCCCCCACTGCTCCTGTTTGGTGGAAGGGCCCTGCTGATTTCTAGGGAAGCAAAAATCCTGGCATAGTTAGGCTTCTCTGCTGAGCAGGGGTTTGAGGGAGGATGGGACAAGCAGCGAAATGAAAAACATTAAAGGACCCACTGTGGGGGGGCACTTCTGCTGCGGTTTATGGAGATAATATATACGTTTCATTTGTGGCATTGCCTACTAAGTACTGTTCTGCCTTTCATTTTGGCAGCCCCCATATTGAAATGGGACTTGACGGAGTGGAGATCTTCACTAACTCATCTGGGAGTCACCATGTTCTGCAGAAAGCCTACATCCGGGTTGATTTGGTAAACTCTGCAACAGCAAAGGTATCTTCTAAAAGACTAACTTTTATTTCCTCGCTTTATGCATCATTTTTCAGAGGAGTCTTCTTTGCTCGACAGGGCATATTGTCTCCTTGTGGCAGTAATTAGGGTTGGTGGCACTTGTATGTTAAACCTGTTATTAATAAGGGAGAGTTAAAAACCTGATTTTATCTGATGATTGTTAATGTTAAGAGTTCTGAAAAATTGATGCCTCTCAATCCTCTATATTTAGGACTATTTTATTAAAAAAGAAATCACACTGTAATGGTAAATGGACAAAACCAATCCACTGAAATCATGAAAAGTTGTACCCAGAGAGAAATAACAATAAACTGTAAGCAAGTGCAGGTATGAAGACGGTATATGTATTCTGTACATAGCATAGGTTGCTGGTAGCTGTAGTTGCTCTATGTATAATTCCCCATAAGTTCTTATATAAGACCAGTCCTTCTCAATGTGCTCTCCATAATACAGTGGCAGTACACTACCCAGCCATAATCCACCGAGCAGAAGGTATAGGTTTTCTAGCATATACAGGGTATGTTTACATGAGAGGCTTTACTGCACAGTTAGACTAATCTAAATTAGTAAATTAGGCTAATGTGTGGTTTCCTAATACCAAGAAATATGGGTACTAGAGTAAATGCTCAGTAGCACATGTGTAGACAGCAAATTGCTCCCAGTCAGCCAGACAGCACGGGGTGGATGGGAACCACGTTTGGCGTGGGGCTGCCCCAGAAGTGGAAGAGCTCCCTCACTCCCCCCAAGCCCAGGCCTGACCCCCATGCTCTCTGCCAGCCCAGGGCACCCAAGGGAGCCTGCATCCCCTCTGACTGCTGCAGTGTGGCAGAGCAGGAGTAGCTGGAGTAGCTCTGCACTGAACTCTTCCGGTCGGGAGCAAATGTACTCCTGACAGGAGCACGTGTAGAAGCATTCCCAGCCACATATTAATGTGCCTTAAGTTACTGCACAATAACTTTAATGCTCATTAATTGCACATGTAGACACACCCACAGAAACATAGACAAGCTTCTGTGGCTTCTTTGCCTGTCTCTCAGTTCACATAATCATTTTAACATTCTAACAATAATTATCAGTAAGAGAATTTACATCCTGATATGCACTCAAACCTGCAGTTTTTTCCTAAAAGATTACTTAATCCTTTTCTTTCTCAGAGTTTTATAACTTGGCAATGGAAGTTTATAACCTGGCAGTAGAGATCAGCATGGAGATTTTATTTTTCCTAAAGAAAAAAGCATATAGCATTTTTTCATTTAAAATTCAGCTTAGTTTAAAAAGAAACAATATATTTAGATATTAGGTCATAATAATGAAAGTTAAAGCAAGCCATTGTATGGTAAACTGAACCATGAGAAATGATGTGTATGTGTGTGACTGTCTCCTAATGATTTACCATGCTTTGATTGTGGTTAGTCACATCTGCTTACTTTTTTTGTCAACAAATCCAAAGTGTAGATCTCTACCACCTGAAGCCAAAAAACTACTCTTCATTAGCTGGTAGCAATAGAAGGCTCTTGCTTTTTATATGTAACAGCTGCTAGGGAAGTTATTGTCCATTTTTTGTTTCTGAAGTATCCCTAGGGAGCCGAGAGCTGAGAGCTTTTCAAGTGACCATTTATTCTGTCTTTAAACTGCTCAAAGTCCAAAGATGGAGAGTGGTTGCAGGAATAAAGGGTAGAAAATAGCATTTTGCCATTTTAGCATTCGTTTGTTTTCAAATGGTTATATTTAGGAAACCAACTTAATACATTTTTCTTCCTAGAATGGTGGTATTTATATTTTAGCCAATCAAAAAGGCTGTGATGGTGATCGTTTGTACTATGATGGTTGTGCCATGATTTCTGTGAACGGACATACTGTTGCTCAAGGATCCCAGTTTTCTCTGGATGATGTGGTAATTCATTTTGAATTAATTATGCTATAAGATTCCTTTTACTCATTGGTCTCTCATCTGTGCATCACCTTTATTTTCTTATCTTGCTTGTAGTTAGCTGGGTTCTGTTTGAATGGAGGTTTTTCAGAAATTTTCCCACTGTGGTCCAGGCTTAATTCCATTGGTGCTAGACAGGCAAGAAGCCCTAGTGTACACCAGGCACGCATGCTTTCACCAGGTTGTGCAAATCTTCTTAGAAACCTGGATGGTACCATAGTAAAATTGTTCTTGCCCAGTCTACACTGGCACTATTGCCAACCCTGGTAGAGGTACAACATGAGGAGAGTTTTTAAGAATCTCCATACAGACTAGGCCTGCCTGTTTAGAAATTAGTGGGTGCATCTACACGTGAAATCAAGGCGAAGTAATAAACTCTGGAGCAGTTTCAGCCAGGGGCAACTGCAGCAACTATATGTGTGCCTGGGACAGCAGCACTTTGAGCTGGGGTGGAGCAGCCCCAGGCTGGCAGGAGGCTCTGGGGGTCAGCCGCAGGCTCTGGGTGGTGGCATCATGCATCGGAGGGGCTGGCTGGGGCATGAGGGTCAGGCAACAGTCTGGTCCCTGGCTGGCTAGGGTGACCAGGCACAATATATGCCCAGTGCGTTTGATCACTTGTAATGACTTTGCCTCAAGATAGTACTATCTCAGACAGTACTATTTTATGCTGAAGTTAATTAGTTTATGGCACCCTAATACCGGCACGTGTAGACTGTGACACTACTGTGGAGCTAATTTGTCTACTCTGCAGTAAAACACGTGTAGATGCACCCAGTATGATTAGGAGGAGGCTCTGTTAACTTATGTGTTTATTGTAAGCAGTTGGATGTAAACAAGTACGGTGTTTTGAAGCACTATGAACTTTACCTACCCAGAGATTGCAAGATAGTTTGTAGTTAGCACAGGGCTGTTCAGCTGGCATTCCAGGAGCTGCATGTGGCTTGTGATGGGGTAAATTGCAACTCTTGGGCTCCCCTCCATCGCCTGGCTTCTGTGTTCTGCGCTTACCCCCGGTGTCATTGAAGTGCAGCATAGATGTGAGCTGCAGCAGGGTGATGTGTGTGCATGGTGCAACTGGGGGGAAATCCATGTAGCCTGGGGGCCTGTGACCCTCACTAGTGCACTGCATGGAGCAGGTGGACCCTAGTAGTGCAGCCTGCTTTGTGTGTGGCCCCTGGTTGCTTAAAAGTTGGACAGCCCTAGTTTAGCCTATTTAGTGGACTAAGTCAGTTCCTCTTACTTGATTCACAGAAGTAATTCTGTTGGTCACTGGGATTACCCATGTGAGTTTAGTCCTTACACTAGAAAAGACCGCCTATCTATTTTCTAAACATTTTTATACTGTATCTTGAATGGGCTTGGAAAGCCTTTGCATGTATGTTTGAAGAATATTCATCTAATCTTCAATGGCTTTCCTTAGGAAGTTGTGGTTGCCACATTGGACTTGGAAGACGTTCGAACTTATAGGGCAGAAATTTCATCTCGTAATCTCCTGGTAAGCATTTTTTTACATAATTATTTACTACTTCAGTTCTCTGATAAATTTCAGTAATCACTCAGCCAAAAAAACCTTTTGATACAAAGAAAGACTAACAAATGCCTGATTTCTACTAAGAATTATTTGTGAACCTGTAATGGATTAAGAGACAAATGAAATATTAAAACTGATGTCTTCCCATTTTTTTTCTATTAATAAGGGAAGTAAAGTGAATCCATATCCCAGAGTAAAGGTGAATTTTGCACTGTCATGTTCTGATGAGATATGTGTATCTACAAGCGAGCCAATCCAGTGGAGATATCATAGTCCTGAGGAGGAAATTTGGTAAGTACAAAAAGAATCAGATATACTTAAATTAAAAAAAAATGGAGGCTAAAATATTTTCTTATTGCATGTATAGCCCAAATGGGGAAATACCTAGTCAAAGGAGATAAGGTCAAATTCATATTTAATAAACAATCTTTACTTATCCTGTAATTGTCTTGGGATATATATTCTGTTTCTTTCAGCCTTGGCCCTGCATGTTGGCTTTGGGACTATTTAAGACGCAGTAAACAGGTAGGAGCTCTTTCCATCTTTGTCTTGCTGTGCCTTAAATAGGACTGTAAACATCAGTCTTTCTAGGTCTGGGAGGACGGTACTTCCAGGAGGCTTTTTACTGGTATCTTTGATTCAAGCTTAAAGCACATATCTAAGCTGTGACATAGGCTGCTGGTAGATGTTCAGTTAAAGTTGTGATGGAATCTGATCTGTGATCCAGGACTTCTGCCATGCTGCAGGTTTATGACAGGAGGCACAAGTGTGGGATTGAGGATCAGATCCCAATCATGCCATTCTGCTGGTACAGGGGGAGCCCAGGATCATGATCCCGGGCTCCCTCTGCACTGGAAAGTAGCAAGCCAGTCAGCTGACCAGCACGATTGAGAAGCATGTAGGAGCCCTTGGATTGGCTGCCACTCCCAGCCTCATGGGTGCACCAGGGCCCTTGACTCTAGTGTGCCCCTGAGGCTGGGAGCCCTGATCAGCTGATAGACCTGGTCACACATGCAATGGGAACCAGCCAAAAGTTATAACACATATTTTGTGTAATAACTTTGTGCTTCTTTGCCTGTCTTATCCTGCCATTAATTGCATGAATGTGTGGCTGAGTTACTACTAAAGATGTGATTAATTGGTTAATCGCATTTGAGGTGTACCATCTGCCAGGGGCCTTAGTATATTCTGATCACTTTATAAGCACTCAACCTGCTTCCTTTGAAATTGGGAGCAGGACTCCTATTGTCAGAGGGGATCTCTTTCTTTTTGACACAAACTGACATTTCAATTTTCTACATGCTCCTCCTTTTTCAAACTAACCTCCCCACCGTCAGTTAATTAATTGCACCTGCAATATTTAACCATTGATAGTGCAAGAAAATTGTTCCCTTACTACTGAGACAACCTATAGAGACTAATTAAAAAGTAGTGGTCAAAAAACATGCCACCAAATAGAGAGAAAATATTAGAACTGAAGTAAGAGGCTTTTGCTCTTCCTACCCTTTGCTGAGAAATGACGACACCTTTTACTTTTTTGAAAGCCTTTTAAAATAGGTGGACAAAAGTCAAGAGGCGCATAGAAGTAGTTTGTTCCCTGAGGTGGTATTTGAAATAAGTAGAGGATGACTACAGGCAGTGATCCCGTTACATATTACATGGTATCTAGGTTGCAGAATCGTGTTCTTCATTAGCTGCTGTATGCCTCCCCAGGGCTGCTAACTAGTAAGCTAAATGTTTTGAACTGGCACTTTACATAGGTAGTCTGTCCACATTGATGATGGTTAGAACTGTTTAGCTAGGTCTGTTTTTTCCATATAAGTATTACCGGAGTTCCAGAATGGAGCGTTCTGGAGCATTACCAGAATGCACCAGAGTATACGTAATTCGTTTAAGGAAGGGTCTTGCGAGTGGATGTAAAATGTTGCTGTAGATAAAATATATTTTTATTGTAGTGCTTTTTTACAACTTTTCCCATTGCTTGCTGTTTAAGGCAGGATTTCTCCTGCCACTTAGTGGTGGAACTGACAGCTCTGCTACAGCCTGCATTGTATACTCCATGTGTCATCAGGTTTGCCTTGCAGTAAAGAATGGAAGTAAGTAGACTTCTGTGAATAACTTCTCTTGCTTTAATAGAGATAGATTAATGCTAGCTGCATGTTCAGAACATACGGTGTAACATAGAGGTTAGATGTTTATATATTAAATTAAGGTCTAACATACATGTATCAAAAGACTTATGGCACCTAATTCCCATAGGACCCTTAAAAATCCCAGTTAAAATGCAAATCCAAATTTAACTTGGCAGATTTAAATTCATGGTAGCAGTTAGGGTCATGATAGAAGTAAAGGTTGGCTGTGAAATTTATGGCTGTAGATTCTGCTTCAGAGTATCCAAAAATTGGGATGTTTGGATCTGATGTTTAGATGATTATGAGAGAGTTTGTTCACCCAAAGTGAAATTCAACCCCAAGATAGTAATGGTTAATTACTTAGTAGTAAGGCAAGAAATCCTTGAAAGTTTAGCTTCTGTGTCATTTGTCTTCAGATCAAGGTGTGCTGACTGATGTGCGTAAGATAGTGAATGAAGATACCTATACACCTGAAGTTCCCCAAGAATTCTGCAGACGTATCTTTACTACATGCTATATGGCTAGTGAGAACTCCTCCCAGGATACACGCGACAGGGCCAAATTTCTGGCTGAACAAATAGGCAGGTATAGAATAAGAAATGCTTGGTTAAGATTTTGTGTACACTTTTAGGTTTCCCAAAAGATAAATATGTAAGAGAAATGTGCAGAATGTGGGAAGTAACCCTGAGGCCTATGTACATATGAATAGTGGTGGGTGGCACATCAGAAACATTGGGGGAAGAATAGGGAAATTAGGAAATAGAAAGCTTCCCCAGGCTCCCCAAGTCTGAGATCAGATAAGTGGCAGATTTAATGCCTTACTCCTGTGTCCTTTGATGTAAATGCTAGAGAACTGAGTGTTTAGTTTCTCTTGCAAGCAAAAGCTAAAATTATGTTTATACCATACTGCTTAGTCATAACACATGCAAGTTAGATTGCTTCTGCTTCTGTTTTTCCTCAGCTATCACATAAATCTAAACATAGATGTGGCAGTGAAAGCCGTTGTAGGGATTTTCAGCATTGTGATGGGCAAATCTCCTCAGTTTCGTGTTTCTGGAGGAAGCAGCAGAGAAAATTTGGCGTTACAAAATGTGCAGGTGTGTTCCGGGTAGGCTACAAATAACACATGGAGATTTAGTGATAGTGGGTTGCAATATTTGCTAATTGCCTTGAGCAACTTGAGTGTAAGTACAGCCTAATTCTGAAGCACACTGACTCAGAAGAAACCCAGTGTTACAAAGGGTTTCTGTGGTGTTTTCAGAACCTATCTGGAGTGGATGAGAGAAGAGCTATAAGAGTAAATTGTTGGTGCATGTCTCTCACTGTTTTGATGCCATTTAGCAAGTGTCCCAGTGCAGAGGCTACTCTGCCACCAAAGACTCCTCCGCTTCTACATGTGTGCTTTAATGAGCATTAAAGCATCACTTAAAAAAACTTGGGCATTTTTACATGCACTCTGGGATGTGGCAACGGGTGCTTTAATTCATTAAAAGCACCCATGCATTGTGTATCAGTGTCCCCATGCATTCCTGCTCTGAAAAAATGGAAGCAGGTCGCTCTGAGTTAAAGCTCATTAAAAATGTTTTATTTCAGAGCACCCCGCTGCCATTTTTTCAGCACAGGGATGCTAATGCACGTGATGCTGAAGGCTGCCAGAGGGTGTCAATTTCCATGCTCCAGCAGACTCAATTAATTGATTAATTGAGTCTGCTCTGACGCGCTGGATTTCCAGAGCATTGGAGCAGGCTCCCTGCATGTCTAGGAGCCCCATGCTTTTACTTAATGCACATTTAAGTAGACCAGTGCATATTAAGCATCGCTTAAAAAGCATGCTCTTTAGTTAATGCACATTAAGCCAGGCTAATGTGCATTTTCCTAGCATCTCACAATGGAGGTACTAGATTTAATGTGCATTAACTAAAGTGCATTAATGCACAGTAGGATGCTTACTGTGCCCACGCTTGGGCTTCTCACAAGTCACAACTGAAATGCAATGCGAGAGAGGAAGCTTGTATAACACTCATCTACATTAGTGTTCTTGATTTTTCAAAAGATATTGTTAAGGTTGCTAAGCTTACCTTTTCCCAGGCAATACAAGAAATCATTGATTAATTTAACTTCTATTTCTGTTTCATGAAGGACAAAGTAGTTTGTCTTGTAAATCTGCCTTGTTTCTCAATTTGCTTTGTAGGCTAGATTAAGAATGGTGCTTGCCTACCTATTTGCTCAGCTGAGTCTTTGGGCCCGTGGAATGCCTGGGGGACTTCTCGTGCTTGGATCAGCCAATGTGGATGAAAGGTAAGCATAGACTAGAAATCCCTTAATGAGTGAATAGGGAGTGACATTCACTGTGGCTTTATATAAGTCTGCCAAATGTCAGTATAATTCAGTGATCCAGGAAAGATAATGATCTAAAAATAAAATGGGAGAACTGGAATCAATGAAAACACATGAATCAAAAGGAACAGGATAATTCTTACACGTTTTCCAGATGCTTATTAGGAAATTGGGGTTGTAACTAAATAGAAGAGCAGATGTTCTTTCCTCGAGAAAGGTGATCTGTACAGTAAATCGGAAGTGAAAAGTAAACAAGTATTTTGTGTGTTTGCAATTATTCTGTTGGGTATCAAACTACAAACTGCAACATGTTTAAAAGATCAGAACTAAGCTTAGTAGCTTTGAACTCCTGCATGTTGGACCATCTCAAAGAAAAGGGTAATCCATGATTGGTGGGGCCTGGGAAGGTAAGATTTTATTTCTTTCTTGGGTGACTGAGTTAGTATTTAAGTAATTTTTGCATCAAAACCCCCACCTTAGCCTGGCTAGTGGTGGCACTATGATTAGCTTTACAGTGTGTATATGTTCAAATTGCAAATGGGAGAGTTGGTACTGAATGGCAGTTGTTTTCATGTGGTACCTGAAGGTCCCAAGTAGAATTAGGATCATCTGAGGCTGATCTTGGCAGAAAGACGCAGTGCACTGCAGAGGGGTATGTTGTACCTGAAAGACTGTTTAACATCTATCCCAACTATACAGTTGTTTCAACAAAAGGTATTACCAAAACAAAAAAAAACCCTTACTTTTTGCATACTTCCAGGACTCCAGAGCCTTGTTTCAGTGTCTAGGACTATCTGTATTTCCACAGAGTTGCCTATAATGCTTCTTATTCCACAGCCAGAAGTGTCACAGCTCTAACTGAGCTTCCTGTTCTGGACACTTAAAAGGCTTCTGTGTTTGGGTCCCATTTTGCAATTCCTGTATGCCCTTAACAGCCCTGCACTGTCTCTTAGTTTGGTTCCTCTGGGCACAGGCTTTTCACCTGCTTCCCTTCATGGAATGGGACCCCACAGCTGTAGGCTTTCAGAAGAGCGGATTCCAGAGCACCCTGTTATAGGGATGCTCAACCTCCAGTTCGCGAGCCAAATGTGGCCTACCAAGGCTTGGAATCTAGCTCACGGAGCTCCCCAAAGGTTGGGAAACTTGGTGGCTAGGGAGCAGTGGCAGTTAATATTGCTACCCCTCCATACTGCCCAAATCCCAAGCCCTGTACCAAGGGTTGAAGCTGGGCCCTCATCTCCTCCCCAGCTAGATTGGGGTCGGGGCATGCCCCCTTCCTCCTTGTAGCTGGTTCAGGGCTGAGCCATGCCCCTTTCTCCCCACTTCTTCCTGTAGGGCCAGGTCATGCCTCTACCCCTGGCATGGCTCATTTAGGGCAGGATGTTGTCCCATCCCCTGTAGGGCAGTGCTACGCCCCATTTCCTCTCACCTGGCCAGAGTCAGGCCATGCCCCCTCCCACCAAGGAGCTGGATGGGGGCTAAGACGTGCTTTCTTTTCCACCGAGCCAGGTTGTGGCTGGGCCAAGCCCCCTTCCCTTGCATGGCTGCTCCCTTGCCCACTCTGTGTGGTAGGATGGGGCCCTGTCGTGTCTGCCCCAGGTGTTGTATTGGGTCAACCAGCTAGATCCAGTTTGTGGAGGGACCGGACACTGCTCATCTGGCCTGCTGGACAAAAAGGTTGAGCACCATTGCCCTAGTAACTTAAGCATACCCTTTTTCTTACAGATCCAATCTTGTGAGCATTTTGGTTTACAGTTTTTACTTCACTAGGAACATCTAATAGTTCAAGTGCATGACACAAACTTTGCAAAGGTTCAGACATAATTACTCTGCTTTAGGTAGCACTGGACATAAGCAGAGTATGGGGAATTACCAATACCATTATTATTATTACTATTATTATTATTATTATTATTATTATTGTTTTAATGATAGGCCATTCTCTGCCTAAGTCTCTTTATTATTCTTGAGTAGTCTTTGACCTTTTGTTAAGAGTCCTCTTTGAGTGTTCAGGGTCCTATTTCTCCTCTGAATCATAGAGTGAGTCAGCCTTTCTGCTGGGGGTAGCTTCCTTCTGCTTTCAGCAAAATTTTTGTCCCTTTTACCAGATGACCTCTGATCAGCCTCATTGAGAGATCAAAGTCACTCACTGGATAATCTGTTGCTTGGTCACCAGCCCAGCTGGGTAGAACTAGGTTCTCAGTTTAGCAGCTATGTTATCCTATCCTTTGCATGCTCAGTTGTATATGATATACATAGTAGTCCATTGATCACCTGTTTGCTGTGTCCAGTATTTCTGGCAAGAAATTAACCCCTCAAGATCAGGTAAGAAGCAGAACAAGATTAAATGGGTAATTTTAGTCACTTGTAATATTTAATAAATATAGTGCAGGAATCTCTCTTGTTGTCTCCACCTGGGGATGGGCAGGCTTGTGAGCAGCTGAATCACACAGGAAAAGGAACACTTCAGAAAAGCACAAGTTCCTTGTGCCAGCCCTGTGGTACAGTCAGCAATCATCTGCTGACATTTTAGTAAATGCAGCCTTTGAGGGGCTTGTTTGTTGTTTTTTTTCTTTTTTTCCCATTTCACTCTTATTACCATTGTACTCAGCACAGCCTCAGTAGGAATTCAAGTTTCACCATCTCCTGGCCAGCAAATTAATGGTCTTGGCGTAACTCTACCACAAGTAGTCATTAATTTGTTTACTGCTTAATATTTGTATACCTTCAAAAAAGGATAACTGTATAAATACTTACAAAGACATGATAGACTTATTGTTCCCCTTCCTACTGTGGTAGTTACTTATAAAACTCCTTGTTCTCTCCCAGTCTTCGAGGATACTTGACTAAGTATGATTGCTCCAGTGCCGATCTCAACCCTATTGGTGGAATCAGCAAGACTGACTTGAAAAGTTTCATACAGTATTGCATTGAAAATTTCCAGCTCACAGCACTCAGAAGGTAAGCGGTGAATATTTAGGCCCTGTTCACAGTCGATGACAAAGTGGTAGAATCTGTGCTTCCTCTTCCTGTCGTAGCAGCTCTACACCATCTAACCTAGTGGGGCCAACCTTTTTGGCAGATGTGCCACAAATCAGCCCTGCACCTTCCCTGAGTGCCATTTTAGTTCCTTCCCTGCCCAATCTGCTTCTCTGTATTCTGCTCCCACCTCTCTCCTCCCTGCCTGATCTGCTGCTCTGCTTCTTGCTTCCTTCCCCCATGATCCTGGCCCAATCTATTACTTTGCTTTCTGCTTGCTGTCCTATTTGTTGCTGTGCTTCCTGCTCCCTCTCTGTTTTGCTGCATGCCACACATGGAGGCTGCCTATACCACTTGTACCTCCCAGGTTGGCCATGCCTGATCTAAAACACTGGGGTCCAGGTTCTGATTGATTGGAAACTTTGATATCACTGCAATACAGTAAATTAATAATCATAACTTCCTTGTCCGATGCTAGCCAACAAGTTTTCCTGGATCACTGTGAACAGACTTTTTTAAGTAACCAGTGGCCGGCCGGTGATGTACAGATTTGCCAGTGTCAACATGCCAAATCTAATTAACGTTGAGTCATTAACAAAGTTTTATTCCATGGGTATAACATATGTATTTAAAGACAAATACCTGTTAATATATGTCAGAATAGGTGTGTTATAACTCTTCTAGCAACACTATATTATCTACTCTAATTTTGTTCCACTGGTGGTAGCAGTGTTGGGAATGCTATTAGGGACAAGGCTGCTATGACTGTCTGTATTTTTACTTAACACCATTAGCCTCAGGAGCTAGTGGTCAGAATGTTTCTCAGTGATGTTACCAATTAGGGAAGCTGTTGTAAGGGAGAAACTCTTGACAAAAACTTACTATAGGAAAGGCTGTGATTTATTTCAGTATTTGCCTTTGGATGGGATGTAGGCAGGTGGTTTGGGCTACTTTCACAGGAGCAGCAAATGGTCAAAAACTTTGGTGGCAGACCAGATTGCTGCTGTGACTGCAACCTGAATGCATTATTTTGGTATAAGTATCGTACTCTGTACCCGGAATATTTTGGCTCAGGTATCCATCCCACCATAGTAGGTGTCCTTGAATTTCTTTTCAAAATAATTTTGCATTTTTGTGCTGGAAAAAAGTATTAAATACTTGATTTTTACCAGGCTAGTCAAGTAATGTGTTTTTTTTTCCTTCAAAGCATTTTGTCAGCTCCACCTACTGCAGAGTTAGAACCCCTGGCAGATGGACAAGTGTCACAAATTGATGAGGTAATGGACAGTGACTTTAATCCGCTCTGGTAAGCCTTATCCCTAAACCTGATTTTTGTTAGAGGTGCACTGATATATCAGTTCATATTGTATTGGCATTGATAAAAGAAAAATTAGCAATCAGCTTTTTTGACTGATGTGGCTGATGTCGCTGATAATTGCCGCATGCAGCCAGGGATGCAGCCCGGCAGTGTGGAGAGCAGCATCTGGCCAGTAAGTCTGTGTTGGGGGAGGGAAGAGGTGTGGGGGTGCAGATTGAGGGCCCCACAGTGAGGGAGGGAGTGGGGCTGGGGCAGGTGCTGCTCAACTGGGGTGGGACACAGGACAGAGCTGTGGGCAGCTTGTCTGGGAGGTTCAGGGGGGCAGACAGCGGTGGGGAGCTCCTGCAGCCATGTGCACCCTGGGGGAGGCATGGGGGGCACATGTCCCCTGGATCTATGTCCAGGGCGAAGGCAGGCTGCCCATTATAGGCTCGGGGCTGGAGGCCACGCTGCCTTCTTCCTGGTGGGAGGGGCTGTGCGGGGGGCAGGTGGCAGCAGTGGAAGGAGGAGCTATGGGAGGGGGCTATGGCATATTTCGGGGAGGCTTGTAGCCCCCCTCGTAGACCCACCACTAGCGCTGCCTCTGTTTGCCTTGAGCACAGCTCCAGCCCAGCCCCCTCAGCTCTTTGCCCCCAACAAACTTACCAGACAGATGCTGCTGTCCAAGCTGCCAGGCTGCAAATTAGCAATTGGATCGATATTGGCCAATTCTGGCTTGTTAATTGTCGGCCGTCGCTTTCGGCCCAAAAAATCTTTATCCGTGCACCCCTAATTTTTGTTCAGTAGTATCACTGTTGTCTTCGCTCCTCTCCAAACCATGCCCATAATATTTTTGTAGGTTCATAAGATACTTCACAAAACAGGTCTGTTATCATGAGGTATCTCCAACATAACTATTTTTTTCGATACACCTGTCAAGTCACTTGAAAGGAGCCTGTACTGTATGTTAGGGGGGTAGATGATATCTGGAAAGTCGTGAAAGGTGGGCCATCCAAAATGGTGTTGCTTTAAAGTTAAGAGTCGCTTTTGAAGTATTGGTTCATTTCTTCATTCTTTTTATTACATAGTGAAATGTAAGTGTACTGTCCAAGCTAACAACACATTTTTATCAGAATTTCTGAATTTCTGTTGCAGGGACCTTATATTAGATGGAGATTGATATTCCACTTAGAGTTCTTTGATTAACTGGATTAGTGTAGCCTCCTATAAAATCGTTCATTCTGAATTGTATCTTCTGCATTTTCAGTGACCTTGTATGTATGTGATTTTTGTTTGTTTTTTTTTTAGGTGGATATGGGGATGACGTATGCTGAACTCTCAATCTATGGCAAATTAAGAAAGGTAGCAAAGGCTGGACCATACAGTATGTTTTGCAAGCTGATTAATATGTGGAAAGAGATCTGTAGTCCAAGAGAGGTAAAACTAATATAAATATGTATCTCCTTTTTTAAAATAAGTTCTTTCATCAACAAACCTGCAAAGAGCAGCTTAAGCATTGTCTAGAATGTCTCTGCCTCAGTAACTTCTGTCTGTCAGACCAAGAGAGACTGTCAAAAAAGGCTGGTATCCCTATAGTGAACTTTCTATAGATTGAATCTGGCTGTGTTGCAATTTGTTAGACCAACAGTGAGGGGCTCTGAAAGGACCTATTTTTAAATCTGCACGTTCAGGGTAATACACATCACTGGGTTATTTGTATTAGTTCCCATTGAAGCCAGTGGGCATGGCAACTCTATATTTTAGGAGTAAAAGTGATTCTTGCTGTGCAGATTTACATTTTTAACTGCTTTAAAAGTGGAGGGGGGAGTTGCTGCTCAGGACTATATTTCAGTTGTTGAGATGTAGTTTTTTTATATCTGCATGATCCTGTCGTGATACAAGTAAGCAAAGTTAGTGTAACTTTAAACCAGAATGAAAGTGGGTTGAAATTGCAATGATTTTGCTACGCTTTTATCACTACAGTAATGGCATCTAATCATCTGGCCTCATGAACAAGACTAGTGGTGTGGGATTGGTCCACAGGCCAGATCCTGCAGGGTTGATGTCTGGATCCAGCCATGTGCTAACCTGCCCTGCCCTATTGGCTCATGTTTTTTGGCCCATGGGGATCCCCACAGGTCCAGAAATTTGGCAGCAGCAGGGGAGTGGCAGTTAACACTGCCACCACTCCTATGCCACCAAATTTCTAGATCTTTGGGGAGCCCTGCAAGCCAGATGACTCTGTTTTGCAGGCTACGTTTGGCCCGCAGCCTGGTGTTGAGCATCCTTCCACTACAGAATCATGCAGAAATAACAGTTCATTTATTGGTATCATTTGATGCAGCTGTCACATGTCTATACTCTTGACTAGATTAGTATCAGAATAGTACAAATCTTTGTTTTATTGTGACATTATTTTGCTATTCTGCTATGTTAAATATACCATAGTTGCATCTGTTGTCAGTAATATATGTTAGTATATATGGAAAAATTTGGGTCTATAAAACCAAAACACATCTGTCTCCAGAACAGAGTGCTCATTTGGATTTTAATTCTGAGAAATTCCAACTGACTTGAAACTGTATCTTTTGTACACCAGGTGGCATCAAAGGTTAAGCATTTTTTCAGGATGTATTCAGTTAATAGACATAAAATGACCACCCTCACCCCTGCCTATCATGCTGAAAACTACAGTCCAGATGACAATCGGTTTGATCTGAGACCTTTTCTTTATAATTCTGCGTGGTCTTGGCAGTTCAGATGTATAGATAAACAGGTAAGCATGGTTCATTTTTTCCTTTGGTTTATTTTTAAGGCCCTTGTGATGGAACAAACCCAAGTTGAATGTATCTAGATAGAGAGAGATTATTGATAGTCTAAACAACCTTTTTAGGCTCAAGGTAGCCTCTTCTTTGACTCAAGGCATCACTCAGAAAATATCAGCTCTTAGTTTTCATTCATTTTTTGACTAAGGAAAAATAATATGGCAATTTTTCTATTGCAAAGAACTCAAAAAGACCAGAACAGGTCAGATTTTTTTTAATGTTGGATTCTTATTTGAAATCATTGCATTTATCTTGTGAATTATGTGTGCACATCTAACAGTGCTAACATTGCATGGCATCCCACAGCAACCTGAAAGGATCTCAAGGCACCTCCAGGGAGCTGCAGCACTCTGGTTGAGAATCATTGATTTAATCCCTTTGGGGAATACTAGAACACGAATAGGTGAAAATATATCAATTTTAGAGGGGAAAAAGGAGTTTTACTGTTCATCCTCTGATCTGTAGGGAACTACTTTGGTGTTTGCTTTTATCCTTTGACAGGTAGAAGCTAAGATGTGTCAGCTTAAGGTTTCATTTAGGGATAAGCTGCTCCAGTTTAGCTTCCACTTATTGTGGGATAGGAGCAGATGCATCAAATAGTTACTGCAGAGCAGCTAACGTAAGTTTCACCCACTCTTTTAGCTCGTATAATTTGTTTGTTTGTACTCAAATCCTAATTTAAGGGCACAAACAAACATTCACTTGGAACTGTTTCAAAAGGGAGGGGCAACTGGTGCTTGGGAGTATGCATCAGCTATTATGCTCTAACTGCTACGTGCACACAAGCCTATAGCAACAGAAGTTGAAGGCAGCAGCTTTCCCCCACCCACCCACCTCCCTATGGCCCTTTTTAACTGTTCAATTGAAGGAATGTTCATGTGCTCACTTTTACTTCCACATCATGTTGTTTCCAAAGAACACATTGATTCAATGTTGGTAGGGGATTTTTTTTTCATTTTAAACTGTTTAATTTACAGTTTTTAAAACAAAGAAAAAGAATGAGGGGAAAAAACCTTATTAAAATAACATTAGGGCCTAGAAATTGCAGTTGGACCCAAACTGTGGTCCAGAGTGTCACTAATATGAACGGAGGCTTATGGACTTGATTGCAGCATTGGGGCCCAGAGTATGTGGAAAAAATCAACAAGAGCCAGGAAATTCATGGTGAAGGTGTCTGCCCATCTGTCTTTACAGCAAACGTGTCTTTGAGTTGGATCAGTAATGTTTGGCTTTTTATGCCTGAATATAGCGATCTGTAATGGTAGTGTGCTTACATTGGGTGCTGAAGTATATAAAGGATTAAATAGCAGGTTTAACTGTGACTGGCATCGCTTTCTCAGAACTTCAGTCGCAGCCTTGACATTATTTTAATACCTTTTTTTTTTTTTTTTTACTGTAAAAGTGCCTGTCTGAGAACTTTTTAACACCCTGGAGTTTTCATTGCCAGAGATTTTACACCTCAATTGATTCTAAGAATATGTTTACATGGGCAATAAAATATTAATTCCCTCTTCTGTGAAGTGCCAGACATGTTGTAATAGTATCTGACTCCCTTGAAGCCTAGAATGAAAGGTGCCAGATGATGCATTCCTTTCTTTCTTTTTCTCTCTCTCTCTTTAACCCCTCTATTTTTGTTCCATAATTTTGTGGCTTTCTCCCACTGCAGTGTATGGCAAAGGTTATTTGAATGTCACTGGAAGGTTGATTTTTAGGTATTTTTTGAAGTGTTAGACTTAGAACCTGGGCTCTCATTTTGTGCCTATAATTATTTTCTATGCATAGTGAATATCATTTAATGGCCAGCATATTCATACCATAATTAACTAGACATCTATGTGATATTAGTTGTGATTTACATGTAAATAGGTCTACATTTTTTGTGCAAAGAAGATGCTTAGTTTTGAAAAAATACGTATTTCTTGCATTTTGCTTCTCTAGCAATATTTAGCATATTATAGTAGTGTTCTAAGCAGGTAGCTAATAGTTTCGTAGAGTTTTAAGTAGGATAGGAAAATAAGGGCTTCTTGCAATAATGCAGAGCAAAGCTGTTCTGTTCCAGGAAGTGAGTACTCTAAGAGTTTCCACTTGTCCTGGAAACTTCTTGCTTGCATGCACACTGCTGTAATTCCTATGTGATTTAGGACGGTGTCACATGTATTGATTATTGTACTGCAAGCGTCAGAACTCACTTATGATTTGCTGACATAACTTTGTGGGTCAGGAATTTGAGGAAAAAATTCCTAAGCAGTATAGTTGTCAGCAAAGACCATGACGTGGATGCAGTTATACTGGGAAGAGAGTCCTTGTGTCTATATAATTTCTTCTATTTAGGGAATAGATTTAAGGCAGGGGTGGGCAATTATTTGGACCCAAGGACCACTTAGGGAGTTTTGGTAAGCTGTTATGGGTTGGGTCAATGCTGTGCCCCTTGCTATGCTGAGTCAGCACTCTCTCCCTCCCCTGCAACAGCTCACCAAAACTGCCTAAGTGGCTCTGCTCTGCGCTGAGCTGGGCAGCTGAGATGGGGCCGTGGGTGGGCAGGGAGCAGCATCTTGGAGCAGGATGGGAGGGCAGGGCTTGGGCTGGGATCATGGGACTGTGATAGTGTGGGGCTGGGGCCTGGGGCACAGCTATGATCTGCCGTCCACATGACCCTGTGATGGGCACTGGTTCTATGGGCAAGGGCATGCAGGGAGCAGATTGTAGCTGTGTTCTGGGCTCCTGTCCTGTGCTGTCACCACCCTGTAATCCCAGGGTCTCCATGAAGACTAACCAGGACCTGTGCATGTAGGGCATGTGGCCGGGCAGATGGGATGAGGCTTCGGGTGGGCACGGAGCCGTGTTTGGGAGCAGAGCAAATGCATAGGGCTGGGGCCAGGATCATGGTGCAGTGAAAGTGCAGGCCTGGGGCCGAGCCATGTTGCTCCTTGTGTGCCCCTATCCACAGAATTAGCACACATCACAGGAATGTGCAGGCAGCAAATTGTAGCTCTGCCCTGTGCCCCAGCCCCATGCTGTCACTTGCTATGTGATCTGGCCCTGCCCACCAGACCCACTCCCAGATGCCATTTCCTACCTGCCTGCAGCCCCTTCCCATCCACCGAGCCACATGCACTGCCTGCATGGGTCCTGTCCCTGGCAGTGGGTAGGGTGTGGATGAGCCAGGGTGCCTGGGCAGTGGGGCTGGTTTTGGCGGCAGCATCTGGCAGGAGGTACCACCACCAGAACTGCTGAGAAACAGAGTCCAGAGGCAGTGTTGCCTCAGTCCTGCTGCACACCTGGGGGCTGTGGGACTGGCTGCATGCGCCACAGCCTGGGCTGCCCCCATGCCTGAGCCAGGTGGGACTGAAGGACCCACTGCAAGCCACAAAAAATCCATTGGTGGGCTGGACCTGGCCTGCTGTCCACATTTTACCCACCCCTGGTTCAAGGTATGAGTCACAAAAGAGCTCTTTTGCCCATAGGAGTTGTCTCCACTTAGGCACTTGGCCAGCTTGCTGGCTGCATGGCAGCCAGTAAAACCTTAACCGGCCAGTAAAAGCTCTGTGTTTTAGACTGTTTTAGAGAGAGGTTGGGTTAGTTATATTTGTGAATTTCCAGACCTGCCATTGTGACTCTAATTTTGTCAACCTGGCAGATCTTGCTACTTGAGTGTCACCTGATGGAGGGAATTCCCAGGTGCTGGAGAACCATCATAGCAGCTCCAATGCTATATTCTATGATTCTTACTTGCATTTGGAAGGAAGGGTACTCATCTAGAGCTCTTCTGCTTTCTGCCTCCTCCTAGCTACCAAAATGGCCTGGTGTCTTAATAGCTGGCATGATTTAGAGTAATTCTGGGGAGCCCAAGGAGCTAATACAGATATGGCCTCAGAGGCTGTTGTTAGTTGACTCAGCTGCAAAACAAGCACCTAGTCCTTCAGACTGGAGAAGTCAAAGGTGGCCACACATGTTCCCACCACTTCCTTGTGTGCCACTGGCTGCAGAAACTGGTGTGTCTTAACCATGGTGGCAAAGCAAGGGCCTGGCCCGTTGTCTTCATTGCTTATTGGTTTATTCTTTTGAAACTGGGCATAACACTGGCACTTCACGTGAATCTAAAGTTAACAAGAAATTAAATGCAAACTTGTTTTTATTTCTATCTAAATTCTTTGTTTCTTTATAGGTGGCTAATCTAGAAAGTAAGGAAGCAAAGCCTCTTTGTGAAGATGTGGACTGACTGCTTTCTTCTCATGCTACTGACTGAACAGTGTGGACTGACCTTGAAAAGACTACAGTCAAAGCTAGATTATGTTCTTTATATCAGCAGAGTTGCAGTGATTGAGCAGTTTATAGCATATTACATATGCAGAGAATTTAAGACTGTACCCACTACCCCCTCCTTTGATTGAACTGTTCATAAGTGGCTCTGCATTCACACCTAATATATTCACAAGATAGTCTGGACAAGTAACTTCCTGGCAGTGTGGTGTTCCTGGCTTCAGCCATTGGCTGTTTTGTGACATGGGTTTGGTTGTATAATTTGCATGGTCATGTGCATGTTGTTGAATTGGCTGCCTGGATCTTTTCAAATGTGAAAATATATAAGGATAGGCATTTTGTACTGCATCTTTAGATAAACAGTCATTAATGATTCATTAATACTTCCAGGGACACTTGAACACTGTTTGAGAGTTTGCAAATTACAATTAAAGTGTTCCCATCAATCTCAAAAAAGTTCTCTCACTGCTTTTAATTGTGAAAAGGTATGCACAAGTGCATATTAAATATGACTGGACATCATGAATAGTTCACCTGTATATTTTTTTAACACGCTGAACTTGAAAGCATAGGATTTTGCAGTTTCTGCTCTGAAATACAATTTTTACATGTTACCATGTATTAAAGTTGCAATTTTATTATGCTAATTGACTTATTTTACATTTTTTGATATGCCAGAATTAACCAATCTAGTCTTGCCTACCCTAATGGTGGAACAGCAGAGAAAAGTCAGCATTTCTTGTTAACTTTAGATTTGCATCAGAAACCATTAAGCAAGATACAGGCATACCTCGGAGATATTGCGGGTTCAGTTCCAGACCACCGCAATAAAGCGAATATCACAATAAAGCGAGTCACACGAATTTTTTGGTTTCCCAGTACATATAAAAGTTATACACTATACTGTAGTCTATTAAGTGTGCAATAGCATTATGTCTAAAAAAACAATGTACATATACCTTAATTAAAAAATACTTTATTGCTAAAATATGCTAAACATCATCTGAGCCTTCAGTGAGTCGTAATCTTTTTGCATTCACAACTTGGCTAACTGCTTGGCGCAAGACACCTAGCTTTCGGCCTATCTCGGCTTTTGACATACCTTCCTCACTAAGCTTAATCATTTCTAGCTTTGATTTAAAGTGAGAGACATGCAACTCTTCCTTTCACTTGAACACTTAGAGGCCATTGTAGGGTTATTAATTGGCCTAATTTCAATATTGTTGTGTCTCAGGGAATAGGGAGGCCCGAGGAGATGGAGAGAGACGGGAGAACGGCCGGTCGGTGGAGCAGTCAGAACACACACAACATTTATCGATTGAGTTCGCTGTCTTATATGGGCGCGGTTTGTGGCACCCCAAAACAATTACAATACTAACATCAAAGATCACTGATCACAGATCACCATAACAAATATAATAACAATGAAAAAGTTTGAAATATTGCGAGAATTACCAAAATGTGATACAGAGACACGAAGTGAGAAAATGCTGTTGGAAAAATGGTGCCGATAGACTTGCTCGACACAGGGTTGCCACAAACCTTCAATTTGTAAAAAACACAATATCTGCGAAACGCAATAAAGCAAAGCGCAATAAAACGAGGTATGCCTGTATATGGGTGTTTGCTTTACTTTTAAACATGCATATTCCCTTTGAATGGCCTGTACCAGGACTCTGGAGTTCAGAATTAAGGCCTGCTATGTAATCCTTGGCAAGTCACTTTAATCTCTGACTTTATTTCCCTACATATAAAATATGAACGATGACTACCGCATAAGGGATGTTTTAAGGATTAATTAATGCTCACTGCTGTCTTGGATCCTCAGGTAAAAGGCATTATAAATATATGGGATTACTTAATAATTAGCTAGAAAGGATTTTTAAAAGAAATTGGCATTTCCTTTTGGAAGTGTTTGTCCCTTCAGTGCATGGCACAATCACACAGGAGAGGATAAGTCTCGTGTCCTGGCTGACTTTCACACATTACCAGGTGCTACCATCCAAGGCTGACTTGGATCAGTTATCACTGATCTTACAACGGCTCCTTTATTTGCTTACATGCTCACCACGGTTTTGGAATCGAGGTCATTGCTCCAGAACATTTTGGCTGCTTACAGAGTGGGAAACCCACCCCCCAAAACTTTTTACTTTAAATCTGGCGTGCTCCCTCACTGAGCTCAGCGTGTGCTCAGAAGAGGCAGTGTGCTAGTTGCACCCAGCTTTTCCAAAGTCTGTAGAGACCAGATGCTTAAGTGGGGCTTTTTGGTGCTCTAACTTAATGGCTGAATGAATCAGCTTTAGCTAAAAGTGCCAAAAAGCCCTGCTGTAGTGCCTGATCTATATAGACATTGTGGAACTGGGTTGAAGTAACATGTTGTGGCTTCCGGTAGGGCAAGTTTTTTGACCCCATGTCAGTACCTTTTAGAGACAGATTTTTCACTTGCTATTTACATCTATCTCATTTTAAGCTTCACAACTTCACTTGTGCTCTGATCTGCAGAAAGAAAATTTGGGTAGATTTGTTAGTGTGTGTGTGTCTCTTTTTCCAACTGTTGACTTAAAAGCAAGGCACTTTGTTTACTTCCTTTACTCTGTCAAATAATGGCCTTTTGAGGCAATGATCTATACTTTTTGTCAAATGATGGATCGGAGCCATAACATTCCACCATGGGAGTCTATACCTACTTCATAACACAGTGGAAAGAGGTAGGGGGGATAGATATCTGTATACTCTGCTTTCAGCTCAGAAAGACATTAGAGCTGTTCAAGGAGAGAGTTGTAATTGGGGGTGTTGGCAGCCTCTTAGCAGGATCTCACATAGTCCAGGTTGGAGTGAAAAGTTGATTTCTCCTAACAGGTGCCAGTTGTGGTACTACCACATATTATATCTTGTATCATTTTACTTCCTCCTCGGCCCTTTGAGTCAGAAGTAGCAGGTGAAATGGACAACGGTTCTGATTTAAGCTTTGCATCCTTTGGAATATCTCAAAAAAGAGCTCATCTTCACACTAATGCCACAGCTACTACTTCTGACCTCTCTTGATATTCATGAGAGAGAAGCAAAAAGGAAGGACCAGCCTCTCTTGGTTTCTTTTAATATATTTCCAACTCCAGAGAGAGCAGCAAAGAGAATGACAATTTAATGTTGGCAGACAGATTGATGCCGCTTCTAGTTGTCTAAGCATGTTACACAATTTTTAAGAGGGCACCTGTGCTATTCCTGTTTCCTGATTTATAGGCAGAATACACGAATGCAAATGGACATTATCTCCCTGGAACCATTGTCAACAGCAATTTTAAATCAACCCAGATGTATCATTTTATCATCTTACTGAAATTCTATTTTCATTGTAGCTCTTAGTGGGTACTAGCAGTTCATCATTTGTCAACACTTATCCCACAGTATTATCAATTATGCCACTATTTCCTCCTCTGCTGAGAATGGGACATAACTGTAGTAACTGTTGACACACTAACTTTCTAACCACAGTCACTTTACCAAAGAGAATGGCACATAATTTTTCCTAGCTTCTTCCTAAAATTTCTGCTCCAGTTCGAAGTCTTTGGAAAATGTAATGAGAGCTAGTTGTAGCCCATATTCAGTGGCAGCAATCCAACGTTATGTCAAAACATGGCAACCCATTTTCCTTTGGGAAATACCAGTTTGATCCATCCAACGCCAAAAAAAGACAGTAACGGTGACAAACATCTTCCATAGTTCCAGTGAGTAGGTGGAGCCTTGTAGGGCCAGATCTACATAGTTATGTAGGTGCCAATTGCCATTGTTTTCAACCGGAATGTAGAGCTAAACACTAAGGGTGTGAGAAATGGGCCCTATTCAATTTGGATTCAGCCCAAATCAGGGACAGTGCTTTGATTTGTTGATTCAGTTGTTTGATTTGGATCACTGTCTCTGAGTTGATTCTGCTGAATCCGAATCTGATGATTCGATGCTGATTCAGAGAATCAGAGATTCATAGACACAGTGTTAAGTGTTTTTTCTACATACCTTAGGTACCAGGGTGACTTATGAATGATGTGGAGCGTCCCACAGGAGTGTGAGGGGTCCCCCCCACGTTCTAAGTGGTGAACCCAGAAGTGGGCCAGAAGAACCCAGAGGTAGTGGGCCCCCCTATACCCCCTGGCCACAGGGAGACCCCGGGTGCCCCCCCAGACCCAGGAGGCACCAGTCACTGAGCCAAGGAGGTGCGGGGAGGCCACCTAGTGCACTCTCCTGTGGACCCAAAAGTGGACTGGAAGTGCTTCTGGTCCACTTCTGGGTCTGCTGCCGAGTGCACTGGGGAGCCCCCCATGCTCCTGTGGGGCACTCCACGTGCCCCAGCATTGCAGCATTCATGAGCTGCCTGCTACCTTGAAGTATGTAGAAAAAACATTTAAAGCTGTGTCTATGTCCGAGTCACCAAATTGATTCAGAGGGTTCCAATTCAGTTTGGAGAAATTAAAGGGTCCTCTGATTCGATTTGGATTTGGAGATTCAGCCACCGAATAGGCCAAATCTCTGCCAGATCAAATCGGGGAATGAAGCTTTGCACAGCCCTACTAAACACCTTGGTTTTGCATTGAGAATTATTTCAAAAAGTGTAAATGGGAGCATAGTATTATTTGTAAGAGCTGAGTCTGAGTAATAGATAGCCTAGATTTATTTTGAGCAAGTATAGCAGACAGAAGAGAGTAGGAAAATAGGGAGATGGTAGTAATGGGTCTCAGATGCCACCATCCCATCACCTGGTCATAAGGCAGTGATAGAGTAAATAAGTAATGCTTATCTGGGATTTAGTAATTAAGTATCCACATTAATTAATTATGTCTGCAGTCTTTTCTGTCTTGCCCATTTGGTCTTGCAGATCTATTCCTTCGCTGAGTCCTTCCTTCTTCAAGGTCATATGGAAACAACCGTATCATTCTGTCTTGATGTCAGGAGATCATTCCCAGTGCTGCATATATGGAACAAACTTGGGTAAAATGTAGGTGTAGCAGAGGTGTAATTATCTACTGAAGATAATGTGACTATAGTCCAGGGTAATTAATGCCACATCAAATCCACAGGATGTGCTACAACAGAACTTGGAGTGGGAAAATATGAGTTTTATAAATCCATAATTTTGGTGTGTCTCATTATAAAGATATAAGAAAAATGGTACCTGAAGTCAGATCCTAGATGCATACTAAGGTTTGGCTTAGATCTGACTCTATTGTTCAGAAAAATCAGTGTTTTGAAATGTGTTTTACTGTTAGATGCCTCATTACACAAAAGGAAGTTATTTATTGCCCAACATGTCTCATAGTTGAACTGTTACTTAGAACTACATCTCATTATAATCCGCTTCAATGGAAAAAGAAAAATTTCCTCTGATTTTACGTCAATTTTAGTTGTTTCTAGAAAAATTACTTTTTTTTCCCTATGAGGTATAAATTTACCAGTTTTTAAAAGATCAACCAAGCGAATACTTCTAAAAAATATTGATAATGCACCTAGTTTATAAATTAATAGCTATATTGATAGCAACTGAAATAGAAACACTTGTTCACATAATATATTAAGTGAAATGATGAAGTAAAACAACTCCATATTAAACCAGATTTATAGCTGAAAACTAATTCATACTGTGAATGTTGTTCAGTGAATGTCTCAGATTGGGAAAGGGACTGAGCAAACAGTGGCAGATGCTGTAATCTAAGTGTTCCACTGGCCATCCAAAAAGTGAAACTGCAAGCATTTTGCCTTCAACAGTAATTATCAACCAAGGTGCTATGCGATTCTCTTAAGGGTGTTGTGGGGTGTCATGCAATATTAGCTCTGTTAGGTGTTTACCCACTTACCCGTGATTCACAAGATAAACCTAGAGTTTTAGGAAATGCAATAGGAACTCACAGTGTCAAAAAAAAATCTGACCTGTTGCAGTTTTCCTGAGTTCTTTGTAACAGAAAAATTGCTATATTATTTTTCCATATTATAAGAGTTAGCACTTCCCAAGGGAGCCTTTAGTCCAAAAAGGCTGAGAACCACTGCCCTACAACTTAGCAAATATGCCTGTCATGTTGATGGAACTGCTTCCAAGAGTAGAGAAATGGCAAGGACTACATGGCCACAGAGACAACTAAGCGAGCCAAACCTAATGTAAACTAGAACAGTTGTACTCTTCCCTAGTTATAAAGATCACCAGTTAATTTTAATTGAAGGATGTTTTAACATTACCTTTTTCTAAAGTCAACATAAGAAGGCTCTGATGCTGCAAATGCTTGTGATTAGCTATAATGCTACACAAGCTATCCAGTGATCTGCAAAGTGATCTCCAAAAGTCCAGCTGTTTATTTAATGAGCATTGCATACAGTGCTTTTGGTACTGTGATGTTAGCAGACCTGAAGCTGACTAGCTCCCCTCATTTTTCAAGGCTTATAATAGCTGTTGTAGTTACTATTCAAAACTTTGAACACTATGGGAGCTAGTCAGTTTGGGGGCTGCTAACACCACAACACTAATGGCTGTGCACTTAATGGACATTGACTGTTTACATTATGTTTGGATAAATGCATATTTTGGGTATATGTGTAGTGTTCTTCACCTTGAGTTAAACGAGGTATTTAATACATCATCCAACCAAGTTTGGATGATATATGTTCATCATCCCCAGAGTTTGGGGGTACTGATCTATGAAAAATGTACATCTTTCCCTAGATTTGTTATTAAAGCATTCCTTGCTGTTGTATTGCTGCCATCTTTGTTCACCCTGGAAGATACTTGAATATAAAGTGACCAGATGAAATATGTCACATTATTTTACCCATCAGCATAGAGAGAGGGGCATATACATTTTAAAAACAATAGGCAAGGTTAAGATAAATTAGTGGCCTATGCAGGAATTATTCTCTCTCTAGGTCATTTCAGTATGTTTATGTTGTTTGCTTTCAAAATTCCTCCTGTAGTTGCAACTATGTAGTAAACAATTGGACAAAAATCCTGTCACCGACAGAGCTCATCTAGAACTCTGGATACAAACAAAAAGGGTATCTGGTTTAATCTGTAGCTGAGGTAGTGAGATTACATTTGTGAATGGAAGGCCTAATCATTCTGAATCACAATCTGACTGAAAATTCTTGCTTCCTTGAAAGAAAGGTTTGAATCTGATGAAAGGGCATTGTTGCACAGATTTGTTGGCTTCCACAAAGAATCTATTCCCAAAAGAACAAGTTTTGGAGGTATATACAGCACACACTTCCATGTCTTTTAGCATAAGAGAGCAAAAATTCTTTAGGGATGGTTCTTTAGGGATTATGACCAGAATTTGGTCAAAGTTATCTGTTTGCATAACATCCTCTAGTCCTGATTGGATGGTACTGTAATACAATCAATAATTTATGTTGCATTTTATAAGATCAAAGTGAAGTAGAGACATCAACTAATCCTTGAAACACTGCTGTAAAGTGGGTGCCTAAATATTTATCTTCATTTTACAGAGAAAAGACTGAGGGCACAGACAGAAGTGACAATTTTCACTTGATCTGGCCCCTGACAACACTCTACAGCCATGACCAAGCACAAGTGCATGGCTGCAGAGTGCTTTAAAAGGGCCCGATCCCATTATAATCTGAACGCTCAAGATGAAGATGCTACAAAACGGAACGCCTTCAGTAACTTGTGTCTGCGTGCCCCGGAAGTAGGGCTGGGCTGATGCAGCTCAGCCCTGCTCCTGGCACTGTCTTCAGTTTGGGAAGGGGAAAGGGGTTCAGTCTTGGATTTTGTCAGCCAGTGTTGGAGGGTGGGGTGTGTGAACTGGAGCCTCCCCCTCCCCACCAGGGTGGAAGGGCTCCAATTCACCCACCCCACCATCCAGCACCGGCTGGGCAACCCCCAGAACAAGCTTCCTCTGCTCCTGCGAAGTGCCATGAGTTACAACGGGAAGCTACTCTTCTGTCCACGTCTTTAGTAGATGAAGTGACTTGATTAAGGCTGCATGTTTTGTCAGTGGCAGAGGATTTGCTAGCTCAACTCCATCCACGATCCTTCGGAAAAAAACAGATGACATGAGTTTATTTGACCTATAGTCACTCGCAGCCTAGCAAGCTCGCTTACCTCCTTAAACGTGTACAACCGGATTCTGCTCTAAAGAAGCAGCTGTAATAACAAGCATGAAACAAAGGCTATCCACTGGCTGTTGCACTTTCTGTAAGTAAAGGACGGAGAGGTTACCCGTGGATGTTTTGGAGAGAGCATTTTGCAGCAGAACTAGTTATAGGTCACCAGAAACCTATTTACATTCCCCAGCTATATGGACTTGTTTAAAAAAATTGGATTCTGACTTTTAATACACAAATCACATTGAAGACCAACAGGAGAGCTTTGAGGGTGAGGTTGGTGTTTTGTCTCGTGACTGAGCGAGGCTGACTATGCTCCTGGGTTTAACCAACAGTAGCTGAACAGGGGTGATTTGCTAAGAATGCCAGAAGTGTAGACACCAGACCATCAGGAGATGAGTAATTTTCAGTGAAGTAATGCAAGGCACCCTGGAAAGCATCAGCAGTGCGGAGGAAGGATCGGATGATCTTGCAGACTGGAAACGGGATGAACCTGAATGGTGCAAAGGGCAAAGCCCCCGCTCTGTGCAGCTAACATCACTTTGCATTATGAGCTGGGGGCACCTTAGCTGGGGGGAAATACTTGCCGGACTTGTTAGGCAATTGGGATAACCATGAGCCACCGGTATGACGGGGGTGAGAAAGGCACTTGTCATCCGAGGATGAGGATGCATCAGGAACAGCATTTTCAGTGGTGGCAGGGATGGTTCAATGCCGTGAGTAGTACAAGGCCCTGGCCCGACCCCTTCAGCTGCGGTCCGCTCCGCTCGAGGCCCGGGAATCGAGGGGGAACAGGCCCGGAAGCCGGAGTCAAGACACGGCCGTGTCCGGGACAAGCAGACTGCGTCGGCGGCCGCCGCCTCGCGCCCCGCGCCCGC
>NW_017728947.1:30573927-30593690 GCF_001723895.1 Crocodylus porosus
GCGGCAGCGAGCGCCCATGGAGCGGGCCGGGCTTGGCGCGGAGACAGAGCCTCTGCTGCCGCCGCGGGGCCGGAGGCGCTCGGGGGCCTCGAGCAGCGCGGAGCAGGGTGAGTGTGGCCGGGCCGGACTGGGCCGGGGCGCGCTCTGCTCGCTGCCCTGCCGGCGCCGGGACCCGCGGGGGAGCTGCTGCCCGAGGGGCAGGGGCCGCGGTGCCCAGGGGTTGTCGTACGTTACATGTATCGCGCAGTTCAGGGGGGTGCGGGTGGCGGCCGCCATCCGTCTGGGGCGAGGATCCCGTGATTCACTGATGAAGTGTGTCATAAATGTAGCCCAGCCACACAGGTGTAGGATTGATCTCGGGGGTCACTGAAGTGCGCCATAAATGTAGCCCGGCCATAGATACAGGCCATAAATGTAGCCTGCCCAGACAAGTCTAGGATTTATCTTGGGATTCACTAATGCAGCCCGGGCATATGGGTTTATGATTTATCCTGTGAGCCACTGAAGTATGGCCAGACTACATTTATGGCGCAGTTCATCAGTGAATCGTGGAATAAATCCTAGACCCGTGTGTATGGCTGGGCTATGTTTATACTGCACTTCATCAGCGAATCATGAGAGAAATCCTAGGCCCATATGGCTGGGCTACATTTATGGTGCATGGGGTCTAGGATTTATCCTGTGAGTCACTGAAGTGCGCCATAAATGTAGCCCAGCCATATGGGTCTAGGATTTCTCTCATGATTTGCTGATGAAGTTCAGCATAAACGTAGTCCAGCCATACATATGGGTCTAGGGTTTATGCTGCGATTCACTGATGAAGCGCACCATAAATGTAGCCTGGCTATATGGGTCTAGGATTTATCTTGCGAGTCACTGAAGTGTGCCTTAAGTGTAACCTGGCTACACAGGCAAAGGAATTATCACACAATTCACTGGTCAACCATGTAATAAACTTAGCCGCCTGGCCACATCTGTGAAGGATTTATCATACGATTAAAAATGACCATCTAGCTATAAAAAGCCAACTTGCCAGAAAGTTAGTGCTTGAAAATGGGGAACAACTCTATAGTGGCTTTCTATCCAGCTTTCATGTCAGAGTCTCATATGGTGTCAGCCTGCCCTGCCGCCTTATAACCTGGTGCTTGGGATGGGGCCAACTGGCTGAGGAAGAGTTTGTGTGAACGTACTGACAGTCTTTCATTTCTGTGTCCTGCTCTTGTTTCCTCCCTTACTATTTCTTCCTGAGGGTCCTGCTTCACATTCAGATGAAAGCTGGATAGTAACCAGCTAGGGAGTTGTTTACTCAGCTTCAAGTGCTAACTTTGTAGTTGGCTGGCTCTTTTTATAGCTGCATGGCATGATAATTTTTTGTTGTTGCAATTTCTTTGCATGTGTGGCTGGTCTAAATTTATTGCATAGTTGCCCAGTTAGTTGTGCAATAGAGAGAACGTGGGGTAGGGACCATTCTTTCTCACTTAAATACCCTTGTATATGAAAGGGACAGGTCATTTGGAAAGCTGCATAATAAAGGCAAGCTTCTGGTAAAAGTAGATAGAAAATCTGATTTACTATTAACTGTATATGCTTTCAATCTACTCTTTGGCTTTTTTGCTCAGTGTAATGGATGAAGAGAAACTGATTACTTTTCATAGTTTCCAGTAGCTTTTTAAAAGCTTCAATTCTGCAACTAATTCCAAGTGACTGGAGCTCACTGTAACATCAAGGCCATTCTGTAGAGTTATACTTCCTGCTTGTGATACCTTTAAGTAGGGATTCTCAGATGGGCTGCCACCTGGGGTGCTGCCAGATCCTTTGAAGGGTGATAAGGTGTGAGGAGCTTGCTGTGGCTCAAGCTTGCCTGGCTGATTCCCTTACCCCTACTACCCAGCCCCTCTGCATAGAGGTAGGTGCTGGAATATGCATATTAGTTTTTGAAATTGGGTGCTGCTCAGTTCACAAAAGTTGTGGAGGGATGCATTGAGTCCAAAAAGATTGAAAACCACTGCATTTTCTACCAGTGCTGTCCCTAGACTGCAAAAATGGTATTCTCTACTTATGAAGGGATTTTCAAAGGACCTGAAAGGAGCTAGGGGCCGTATTATCGATGAACTTCCTCAAGAATTGGATATCTTGATTCTTACTGGGTTTCAAAAGGGATGGGCACTTTTAACACCCTTGGGCTTCTTTAGCTACTTTTAGGCGCCACATAGACTGCAAGCCAAGAGAGCTAGCAAGTAGCCAATGGAGGCTTTATATCATTGTAAAGGGACCAGTTCTTTTTGTTACTTGTTTTAGGCTTAAATCTGCAGCTCTTAATTTTAATAAAATTAATTTCAGAATTGTAATAAATTCTCAACCAGAGTGCTGGAGCACCCTGGGGTGTCACCATCCTTTGAAGGATGCTGCACGAAGTGTGAGGAGATAAGCAAATAGGGGCAGGCTCAGGCTTTCCCCGTCTAACTGTTCCCACACCCCCACTGTTGGCCTCTCTGCAAGGAGGCAGGGATTATAATAAATAAATTAGTCTTTGAAATAAGGTGCCCCTCAGTTCAGCAGTCTGTTAAAGGGGATCCCCTGAGTCTAAACTGGTTGAGAACTGCTGCCTTAATCACTTGAAGTGGGAGTACTCATAAAAGTAGTCCCACAATAGAATGTAAAGTCTTACTAATTTCAGGCAGAATTTGGCCCAAGGTCAGTAGCATGCTTTTGGAAGTACAGATATAATGCACACATGTAATCTTGCTCTTGCTGAATTCACTATCTTAATTCAGTGCCAGTAATAGTGCTTGACAAAATCCCATCCAAAATGTTTTGTTCTCCTAATTGCCAAAAACAGTTCTGCAAGCAACCTTAAGATCCCAAATGGGGAATTTTAAGATTTCACGCAAAGACTAATTCAACCTCTTTCTGTTTGCAAGCAGCTTCTGTACATTTTAAGTTGGTTTAATCCCTGTTACATTACCCTTCATGGTTGATGTCAGAACCTATTTAAAAATGTGTGGTGGTTAAGACGCAGAGATCTGGTGAAATTGTAAAGCAGTTTGTTGAGCTCTTAGGAAACTGAATGCTGTTTAAATCACATGGAACATACTCATCTCGGAATTGAAATCACTGCTACACATTACTTAGTGGTGCTTTTCCTGCCTTTTGAGCCAGTGCTGAACGTAGTACTATACCAGCTCAGAGGTGAATTTTCTCTCTCTCTCTCTCATCCTCCTTGACCAACATGATTTTCAGGCTTAGTTTGAAGGAACTGGTACTGAACTTTTTATCCATAGTACTTTCCAGGAAATTGCTACCTTCCTTCTCAGCTTCAAGATCTGTAAGGAAAGTCTTATTACCTGGCATTGAGTTCTTTGAGCCCTGTCACTAGGTTTGGAGGGAGGCTTCTCCTCCTTCCTGTGCATTGACTTGCTAGTTCTTTTTGCTGGTTTATTTGCCCGAGTAACCAAGAGAGTGCATGGAAGGAGCTCCCTCCCCCAGCATTATTAGTGCCATGGTATTAACAGCCCCAAACTTTATTAGTTCACTTTCTAATAGCAGCGTTTTGACAGGTGCTTCCTTTTCTTTCTTTCTTTCTTGGGTTGTTAAAGTGTCTGCTTTGTGACTAATTATTTTATTCCAGTTAACTGCATAACACAACTTAGTTGCCAAGTCGAGTGAGACTGTGACACTTCCTATGTACTTAAGCAGTTCATGCATGTAAGTAGTGTGCTGGTAAACAGTGTTTTTTAAAAAGTAAACAAAAGCTAATCTGAACCAGTATTGTGTTTTTTATATAGTGACACAAATAATGCACCTATCTGATTTAGAAACACTTGGATGCTTATCTTGCTGGGGTGATCTGACCCTAGCTGAATTCCTGCCCCTTGGGCAGGGGGCTGGGCCTGATGATCTCATGAGATCCCTCCCAGTCTGAATAGCTATGAAATCCATATGCATATTAGTGGAATACAGAGGGTCTAAATCTGCCTCTCGCTCCCATTGACTCCAGAGGGAAGAAGGTCAAACCTAGCATTTAGTGCCTTCTTTAAAAAAAACTGTAGAAAACAATAGACTAATGTTGCATTTGAGTATAAACTCCATCCCAAAGTACTGTGTCTGAGACTTCATTATATAGGAACTGTTTCTGTCATCTGAGTAGTGTGGGCTTCTGGAAACCAAAGACATGTATCCTAGCACAAAAGTAAGGAAGCGGTGTGCTGTAGTAGCTACTCAGGGCTTGTCTATGTTGGAAAGGGTATCACTTCACTGTACTATGATGCCTGTCAACATAATTTAGCCATATATAACCTAAATTGGAAACATGATGTGGACTATTTGGGAGGCAGCATCAATTTGTAAGAGGATCAAAATGTCATATGGAAAGAAAGAGATATCCGGGAGGACTAGAATAATAGCAACACTAAGGAAATCAATAGTACAAAGTGCAGTGTCATGCATTTGGAACAAGAATTTCTGCTGTAAGCTTACCTGGTAGAAATAACTGAGTCAGTAAAGGACCTGGGTATACTAGGAAATCATGGGATCACTGTGGGCCACAAATGTGATGTGGTCATGAAAAAGGCAAATGGTTAGGATGAATCAAGAGAAATATTTACTGAGACATGTAGAAGTGGGGGAGTATTGATGTCATCTGTTGTACAAGGCCCTACTGAGACCTCATCAGAAGACAGTGTACCTTCCATCTTCAAAACACATGAATTCAGACACGAATAGATCCAGAGAAGGACTATGGGGATGATCAGGAGACTTGAAAAGCATGGTTTGTTTCAACAAAATGAAACCTGAGAAATCATATGCTTGCGTTCTATAAATATATGGTGGTTGGGGGTAGACAACAGGGACCAGGACAGTGCTTGTTTATAAAAGACACAAACAGAAATGGATATAAACTGGCCAGGAATTAATTTTGGTGTGAAAATCCAAGGAAGGTGTTTGAACCTCCAGGGGAATAAGGTTCTAGAACAGCCTTTCAAGAGAAGTAGTTGGTGCTAACTACTAGGTCATTATCAGTTTATGGAAGGGAGTACATGGCATTATTATTTTGATGACCCAAAAGGCCCTTTCTAGTCCTATTCCTTCTTTTTTTTTTTTTTTTAAAGCCACAGCTACCCTGAAAAAGAATCTAGATGGAGAGTTATACTACTATAACTGTATCAGTTCAACATACCAGTATGTGCCCCTCCTGGTTTTTGATTGGGGCTTCAGTGTGCCACAATAATACAAACAATAGCAATGCTGGTAAACTTCCATGTGTAGAAAAGTCTCTGTACAGCCACATTGTATGTCTTTGAAATGAACCTTGCAAATAGAAGTTTTGTCTGTCCTGTAAAGATGTAATTAAAGTTATTCTTGGAAGAGCAGGATCTTCTCCATGTGTTATTCTTCCAAATTTCCTCTTTTGTTCCTCTGATGAGACAGATGCTTCCAATATGTGCTGACTTTCAACTCTGAGAGTTCAGTAAAGCAGCGTATATAGCTGCTGTGCTAGACTGTCATCCGTTGATATAATAGATGCTACATGAATTTAAGAACCTTGTTCTTTTACTTAGGTGTGGAGAAGTGTTTACTATTAGGAGGGAAATTTAAATGATTTCTGCACAGAGTTTGCAAGTAAGGGTAGGTGAACATTTTTGTATACAGGACTCAAATTGCTCTCAAAGCAACAATGACCTTCCTTGTAAATCGCCTCTTCACTGGGCCTCATGTTGATGGAGTTGTTCACTTTGGCACTACTTGAACATGTTATGTACAAAGATGATGGATGCATTCTCGTTGGTAATAAGCTAGGCTTATTGCGAGAGATTTTTGCCCTAAAGAACTGTTATCCTGGCAAAGATAACAGTTTTCTGGATGAGTGAGGGTGTGTGGGATTTCCCTCTTCCTCCCTTGTTTTGGTCTTTTGTCTTTCATTTCATCCCTTGTTTAATCCTTCTTATGTTAACAGTTGAGGTTCTGAGGCATTTTTAGGTGCACTTAATTTAGCTGTTTTTTTTTTTTTAATTGATGTATTCATTTTCACCTTCTGATAAAAAGATCTCTTCCTCTCTCTCTCTTGTCTTGTTTAATCAAATGATTATTGCCCTATAGTTTTTAAACACTTACATTTAGAAACAGGCTAGGCTTTTTATAGTTGAATTTACTTTCAGGTCCTCTCAGCATCTACCCTCATTGTAGAAGTTATGCAAAGTAACTTGTTTAAATTGTGAGAAGAAGATCCAATTTTTCTTTCTTTCAAATTCACACTCGGTGAATGCCAGTAGTGTCAGAGGTTGATAAGCAATGATGCAGTGTTGTTTTTAATTAAGAAAAATCTTAAACATTTTCAGTGGTAAAGTTGTGGGTGTAATGAGACCTGTCATGCTGAATACTTGTTTTCTCATTGTTCCTATTGTGCTTCCCTGTCTCCTTAGGGCAGGGGTTGTCTCTTCAGTATGGGTTGTACAAGAGCTGGTCTGTGATTGCCATGCTTATGTACTACTGCAAAAAATAAATGCAGCTTCATTTTGTTTACTTTTTATAGCTGCTGGAGCTGACTGTGAGCTTTATGTAAACCAAGCTGTAGTATTTATTGAAGATGCAATACAGGTAAATATGCTTCCCTTCCCCTCCACCCCCTGTTTATTTTGTCTACTCTGCTTTATTTGTTATATTCCTATTTTTTTAAATTTTAACATGGAATGATGAGGCAAATTATAGTGCCTATATATAGCATGTGACTTGTTTAGCTCTGACTCCGAAAGCCTGTTTGTGAAGTAGAAATTTCAAATCATTGCTGTGTACAAGTTGCAGTTTTAGTTTTTGGGTGCATATGCTTAAGAAAAAGAGTGGCTTTTTTGGCTAATTTCCCATAGGAAAAGCATGTCTATTTTTGCAAAACAGATGGTATGGTTGACATGTTTGTTTGAGGACACAGCAATTTAATGCTTTGAATAACTGAAGCTTTTACAAAGAGATTATCTGAGCAAACTTTGGATCTTAATGCAACTGCTCCTATCACAGAGGTAGTTAGCCATGTTAGTGTTAAGTCAGGCAGAAGCTAGGGCAGGGTGGCACCTTAGAAACTGACTTGTTCAGGGAGGCATGAGCTTTCACAGACAACAACCTGTTGTGTCAGATCTGAATTAGTCTCTTAGGTGACACCCTCTCCTACCTTCTGTCTGTAACTTATAAATGAGTAAATTTTAATGTCTTGAGTAAAATATTAAAACTTAGTACAAAACATCATGCCTCATGGGGTTTATCTGATCCTCCTTCCTCTGGAAGCCTTCTTTTACCTTTCTTTCTCTTTCCTTTTTTCAGCGATCATATAATTTCTCTGAATCCTAGTCCCCTCCCTGATATTAGCTGGATAAGAGATCTCAGATTTGGAACTTTTGCAGTATTCAAATACTGTTTATTCTGGGGCACTTTCAAAAATAAAAGTACTTCAGTATGCACTCATCCCAGAAAATACTAGCTGTCTTATGATGAGATCAGAGGCCAGCACAGGAGAGGCTGTGAGAGGTGCTGACATGCTAAGGGAAGTATTGGAGAGTAGGAGACTTGTTGTGAAGAGGGGCTGGTACTTGCTTAAACTTGGGTTGAATTTTTCTTTTCAGAATCGGTACATCCCATGAACCATTTATTTTATTTTTTTTTTTACAGCTTAAATTGAATGAACCCTAAATATGAGAAGTAAATACATGGGTACTTTTCAAATTGGTACAAAATCATTTAGTGAGTAAAACAGTGGTCTGCAGGTTGGGACTTATGAGTTTTCTTGCTCAGATGGGCTTAAGTTACTTTGCTACTTTTGTGCCTGTTTCTCCAGTTACAAAATGGCAACAATGATACCCTTTTCCTATGGATATGAAACATTTTTTTGTGAATATTGTGCTTTGGAATCCTTGGGTGAAGTGCTCATTTTTATTTAAAAAAAAAAAATTCTTTCCCAGGGCATTTTGAGGGTTCACACATGAATGAGCTGGCTAAGGTGTAGTCCTTGATAGACTTGCTTTACACAAACAGTAATTTGTCTTTTTATGGTGGCTTCTGTGTCTAGCTGTAAAGCTGAAAGTATCTAATCAATGGAGGTGTTGTCAATTTTTTTAATGACTGGATCATCATCTCTAAGGAACCACATGCAGTGCTTGAATTTCCTTTGTCTTTTGCTTCTTTCAGTATCGTTCCATAAATCATCGTGTGGATTCCAAATCCCTGTGGCTTTATCGGTGGTATTATTCAAGAATTTGCCAGTGGTGAGAATTTTGGTATTTTGTCCTTTTTGTCTTTACAGTGGGTTTTACAGTTACTCTTATTTTTCTTGTATGCATGGCTAACAACTGCTGCTGCGTCCTAAAATGCACTCTCTGTAGGAAAGCAAATGTATGAAGAAATGTGAGAGGAATGGAAGGTGACAATTACTGCAAGCTCTAATTATGAGGGAGCTGCATTGATTTTTCATGGATCTGTTAGCATGACTAAGGCCTATTTGTGTTAGTTTAAGGTTTATAGGATTATGCACTGGAGATTTCTAAACTTACTTTAATACTGTTTAATTCATTAAGAGTGCATTATGTGCCAAAACTTATTAGTCTAATCCCAGTGGCAGCATTTAAAGAAGGAAAAAAGCACCTCCTGCCTCCCACACTCATATATCCCAAAATATGGTATTTGATGCAAGCATTTTTTTATTCGAAGTGCAGACAATAGGATGCTATCATGAGGTGCTGCTGTACATTATAGTGGTTTTTAGATATTGCTCACTTTACTTGATAAAATTCATGTAAGTGCAAACGTTTTAATCTTTCTAATAAATCTGCTTGACTTTATGATAAATGTCTGCTTTCTCTTCTTCCTATGTTGTTCTTGTTTCCTTACAGGATTTTGGGCTTAACCATTACTGTAATCTTGGGTCTGGCTTTCATTGAAACCCCTTCTTCACTTACTATCACCTCTGATATACGATACCGGAGCACAGCTTGGGAGCCTCCATGTGGCCTGACAGAAAGTATTGAGCTGCTTTGTTTCCTTATCTTTATAGCTGATGTATCTGTGAAGGTAAGCTAAGCCTTGTTCTCTGTCATATAGAAGCAAGCATGCTTGTATAGTCTGCTTGGCATAGTCACTGGTTGCATCTACATGAGGTGTTACTGTGCACTTGTTTAGTATGTGTTTATGCGAGTACCCAAGTTACTGTGCAGTAGCACCAGTGAATGCCTTTTTTGTGACACAGCTGCACTGTAGCCTAATGCTACTGTGCACTAGCGTCATGTCATTCACGTTTTTTGTCACATGACGCTATTGCACAGTAGTTCCAGATATTTCTTTGTATAAAGGGCTATTCTCAAGGTGTGAGACCAGTATCTATGGGCTCTTACAATTTTGGCCTCCCATCCCTCCCACCCTTCTAAATATCATGGGACATACTTGCAAACAAAATAGTAAAATCCAATACCCTTTAAAAGAGCATTGGAGGTGTTTTCCTTTTCAGTCTGTTCCTGGCCCCCTTCCCCCATTTAGCTTGTGATGTTTTAACAGATATTCAATTTTGTCTCTTGCAGAGTTATTTAATTGGTTGGGAAGAATTTCAGAAAACTAAATGGCTGATGGCTTATATCCTGGCACTGGTAGTTTCGCTGACTGACTGGACTGTATCAATGAGCTTTTCCTGTAGAGAAGTAAGAATGATCACCCCTCTCTTCAGCCCTTATTGACTTAAGTTAGAACACTATATTGAGTTCTAGCTTCCACGTTTTGAATGAGATGTTATGAAATGGGAGAGGGTACAGAAAAGAGCCTCTCCACTGGCTTGAGGGCTAGAGAAAATGTATTAGAAACTATTGGAGAGACTTTAGTAACTCAATATTTTTTAGAATATCAGAAAGAAGACTGAGTCCAACTTGATTACAGAATGTGCTCTTCAAAGAAAGAATATACATGTGCAAAAGGCTATTTAATGAAGCAGGGGAAGGCATAATAAAATTAGTGAATGGTAGCTGAAGCCAGGCAAATTCCTAGTTTTTAACATTGATTTAACCACTTGGAATGGTGGTTTCTTCATCCCTCAGTGTCTACAGATCAAGCCTGGAGAATATCTTTCCATTTTTCTCCAAACACCAGCTCCAGGATCTAACAAGGGAGTAACTGGGTGAAATGCCATTGCTTATGTTAGGCAGAAGATCAGACTAGATCCCTTCTGGCCTTAAACACCATGAAATATGTTTTAGGTCACGGGTTTTGGCCACTGGTTATAAAGATTCCTTTTATGATGCATCTTTGATTGCATTGATCTGTGTTTTTTCTTAATTTTTTTTTCCTGACAAAATTGTGAAAAACTAGTGTGAAACTGCACGGAAAAACTAGACTGCTCAGGGGCCTGCTCCCTGCAACTTCATGAGGGTTAATGTCCATTATTTTGCTTTTGCAGACTGTGAGAATAAGACGAATTCTCCGACCTTTCTTCCTCCTTCAGAATTCCTCCATGATGAAAAAAACGTTAAAAAGCATCAACAGCACACTGCCAGAAATGGCAAGGTAGGTAACAGCTGAATAGCTGGAAATGTCTTCAGAGAGTCTTACTGTTCTGCAAATGAGGAACCAGGACAGCTGCTTTGAAGGAGTTTGGCTGTGTAACTGACTAGCTATTGACCTAATGAAAATTAAATTCCTTGTGGAACTTACAGCTGGAAAAATTAGCCATGTAGTATTTTGAACATTAATCTGAGGATCTTGTGAGCTGTATTAGCCATGCATGATCTTCAGCTGTATTAGCCATGCAGCTTCCAATACTTCCTTTCCATGAGGTTGAGGTGTTGCGATTGGCGTGGATCTTTTACTCAGACTTAAGAGGTCTGATACGAAGAAGTGCCTACCTGTATTGTAAATTGTTCTGTGCTGTCATTTTAATGAGCTGTGTGACTGATTTTGTGGATGTGACAGTGTTTTGTCTCGTGCAGTACTTGGCACTCATAGTGTATGTCTAGAAAAGCGTGGTTGTGTGGTACGTTTGCAGCACCACATACCACACAGTCTGGTGTTCTCTGTGCAAGGGTGCGCTGCCTGAGTGTGTGCTGCAGCTTTATTTTTCTGGAGTATTTTTGACCCCTGGATAGCTGCAGCACAAGGTGTGCTGCTGCTGTTTGTCCCCAGGGAACCAAATGTCCACATACGTCTGGATGCACCCACACAAGGCTTTCTTATATGGAAAGCACCCTGTTCTCGAACACTCAGAGTTATCCTGCCTGAGATGGAACTAGTTAAAAGATTATGACATACTCCCTCCAGGTCTCTGGCAAGAGTCATAAGTAGAACACAGATGGTGATGCTTCCCGGTCTTGAGCTCAAATTAATAGATTGTTTTTGCCCCCATAGACATTTTTGAAGGGCACCTTAAGTACTTTCATCCTTGGAGAACAGTAGCAGTACAGTTATCAAATCACATTTTCTTTAACTTGAATTCAAAATAAGGAAAGTAAGCCCAACCATGGAACCTGATACCTTCTGAAATAGAAACTGCATGTGTGTGTACAGGTGAATTTGCTAGGTTCACCTGAGGCCTTTTTGACTGGCACTGGTAAGTTTAATTAAGAATCAAAGATTCTTCATCTTCTGTCCAAAAGATTCCTTAAGGGTCCTTGTGGTGGTATAGTCATGGTCCTCAATATTAATTGATTGAAAACTATGATCCTGATTCAGAAAAATGCTTAGATGCATGTTTTTCTCACTGTCCTCAGTCAGAGGGATTCAAGGACTGATTTCAGTGACACTGAAATGTGCTGAATGGTTGTGAGGTGGTGCGCATTTCTGAATTGAGGCCTGTATGATTTATTTTTATGTAGATATAACACCATGTAAAAAATCCTATTGCTTTTTTTTTTCTTTTCTTTTTTTTTTTTTTTTTTAAAGGACTGCATCCTGCTGTATTTTAAGCCAAAGGATTTATGTCAACATATATATTTTCTTTTTGATAGTGTTGTTCTGCTACTAGCTGTCCACCTGTCTCTCTTTACCATGTTTGGCATGTTGCTGTTTGCTCGAACAAAGGTAACTAAACATTTGTGCTATGATTGAATCCACTGCTGTGTGTGTTTTTTCTTGTCTGTGTTCCCCCTCATTGGTTGTTTGTTTGTGATAGTTGTTTAAGCCAGAGAAACTCAGTTTCTCCAAGAAAAGATCATTTTGTCATCTTTGCCAGAAATGTCAGGATGAATTTTAAGTGTTGTATGGGGGAGGGTGTTTTTAGAAAACTTTAAAAAAACAACAACATGAATAATGTGTGTCACATTCTTTGTGTAAGAGGACATTGGGAGGCCACTCCTAAACCAGTTTTACAATTTCTTTTTTCTCCATCTTGAAACTTCATATTTCTAATATTAAACTTCATTGTTCTTTCTGAGCTATGACTGCACTTATGTTTCCACACTATATCTAGAGTATTCCACTGTTACTAGTCCCTACTGCATTTGTTTACCCTTTTTTTGTCTAGTTCTGAAACGTGGATGACTTGGTGATAAAAACTGGCTCCTTCCTAACTTATGCTGCAGCTTCTTATGTCACCATTGCTGTGTATGTGTGAGGAAGAAACTAGCTAAGACAAGATCCTAATCGCATCCCTCTCTCTCCAGCATTGCTGTTGAAAACTAATATTTTTCTCTCACAGGCATGAACTATTATCATATTTTTAATTTCTTTCTCCTCCTCAATTCTTTCTTTTACAGCTTGTATCTTCAAATCCACTATTCCTCACTAATGCTATTGCTCATATTCTCAGCCATACCTCAGTTGCAGTCATTCTTACCTTCTTGCTTCTGGTCTTGTTTTTTCTCTCCTTTATTCTAGCTTGAGTCTTTCTCTGTTTACTCAAACTTATTTGAAGTGCCGCAGTTAAAATAATGTTTTTTTCCTTATTGCTGTGACTATAGACCCTTCTCTTGCATCACTTTATTCATTTTCTGTTTCTTGCTGTGTTACGCTCAACTCTTTGTCCTCGTCTTGCAGGCCATCTTATGCTCACCCTCATTTTATTCCGTGTTTTTCCTAATAGCACTGTTTCCCTTCTCTGCTTTTGAGACTTGCACCTTCATTCCTGCTCCAGTCTACACATGGGACAGCCTCAGGTGAATTTGCTAGGTTCACCTGAGGCCTTTTTGACTTGCACTGGTAAGTTAAATTAAGAATCAAGGACTTATGCAAACACACCTGTCTTCTGTCCAAAAGATTCCTTAAGGGTCCTTGTGGTGATATAGTCAGAGGCTTAAGGGTCCTTCTGGTGGTATAGTATCAAATGATAGAAAACTATGATCCTGAATCAAGAAAATGCTTAGCTGCATGTTTTTCTCATTGACCTCAGTCTAAGGGATTGAAGGTCTGATTTCAGTGACACTGCAGCATCTGCTGAACAGTCCTAAACTTTCCAATGGTTAAACAACTTCCCTTCTCTAAAACCCCTGCTTCTTTTCACAGGAACTCTTTACCTTCCTCTACTACTAGTAATCTTCTCACATCTTCCCTTCCATTACCTCTTGTGCTGTTTCTTTGTTTGCCTTGTCAAATAGAGATTATACATTCTCTGCAAGCAGTTAAGTGCATTTATCTACCTTAAAATGTGTAAGCTAGGTTAATAATGGATAACTCATTAGCCATAGATTTTAAAATTGCTTAAAAGATGAACTAATAGTGTGTTTAAAAAAAAATTAATTCCATGGCTTCCTATGCATAAGCTATGTTTTCCCAGTCTAGTGTGTCTTCTTTTGGGAGGGGAGGCAGAGAAGGAAGTGGCATGGTTTATACTGTTAAAGCCTGTGACCTCATCTCAATTCGCCACTTAGTAAGGTGGAGGGGAAAAAAATATTCATGAGAATACTCGAGCCCTGCTTGCAAATATTGTGTTTGAGGGGACCTTTCTGTCAATTAAGGGAACTGAAAGTGTGGTTTGAGTGAAATACTACGAACAGAACCTATTTTCCAGTCGAGTTCAGTTAGTCTGTAGACGTCAAGTCTTATTGCCAGAGATCATGTCTGTTTCCTAGTGGTACTGTACATGCCTTGTTAGTTGTTCTGACCTATTTGTGTAGGTCATGCCACTTACCAAGATCTGTAATTAAGTCTGTAATAACAGGCTAAAGCTTAAATTGGGCATCTTGATATTTTATTTTATTTTTAAGTGGGCCAAAAACCAGTGTGGGTGAACGTATCCAGAAAGTTCCAAGTAATTAAAATATTTGTCAAATATTTGCATTTTTTTAAATTATATTTTCCCTTGCATGGAACGTAGTATAATGAGTATCCTGCACATGCTTGATTTGATTGATTGAATGATTTTTTTTTGGCAGTATATGGGGAGGCCTAAAATGCTATTGTGTACATTTCAGATCTCTTCTGCTTTTATCATACTTATAAAGTTCCGTTAGTTCTGATGCACCAGCCTGTGCTTGGAATAGATGTTCTTCCCATCCCAGTGTCCCTTTCAGAATTGCTTTAAATTGCTACCTTACCTGTTTCAAGGTGTTGTCTTCCCTCTTAAACCTATAGGTAGTAGCCAGACTTATATCCTGTACTGAGACTTCTCTACCTTGCTGCCTTTTTAACGGTGTATTCTTTCTTATGTTCTGATGATTGCTAAGCAGTCAGATTTCTGCAGGGACTATAGCAGCGTAAGTGATTGTTGTGGAACCTTGTTTTATAGATTGCCTAGACATCCTGAATTAGACTCTCAGATCTCTTTCACCTTGTCTTGTATATAAACCAGGCAAGGATATGTGGTAGTTAGATGTAATAAATTATTTTAAACTGATTTTTTTCCTTGGCTTGTTTGTATTGCCAAAGTACTGCTTTGGCAATAATTTGGTGGTAATCTCTATGACTAGGATGGCCAGCAGGATAAGGAATGGCTGCAATATTTCCGGAATTTGCCAGATGCATTAACTTCATTACTGGTGCTGCTGACTACTGCAAATAACCCTGATGGTGAGCATTTCTTAATATCAGAATAAAACTTTGATGAAATGGATTTGATTTCTCTCCTTAATTTGGTCTGCTTCTTTTTTTGATTATCATGAATACTGTCATCTGGAAAAATAATAATACCACTGGTAGTTAGAGGCAAGTTCTGCATGGACCTGGTCATAAATTACATCACTTTTATACCATTAAAAGCTTCTCCCTGTGTTCTCCCACATTGAAACAATTTTTTGGAGCAGATCCTTGACTGACAAACTAAGAGATTCATTGATTTCTGTAGAGCCATACCAGTGTGCACTAGTTGAGGATCTCCCCCATTGTCTTTATTAAAATCAGATCTGCATTTTAAATATATATTTGTTTTTAAGCACAGCACTCTTAACCTCACTTTTATCTCGCAAATTTTTGTGCAGTGATGATTCCCGCATATTCTAAGAACCGAGCCTATGCTATCTTCTTTGTACTCTTCACTGTGTTAGGTAAGTCACCTCTTTTCTTCAGTGGTAGGGCTAATTTGCTATAACTCTTCTCTAATAAGGTGGTATAGTGGGGAGCTGCTTGTTTTTTTTTTCTCTGGGAATTTTTAACCACAAATATCCTGTTTTTTGTTTTGCGAGAGGCAAGGATTTTTGTGGGTAGTATTTTTTTTTTTTTTTAAATTTTTTATAGGACCAACTGCATAGTTGGCATAAACGTAGTCAAGCTGTCAGGTGGAATGCATTCTTTTTCAGGTCTGTCCTTTTTTTTAGTTCTCCTTTAAACCTGCATATAGAGGGTTTATATTTTGGTGGTTAAAAAAATTAATTGTATGTTAAATTTTTAGATGCAGTGGAAGCAATATGCACTTCTTGGTTTACTTTAAAATCCATCTATTAAGATCTTAATATTAAATTGAAAAGTGTTCATTAGTTTTTGTGCAGGGGGAAAAAACTTAAACTGATGGGTTTTTTGGCAGCTTTAAGACTTTAACTTCTTTTTGATATTCTGGTAAATAATTAGCAGTGCTTTATGTCCAAATAAATATGTGACTTGGAAACATGATACAGTTCAAAGAAACTTGAGCTATAAGTTAGTAGGTAGCCCTGAATATCTCTCTGTCTTTAAAGGAAACTTGTTTCTGATGAACTTGCTGACAGCGATAATATATAATCAGTTTCGAGGATATCTTCTTGTGAGTAAAACTTTCATTTGTTATCTGATATGCACTCAGTCATAAATTTACAGCTTTTCAACATCTCTCTGAGTTTCTAGTACACAAGAGAAGCAGCAAGATTCTCTTTATTGTGGATACAGTTATACTGATGCAAAGTTCCTTTAGATTGCTCTAGCTTATTCCGACAATAGAAGAGGAATAAGGTAGATATTAGTATAAAGAATCCCTATATTGTTATAGTTGTGTTCACCATAATTACTGCAGTGAATTTCTGACCCTTGACCAAAATAGTTAAATTTGTACAAAAGCCATGTGTGAACCAGGAATGCATTTGTATATATTGTCTAAAACAAAGAACTCTTATCTCTACTGTGGCCCTCTTTAATTTAGATGCTACAAAATTTTGTTATTACTGTGATGTATAACAAACATTGTTAACGGATTTTGTCTGCATGGTGGAGCCTATGAAAATTTCAGTGAAGCAGAAATGGTGACTGCTTGCTACTTATGTTGCCATGTCCTCTGCTTACAGAGAGCCTTTTTCTCCTCACTTGGTATTTTTTGCGTTGGCTTTATGGCATGGTGAGCTTTGGAAGAAAATTTGAGGTTTCTCACTGCAGAGTCCAAGCCCAGCTCCAAGACTAGGCCCTGAGTCTGAGCCTCCATCCAGGTCATATCATTCCATTTTGTGGCATTGGCTATAGAAATTAGTGTACCTTAACTAGGCTAGTCTTGTTAATGATCTTGACCCTGCTGTGGAGCTGATGTAACTTGAAGTGCAAACTGCTGACTTACTGTAGAACTTGAGTCCTGTGGAAATGACTAGCTAGTGAATTACAAGGAGATATTAATTTGGTGTATTGCTTAATCTGAATTCTTTACATCAGCACTTGTGCACTTGGGGTTAAGTCAAGCTACTTCATGAGAAGCCGGCATAGTTATGGATACCTAGATAGCATTTTATTTCAATCTGAAGAATCTGTCCAATGGAATATCTTAGTAGTCTTATCACTGTATAGTGCCATTCAGTGCTTTAAACAATGTATGTGTTATTTCCCCTCTGGTGTTGTCCAAGGAAGAAGTTTATATACACTTGTTCTTTAAAATGAATGTGTTCCTTAATGTTCATACTGGAGAAGCTTGATTTAAAGTGTACCTTGTATGTGAAGCAGTAAATGGAAAGATTTTTGGTAACCCTTCGTCCCAGACATAAGAGCAACATCCATAGCAACTAAACATGGAGTAAGCTTCATCTTATTCCAAAGTGCCTTATGTGTGTTGCTCGTTTTGCCTTCAATTGTAGAAGAAGATGGGATCTGTTTATCATAGAAGGGCTGTGAGAAATACACTGGAGATGAAGAATCATAAATTGGTGGCTACAGAAAGTTAATAGAAACTAAAACTGCATCACATTTAATTTCCTGCTTAAGTGGCACAACTGAACTGTCTGAGAGCAGTCATGATTGGAGGCACCAATACCTAGGAATGAAAATTTAAATGAAAGGCTGTCTTAGTCACATCTAATAAAGAGGCACTTCCCCAATATAGATACTTTGTAGGGACTTCCACTTTAGTTCTAGAGAGAAACAGTAGAGGAGGTAGTGGAGGAAATAAAAAAGGCAGAAAAAATGCAGCCAGAGATACTGGGAACTTGACTAAATCATCACCAGTGAGTAATTTCTTTTTAATTCTCTTGACTCTTCACGGCCACCACAATACCTTTAAATGTTGCACATGAATAACTGGTGCTCTCTGTGGTATCTTCACTGTAGAAATCTGTCCAGTCCTCACTCTTCAGGAGGCGGTTGGGAATCCGGGCTGCATTTGAAGTGCTTTGTTCCCTGAAAGAGACTCCTGCCCGTACACATGAGTGAGTAAAGGATGGTCCTGTAGATACCACTCTGGGAACACAGAGCAACATTTGTCCTTAAGTTGTATCTTAAACCCCCTTTTTGGGGAGAAGCAGATTACTGTCCATCTCTTCATATTCTATGGGCTTTTGTCTCTTCCTTGCCCCTCCTAGTAATATCCAGATTTGAGTCACTTGAACACTGTTCTCAAGGTCTCACTTATACCTGTGACAGGCTTAGGGGTGGAGTAGGGTGGGAGACCTAGTTTTTGTTTTCACTTCTAATTTCTATTTCTAGTTGCAGTTGCTTTAAAATAAGAGTGAGACTGCAGTTAGGCTCAGCAGTTAGTTGCTGGTCTTTGTGAGAGCAGAAGAGACTGACAGCTTTCAGATATGAAAGATACCCAATTTCCTTTCTTTTCTTTAAAATAGATTGTGCGTCAATGCTGAGACCTTGCTCCGGGTGCTGAAGAAAGTGGACATGGATTTTGGCTGTAAACATGTCATCTTGAGGGTAGGAATTGGTTCTTAACAAGAATAGATAAGAACATAAACAGAGGTTCTGGGTTGATGTCCCTGGAAACTGACATCTTCTATTTAGACATGCATCCATTCTGAGAGTGGTAGCTTCAGCACAGTCTTACACTATTGTGTAAATATCCCTGCTGAGAGTGAGAGCAGAGGTCAGGATCTGTGTCTGTTTAGTTCTTGGGCTTGTTGCTGAGATGCAGGATGCTCATGGAAACTGCCCAGTTTGCTAGCAAAATTGTCATGAACACCAGGCTTATTTTATTTAAGTGTTAATGAATAGCTACTAGATTAAAAACAGGTTTTTTGTTCATTACTAGCAAAGACTTTTGCACTAGAGACCTGACCTGAGGATGAAAGGCTTTCTTTCTCAATACCAAAGCCATTAAGCCACTAAGTCAATGCTTAGTTTTATTTTAGCATGTCGTAATTGAGCAATGAAAAATTTCACTTTAATCTTTTTAAAACTGCAGCTCTTAATTTGAAATATTTAGGTTTTTATAATGGGTGAGGGGAAAGAGAGTAGCACTCTCAAAATGCAGCAATCTGCAACACCTGGTGCTCTGCGACCTGAGTAAATGGTTTTCATTGTGAACCTCTTGTTTTATATTAGGGTTGTTATCTCTTTGACTATATTGGGTTCAAAGGCAGGATAGAGCAAAGATCACAGAAGGGAAATTAAGGGATTTTTTCTTCCAGGATCAGACATCTCATTTGACCTTGTTTAGCTCTAGAATTGGTTAAGACCTAGATGTACTAGAATGCTGCTTTCTACAGTATTTCCTTTAGTATTTGGAAATGCCAGTAAAGGAAAACCCAGAGATCAAGTGCTCATGGAACATGGTTATATTTAGCTGTGCTGCTAATTTGCATAACAAACACCTGTGGGAGGCTTTAGTTTAGCAATCTTGATTTTTGTTCAGGTTGCTTGCACTTGTAGGAGGTGTCTGGTAATCCCAGGCTTGAGGACTTCTTTTTTTCTTGCTTACTGGGACCCAAGAGAAATTTCCTCCCTATACCTACCCCTTCCCCTTTACCCACTCCAATGCATTATTTGCCTTCTAGAGTTGTTTTTTTCTCCAAAGCCTTGGACGTTGGCTTGGGTGTGCTGGTGTTCCTAGTGTTACTGACATAGATTTCATAGACATTAGGGCTGGAAGGGACCTCGGGAGATCATTGAGTCCAGTCCCCTGCCAAAAGGGCAGCTGGGGTCATAGGATCCCAGCAAGATGAGCATCCAATTTACTCTTAAAGGTGTTCAATGTAGGCGCTTGAACCACCTCC
>NW_017728947.1:30601294-30611111 GCF_001723895.1 Crocodylus porosus
CCCCCCCCAAGTTACTGCCAGGACGCTGCTTTCCATGCTGCCCAACTGCATTTCTGTAAATGGGCATTGTATCAGTATCAGCTGATGTGGCTGATTTTAATAATCAGCTGTTGGTATTGGCCAAGAATACCTTCAGTGGTGCACCCCAGAGCCCCTAAGTGTCCACTAGTTCCTTTTCTGTGTAGATTATGCAAGCTGTCACTAGCTCTAAGTGAGATTGGGACTCTACTATGTTTAAGCAAGAACCAGCATATACTAAGAGAGTTGCTGTCCGAACAGTATGGAGTCTAATGGAAGGACGGAGAGATGCATTACTCAAAGATGGAGTGAATATCAGAGTGGAGTGTCATCTTCAGTCTTGGTTTTGTTTTGTGAGCTGTTCATACTGCCTCTCTGACCATATATTAAGAGTTGTCTGCCACATCTGTAGAACCAGATGCTGATCTGTATATTTCTTTTGCATGTAAAGACACTCAAGACATGCCCTCATGGACTACTGTCAGCTGTCCAATTTCAGAAACTCTTTGAAGAACTTGACAAAGACTCTGTTAAACAGGTATGTGACTTAGCAACTATTTATATAACACTACAAATGTCTTTATGATTTACTTGAGCTATACAGACATGAAATTGAGGGGAAAAAATATTTATGGGACCTGAGAAGGGTCATTGATTTCACTGATTGTTCATTGTCTAATTCATAAATAGTTCTCATTGGGACAAATTCTTTTCTGAGACACCAGACAAGGTTATTTGGGTAAATGTGATATCTTTTATTAGACCAGCTGAATAGTTGGAACTTCTTTACAAGCTTTTGGGCCCAAATACCCTTCTTCAGGCCTAGGGAGAATCTGCTGGAGTTTGCGCTCTTCTGGGTGGAATAGAAACTTAAGCTAAGATGCAAAATGCGGTCTGTGAAAATGCAAATGTGTGGCAAGGAAGATCAGAGGGGAAGAGAGAGAAGCTTTTACAGCATTTCAGTTCAGAAGGTAATACACTTGATCTTAGCCCACAAGACCAAAACCATCCCAAAAACCCAAATAAACATTCATGAATATCTATTATGAGGAATTTTTAAAAGATTTGCTTAAGCAGAGTGGGTGTAATTTTTCTTTTATTAGAAAATATGGCTAGTAACAAGAAAACTTGAAGATGAGTTGTATAGACACTCTGGATTTACCCAAAAGTTCACCTGTAATTTAATTATTTGATCTTTATAAGTGCTGGAAAGTCAAACTGCTGTACATATTTTTTCAAGTTATTAGACTGTTTGTAAGAATTAATTTTTTAAGTAAGATAAAGTTTGCATTATGTTGAACAACATTTATGCAGTCACATCCCAGTCCCTCAGATCAACTTTGGCTTTTTACAGAGGACCAGTATTGCAAATTGCAGTTACGATTTCCATGCAGAATTACTAGAGGAGCAGGTAGAATATAATCTTCTTAAACCCTTTTTTTTTCTTTTTCATAGATTCATAGAAGTAGGGTCTGAAGGGACCTTGCAGATCTTCAAGCCTGACCTGCTGCCCTACTTTTCTTTCAAAGTATCATGGATGAGATTAATGAAAAGGCGAAGTAGGGCAAATGAGCTTGTGAATAAGTGAAGCACTTAGAACTGTTCTTACAGGAGACGCTCCCATTCTAGAGCAGTTCATTGTCTCCATCTGTTTGCCTCTGGAGGGCAGCGTCTGTGCCAAAGATGATGACTATTTGTTTGAAGTCTTGCTTCCCAGCCCTTGAAAGAAAGCACAGAACTTCTTTTTTGGCACCAGTGAAACAAGATCTTGAAGCATGGCTGTATTTGTTGGGCATAAAGGGCACTGACAGACATGGGGGGCGCAGGGGGGGGCAGTGCTTTATCAGAAGAGGAATTGTGTCAATTTGATCTGGCTTGTTCAGCATCTTTTATAGATTGCATGCGTCTGCGGGGCTTTTTGGCACTTTTGTCTAATAGCTGATTCAATCTATTCACCCATTCAGCTTCAGATATTAGATAAAAGTGCCAGAAAACCCTGCTGAAGTGCGCAATCTCCACAGATGCTGGGTGAGCCAGGTCACACTGATGTGGTTCCTCTTCTGAGCATGTGCTGCATTGTGGTTTGTTTTTTTTTGGTTGTCCCTACAGCTGTCAGTAGCTAAAATGTTTTTCCCATCCCATGAGACTTCTCAAAATTTGAAGTCTGGTTCATTTTGATATGGGACAGGAACATTTCTGAACAATTTTAGAGAGGGGAAAGGTGGAAGAGATCCTTACATAGTACATAACATAGTTATGTGGCCTAAGTTAATCTGTCTGGTCTGTCATCCTGTCCCATGCCAGCTGAGTGCCCTAGTTATGAGGGTCTTTTTTCAGGAATATATGTCTTTGGTTATGACCAGAAATTCGTCCAGGCCCCAAGAACTCTGTCTTGTTGAAACCAGTATGCTTCCATGCAACATCTTCATTTTGACAAGTCAGCATTTTTCTACCCAAAAACCTTTCATCCAAAATTTCCTGATTAGCCCCATCTTAAACATAAAAGTTGAATTTGGTTTAACTTCAACTGATTATAAAGCCTGATTTATTCAAACTGGTTCTGATCTTTGTATGAACCCTCTTTATTTTGTTTAAATTAAACCAATTGCTCTTCAATTTTAGCTACGCTGAAATAATTACCTCCCCATCTTTTTTTGTACCAATTTAACTACATTGGTTAAAAATTGCATCTTTAGCACAACTTTGGATGTAGACCAGGTTGTAGGAAGAAAATTACTGGCTTGGTCAGCTGTATAACTGAGATCTGAAATTTGAGTTCATTGGAATTCTGCTGCCTGCTAATATTCATATTGACTTAATCCGTTATGCTTAAATTGGGCCTTCTTCCCTACTACATTAACAAAAGATTTAGATACATTAAGTCCTTTGTGCTTTTTTTTCTTCTCAGCATCCTGCTAAACCAGAGTATCAGTCTCCCTTCCTGCAGAAAATGCAATTTGCTTTTGGCCATCCCTACTTCAGCTATATAGGGAATGTTGTAGCCCTCGCAAATATTATTTCTATCTGTGTAAGTATGGATTTTCTTTTTCTCTTATATTTCACAAGCAATATTTAAAGCTAAGTAATAACTTAGTTTTTAAGAAGGGAGTCTGCACAACATCATTCTTCTTTGGTACTTAAAACCCTTTCTTGTTTCTTTTTGGGATGTGCAATGGGAAAAACAGCCTTGATTTGATAAGGGTACAATGTCCAGCTGCTGATTCATTAGAAGTTGCTATTTTTTTCCAGGTGGTCTTGGTAATGGATGCAGATAAGCAGCCTTCTGAACGAGATGACTTTTTCTTAGGGGTAAGCTGTATCAGTGTTTCTATAAGGTTGCCTTTGCTCTTCAGAGCTTGATTGTAACAACTCTTTTTTCATTCTTTACCCTTTCAAGGCTATAAACTTTTTTTTCATCCTGTATTATCTGCTGGAGATGTTGCTAAAGATCATGGCAATGGGATTAAGAAGATATTTATCATATCCAAGCAATAGATTTGATGGCCTATTGACTGGCATTCTGCTGGTAAGTCTATGGGGAAATTTCCACTCCGTTCTTGGATGTGAATTTTTAGGGTGTTTTGGATGTATGGTCAGTGTCATCTAGTTGAACAAAAGGCATGACATTTTTATATAACTGTGGATGCATGGAAAAACTAACTTACAAATTGAAACTTTTTTCTTCATATATGTATCTTAAACCAAGGCTGAACCATAGATAGGAGCTCTGTGGAAGTGCTTGTTGTTGCAACTGATTGGCATGTAAACTTAATTTGAGCAATGTTCTGTGTCCTCAACAGCTAGAACAGTTTGGTAATATACTAATACTCAAGTGATAGTCCAGAATATCCAGCTCTGAGGTAGATGCATTGCTTCCTCTCACTTTGGAGGGAGACCATTTTGGAATTGAAGGCAATGTCAGTTTTTGCGCAGACATGATAGTGTTGAATCTGAGACTTTATTGAACAAAAATAATTAAGAGGTAGCGGGATTGTTTTTGTTTTCTGGGGTTTTTTTGTTTGTTTTAAGGGGCACAAATACCATTTTTAAGTACCGTATAGTTTGGGCCCCTAGCTCTCTTAAGTACTCTGAAAAGCTCTCAGGGCCCTGAAGAATCTTTTACTACAGTAGTAGTAAAGGCCTGTGTATCTTCTGTTTATGTTCTAAAAGTAGTTTAATGATACCCTCAAAGTTCAGGTGCAAAATCCTTACACTTTGTAAAACTTGCTATTTCTGACCTTCACATTCCATCAATTTAGGGCTTTTTAAATGTGTTGCAGTCCTGAAGCTGGTATGTAGCTTGCTACTAAGTCCTACACAAACAAAATTCTGCATGCAGCTTACCTTTACTCTGTATAAAAAAAGGTGAAACTCTCACTGCTGGTTTTGAGTGGTGAGACAGGATTAACTCTGAGGTCTGATAGCGGAGAAATGCCAATTATATAGTTTTGTAGCGAGCCAAATTAGTGGCTTAGATCTCTCAACAGTGACCTTTTGCAAGGAGCTTGAAGACAAATTATTGATATTAAAATGAAGTACAGTTATGTTTCTTTTCTTTTGCAACTGAAGGTTTTGGAGATCTCGACTTTTGCTGTGTATGGATTTCCTCACCCTGGATGGTATGTGTTCTTTGAGTGGTTACAAGTATTCCAAAACTGGTGTAAATATGCAAAGTAGAACTTGAATCCCATAGAAAACTTCCATGGTAATTAGGTAATGGCCCAATCTCTTGGTATAACTAGCTTCATCTGTTTTTATTTTTAAGGTAGGATAGACATTAGGCCAGTGATTCTCAGCCAAGGTGCTGTTGCACCCTGGGGTATGTAGCTTGAGAGACTATCAAGGGTGCCACACAATGTTAATGCTGTTAAGTGTGCAGACAGATTTCACAAGATTAATCAAGAGATTTCACATAGGAATCCATAGTGTCAAAAATGTGCTGACCTGTATGTAGGCTTTCTGAATTTTTGGCAACAGGAATATGCTGTATTATTTTTCTGTAGGTAAAAAAAAGTGAAAACTTAGCTGGCATTTTTGAGGCACCACTCAGAAGTCTAAAAACATTGAACCACTGCATTGGGCATTTGACACCTTAGCTGTCTGCTATATCTTGCCAAAGCTACTAAGAACCCTACAGGGTTGTTGGTTGTAGCCATGTTAGTTGAAGCACATAGGCAGACAAGGTTCTTTGGGTAAAAGAGAGATCTTTCTTATTAGACCAACTAAATAGTTGGAAAAATTGTTCTTTGCAAGCTTTTGGGCACACACACCCTTCTTCAGGCCTAAGGAGAGTCTCCAATGGATTCTCACTATGCCTGAAGAAGGGTGTTTGTGCCCAAAAGCTTGCAAAGAACAATTTTTCCAACTATTTAGTTGGTCTAATAAAAGATATCACATTTACCCAAAGAGCCTTGTCTGCCTAAGAACACTACAGTAATTCACTTTTGCAGTCACTAGAGGTCAGGCAATGCAGGGAATTGAAAGAACTATTTAGTTAGGACCTATGGCAGAATTCTGAAGAGGTATTGTATTGGTTTGAGAGACAGGTGTCTGTATGTTGTATTAAATCTAAATTAGACTAGTGACGGAGCAGAGCAGCTGCTTCCTCTTTGGTACATTTCCAAAAAATACCTGAAGCTCTCAATTCATTATATTGCAACATAAACTGTTGCTAATCCTATGCTGTTTCAGAACAGACTACAGTAAAGCTAACGGTATAGTGTCCGATCATGTTTTTCACTGTAGATTTGAAGTATGTGTTTTCTTTTGTGCTGTAGCTGTAAGTTGAAGTAGAGGAGAATATCTGTCCTTTTTGTGGAATTACTTTTCCTTAAAAAATCATGGGGGTGAGGTGGGAAATAATCAAGGAGGGGGTTTGTATCTCATCCCTTTATATGAATTGAAGCTATTCCACAATACTTCCTTGGGTTACAGGGAAAGATGGTTTGTGTTTTATATGTCAATAATTGTTTGGGTGTTTAACCTAGTGCATTCAAACAAATGAACAACCCTCCCTCCCACACCTGTTTATTTTGGCACACCTTTGGGTTGTATATCTGTTTAAAGTGGTGGTTGAAAAAACTCTTTTGCCAGGGTATTGATAATTTTAAGCAAGTTTAATTTATATTAGCTCCCTGAAATTAATTATATTGCCAAGCAATTGTTTCTTGCCTCTTATTTAAATATGGGCTTGTTCTTGCCTTTTATTTCTATAAGAGTAGCATTGAGAGGTACTAGCTTAGAGCTGGGGAATCCGCTGTGGAGGCATGCTTGTGTGTGCATGCTCTTTGTTCTTTTCAGAGACTAAAAAAAAATTATTGGACAAAACGGCCTGCAGTCTAAGGAGCAGACGTACAGATAAGTTACTGTCAGGTAAAAGAGGCTGTGGCCATACCCTTTGTTGGCATTCTCTTATGCTATAAGTGGAGGCTAACCCATGGTAGCTTACTCCCCTTTCACTGATGGGTTTAGATTCCACTTACTGTGTGTGTAAGAGAGCATGAGCATGAACATGAACAGTTTGTTGCATCAGGAATGCCTGATACATGGTGAAATTCCCAACCACTTCCACAGTGGGTCAGCTGTACATCCATACCCAAATTAACCAGTTGGGTGTCTTGGCATTGACAGTGTGTGTTCTGTTAGCCAGCTTTGTGCCTGTAGGTGTGACGTAATCAAAGGCAAGGTTGAGCACTTGGTGTGTTTTCTACAGTGTGCTTCTCAGGTAGTAATTTTTGCAAAACTTTTATTTTAAACTTTTGGATTGAGTATTTTTGCCATATGAATCAAGCCCTAGTAATTTTCACTTATTTACTAGGGAGTTTCCAGTTGCTACTTGTGTTGTCTTTTTTCAGCAAGACACACACCATGTGTATTCCAGTCTAAAACCCAGCTTATACTAGTGCTGAGTTTTCAGATCTGACCTTATTGCTTAAATAAGACAGAATTCTGCATGTTGTAAGGCATGGGTGGGTGTAAGAGCGCTTCATGCTAGGCCCTAGATTTATGCAAACTAAATGTGGCAAAAAATAACACCTAATAGTGTATTAACAGCTAGCAGTGCATGGCCCTTATATAATGGGCTTCTGGAATTTCTATGTAATACTTTTGCATGTATTCCAAATGTAATTAATCTGATATGGACATCCTTTAACATAAGGTAAGAAAGGATGATCCCTGAAGTAATGGAAGAAAGCTTGCAAATAATTGGATTTGTTCTTTCTTTGGGCCGAATCATAAAAACCTTGTAGGATCATACAGTGCTGACAGACCTGGGGGGAAAAAAGGGGCTCTATTGGAAGCAGCAGTGCATTACTTCAACCTTGCTCCTCAGCATCTGTATAGACTGCATGCTTCAGTGAGGCTTTTTGACATTTTTAGCTAAAGCTGATTCAATCAGCTACTAGATAAGAGCCAAAAAAGCCCCGCTCAAGTGCCTGATCTCTACGGAGACTGGGAAAGCCAGGTACAACTAATGTGCTGCCTCTTCTGGGCATGCGCTGGGCTTGGTGCGTGGAAGTAAAGCATTGGGTCCCTCCCCCTTCACACCCCCCACCATGTCTGCAAGCAGCCGTAAAGTCTAATCTGTGCGCTCTCTCATGGAATCTCTTTCTAAAGTCCAGGTGGGTAGGGCATCCTGCAAGTGTAGTGACAATCATATGCACTGCTATGACTCAAGCTAGTTTCTTTGCTTGTGACTTGGGATCTGGGTCTACCATGGTTGCTGCATGCTCCTTGTGGCAAAGGGTGATTGCACATCAGCAGTTGATGAGCTCAGGACTCAAAAGACCAGCAACTCTTTCAGCAATTATTCAAAAAATAATTGTTCTCCTTCTGAGGAATAAGAACAGGGACTCCTTGGAATTTGGCTGGCTTTGCAGAAAACAGCATAGTTGGCCAGGCAGTTAATTCACAAATAAACACCTGGATTGCATACTTTACCTCCAAGCTTTGCCATCACTTCTTGATTGCAACTAATAAATAAATATCCTCTCACATTGGTCATTAGTATCTCCTGTGGCTGAGATTCCTGAAAGGTAGAGTCTGATCCATGACAGTACTTACGTTTATACAGCAAGTATGTATAGGGCTATAAAATTTCCTTTTCCTAAAAATTATTAATCCAAAAGGGCTGAAAAAATATGACTAACTTTGGAATTAGCTGTGTCTTTTAGAACCTTTCTAGCTCTCTAACTTTTTATATGATTCATCTTTTTCAGGAGACCTGAAATGATGGGCTTGCTGTCTCTGTGGGATATGGTGCGGCTGGTGAATATGTTAATTGTATTCAGATTCCTCCGGATTATACCTAATATGAAGGTGCTTATGTCTTGTTTTCTTCTTCCTCACCTCCTAGTTCCATAATTCTGAACTAATCAAACTTATAAATCATCATAGGTTTCTCAAAATGCTATGTAATTGTTTGCAAACTAGGTGTATATGAATTGGATTTATAACCCACAAGTTCCTGGCTCTCTCTGTTTTAGATAACACCTCTTTTTTGTTTTTGTTTTTCTTTTCCTTCAGCTGTGGCCATGCAGCATGGAAGCTTTGACAGTGTCACCGCAGTTGACCTGGCTCTCAAATTGTGTTGTATGCACATCTAGATGCACTTGGCCAATTTCATAGTGTTCCCAGAGCTCACGGAGAAGGGAGGACATTTTTGGGTTACAGCTAGCAAATAATCCCAGCCAAGTTTACTCTCTTCCCCCCCTCCCCGCCATCTTTCTAGATTCTTGCGTCTAGCACTGCCGTAACTAAGTGTGTAGGTTTTACACAGGTAGAGTTGCAATAACATGCTTATGTTAATGGGAAAGTCTTCAAAACCCTTAAAATCCCATTTTTTCCTTATGCTTTTCCCCTGACTGAAATAGACAAATGGGGCTACATTGCAAATGAGGAATTCTAATAGTTCAAAGGTGCTTTACTGGTTTCCTCAACTAATGTTGCCAAAAGTTTGTTGTGCATCTACTTTGAATGAGACAACAGCTTTCACTTGTGGGCTAGATCCAGGCTGAACCTGGATGAACACAAGGAAAATGCTGGTACTTACTCTGTAACTCAAATTACTTGAGTTCTTCTCTAAATTCTAATGCCCAGGCTTACTTTTGATTTAAACCATGAGCCAAATTTTATCACAGATGCAAAGAGTTGGTTGTGTGCTTGGAAATATTTCCTTTAAACGCACCGGTATTTCATAGACATTAGGGCTGGAAGGGACCTCAGAAGATCGAGTCCAGCCCCCTGCCCGAAGGGCAGGAAGTCAGGTGGGGTCATAGGATCCAAGCAAGATAAGCATCCAATTTACTCTTGAAGGTGTTCATTGAACCGGTGGCAGGCTGTTCCAGACCTTGGAGGCTCAGACAGTAAAGAAATTCTTTCTGATGTCCAGCCTGAAATGGTCTTGCAGGAGTTTATAACTGTTTGACCTTGTCATCCCTTGGGGTGCTCTGGTGAACAAACATTCCCCCAGATCCTGGTGGTCACTGCTGATAAACTTATAGATGGCCATCAGGTCACCCCTGAGCCTACGCTTTTCCAGGCTAAGGAACCCCATGGCGCTTGGACTGTTGTCGTAAGATCTGCTTTCCTGACCTCTGATCATGTGCGTGGCTCTTCTCTGGACTCTCTCAAGCTTCTCCACATCCTTTTTGAATTGTGGAGCCCACAACTGGATGCAGTACTCCAGCCACGGTCTCACCAAGGCTGAGTACAAGGGGAGAATGATGTCCCGGGATTTGCTTGAGAAGCATCTATGGATGCAAGCCAGCATTTTGGTTGCTTTACTAGCTGCAGCATC
>NW_017728947.1:30611271-30651725 GCF_001723895.1 Crocodylus porosus
GGATGCTGCAGGCTTTTCCTTCCAAGGTGGAGAATTGATAGATATTGCTGATCTGTCTTGAGTGATTCCTGAATTAATCATTAAAACTAACACAGCATTGCTGTAAGTGAAGTCCTTTTAATTGTCTAAGATTGTGGGTCAGTTGAAAGTCTTGTCTTGGGCAACAGAGGCTAGCTAACAAATAAGCAACACACAAGCAAAATTAGCCAGCACTTCAATTGCACCTGGAGAGTATGGAGCTCTGCATAGTGGTGAGGGGTTTGCTTAACTAACGGGTCGGCCAAGGAACAATGTAGCCTAGCTTTCTGCATGTCTGGCTCCTACAGGATTGTCAGTGAATATCAGAGTGGAGACTGCACCTGGAAAGAAAGCAGGCGTGGTTAATTCCAAGAGACTTAACCCCATTCAGAATTAGGTGCGTTCTCTCTGGCTGCCTATACTGGAGGTCCTTAGGGTCTTTGCATGACAACAGCTGTGGAGTCTACTTTGGGTTTAATAAAACATAGATGTCTTGATGTTACGCAGAAGTCACATGGTCACGGTTAAGTACCAATGGGAAATTGAGGGAACGTGGTCAGGTTCAAATACAAGATCAAGAGTTAATAACTGTGGGTTGTATTCCTGGCTCATCTACTGTTATGATCTGACTTTGAATAAGGCATGTCAGTTCCTCAGTTTCCTCATTTGTAATTTCAACATCCACTTTAGAGAGTGGGTACGACTTTATTCATTAATTGTATACAGCAAAATGAGATCCTTGACATGAAAAAGTGCTGTCGAGGTTTAAGGTATTTAACTATTTTGTTTTTTTTAGCTTGCTATCATGTTTTATATCAGTTTGGTTACAGTAGTTACTGGGACTTAAATACATGATAAATGTTAATGAGAATTTGGTTTGTTTCAGTTCATGGCTTTGGTTGTCAGTACGTTGCTGGATCTGGTGAAGAATTTAAGAGCATTTGCAGGGATCCTGCTGGTAGGTTGCAGTTCAAGACTGCTGACTCTGTAGCATGATTTGGGGTACGTTTTCAAAGTTTGATTGTGGGGGAAAAAAATACACCCACAGCCTGCACATCATGACTATAAAAGGAACATGATCAATTTCTTTTCTCTTTTTTGAAGTGATTTAATGTTCACCCTGTCCCCTAATAGCACACGCCTTTCCCAGCCTTGACCAGCTAGTTCAGGGGCAGGCAATTATTGTGGGTGGAGGGCTGCTTACCGAGTTTTGGCAAGCTGTCAAGGGCCACATGGGTAGCCCCGCCTAAAGTGGGTGTGGTTGTATGTGTATGGTGGGGGATGTTTGTGGGACTTATCCTATGAACACACGCACGCTCTTCCTCTCCCTCCCTCATTGCACGCATACTGTGCTTTGCTCACCATGTGCTCTCTTGGTCTCTCTCTCTGCCTCCCGCTTCTGGCCCTGGGGTACTGGTGCAGCCCCGTGCTTCCACAATCCAGCAATGCAGCTGGAGGCCACATGGTAGTGGAGCAGATATGCAGGAAAAGCTGCTGTAGACTGGCTTCTGGGTGGGGGGACAGAGCCAGGTTGGCCTTTCTCCTGACTCCTGCAGGCTCCCTCTGGGTCCTTCTGCTCCTGTCATCCTTGACAGGTAGCTGGGAGGAGATAAATATACATTTTTGAAACTTCTTAGGGGCCCTGGATAGAATGTCCTAGTGGACCGGATGCAGCCTGCGGGCCATATTTTGCCTGCCCCTGAGCTAGTTCATTAGAGCTGGAATTAGTAGCAATGCTTATAGTTTTGCCTTATCCTTTCCACTTACAAAATTTTGTTTTCACTTGATCATAAAGTTGACTATAACGACTTCAACTTCTGGAGCTGAGGTTTTCAGTTCCCTTCCTTATGCTGTCTTTTTTTATTCTGTCATAAAGTTTTAGTTGAACAGTTCAGCTGTTTTCAACCATTCCTCACCATGGTTCAGAATAAGGATTTGAAGTTTGATAGCCTGTTGAGGATACACCTGATGGATGGAAGCACATTCCCAAATAAAAATACTGGATGGAGATGCATTTAAAAACTCATAATGCGTATGCAGAAAGTGGCTTGAAGTCTGTACAGGAAGTCTTAATTTTGCCACTTCCTGATTTTTAAACCTTTTAGTTTGTCTTAAATGTAACTTATGCTATGGTACTGCCCACAAATCCTGTTCAGGAATCTGCTGTATTAAGTTTGGTCAGAAAAGTAGTAGTACAAAGTACAAACATATTTACCTTGATCTTCATTCAAAATATGCCCCCAGTTACTGGGCAATACTGTTATTGTCAGTCTTACTTGAAGGAGGCTTTTAAAATTTTTGATTAAGTTAACATATGTACCATTATTGTACAGTATAATTTAATATCTTCTTGTATTAAAACTGAGAAATTTAATCATAAATACTTTAGGGGCGCTCATGTTAATTAAGCAGGTCTTTTAGACTGAAAAGACCTGAATATGTTAAATAATAATCCTGAGGGTGAAATAATTGCTAATTTGCTATAAAACACCATTTCAAACTGTTATGCAACTGTACTGTTAGGGTATCTAACAACAGCAATAAAATGTGTTGATCTCTGACATATGGGAAGGTAGATAACTAAAGCTATCTAGTTATACATTCAAGCCCTATCTCTGTGGTTTCCCTGAAAATGCTCCTCTGTTTGCAAGTTTCCAGTGATATGGCCTGCCGAAAGGCCTTGTCAGCACAAGGAGTATGTGTTGTTACGTGTCATACTTAAGAAGTATTCCTAGTGCAGATTCTGCGGTACCACCAAAGCTTTGTTTGCACCAGTAATGTTCCCTTGTATGAGGGGAAATAAGCCAGGCTGGTCAAAGTGCTGCCATCTACCCTGGACACTTCTGCCAGTATGGTTTTGTCGGTCAAGGAATTCACCCCTGACCAGAATAGCTAACTTGGCAGAAGTCCTTAGTGCAGACCTAGCCTATGCTTAGCTCTAGGAATGGATGTTTTTGTCTCCCAACATTAATATTGGGACCCACAACCTGAGATCTGAAGAGGAATCCTTTGCTCTGTCTGTATTTAAAATGTTGCAGCTGAGGTGTATGGTTTGGTATTCTTTATCTGCACCCCGGCATTAAAACTACCAATGTAGCACCAGTTGTGAAACTAGTGTCTGCCCCAAGGAGCTTAGCTTTAAGGATGTGACGTTTTGAGGTGTGGCCTAGCTTCTACTCCTGTTAATTTCAAATTATTTCAGTTTGAGCTCTGAGCATGATGAGGCCTTGTCTTAACAGCTGACTTGAATTGCCTTCTTTCCCCAGTATTAATTTGCCACATACTACCAAAATCATGTTAATTAATGCTAGGACAGTTTCTCCTGTGTCTGTCATGTATTTTAGACTTTTTAGTTTACATATAGGAATAATGTTTGTTCTTTATTAATAATAAGACAGATACCCCATCTGCTGGCAGGCTGTGGAACAGCAACATCACTTGATTTAACCAATATAAAAGCCTGTAGTACAGATGATAATATTCTTCTTTCTTGGCACCCTTTGTTAATAATACAGAAAGATGGGAATGGAAACTAATTCTGACACCTGTGTTGCTTTGTTTCAGTGCTTCCTAGTAATAAGTGAAGCTTTCCTTAGTGTGAATTAGGATTTTTTTTATGCATTGACATCTCTGTGGAGATTGTTTTAAAAACAAACCTCTGATTTTTTGGGGGGACTAAAATTGGCAAAAGCCCCTAAGCACTTGAAGGGTTTAGATCCCTAAATCCTTTTGAATATGACTCATCTCCCAGGTGACTTTTTTGGACCATGGCTATGCTCACATTTTAGTGTTCACCTAGGTCATCGACAACCAGTCCAATCCATTTCAATTCCCATTTCTCCATGTGTATTTTATTGTAGTCCTTGTCAAAGATATTTACATCGCACTGCTTCCTTGTTTCTTGAGTGCTGCACTCACGAAATGTCTAGGGTTCCTTTGCAATATGCAAAGCAGGGCCCTTTTAAGAATCAGTCTAGACTGTTTTTCTTTCTTCTGGGCAGTAGAATGGGGTTGGGGAAATTCAGGAAAGACCAAAGTTAGAAATGTGGTGTTATTGCGGGTAAACTTCCTGTCCTGAAGGCATGCAGCATGTGAGTGGGTTACAGATGCTATGGAAAGGGGACGCCCAAAAGGTGAGAGACAGTTGCGTTGCCCCCATGCTTGGAGCTTCTCTTGGTACAGACTGTTGCTGGAGTTAAACTTAGTGGCTTACTGTGAAGTTTATAGTCAGGCATAGTCTTGAGGATGACTATAAAATTAAGCTTAACTAGGGGTGCAGGCATTGCCTTAACATGCTTCTACAAATTTTATCTTTATTTATATTTGGGCTTTTACAAATGTTATTGATTTAAATACAAAACATAGGCTCAGATTTGATCATGACTTAGATTTTATGAAGAAAAAGCTTCTACAAAGTCTGAGGCTAATAGAAATCTTCCCAGAACTTTTAAAGAATTCCAGTAGAATTTTTACCCAGTTTTTAAGCCCTTCTCCAGTGTTCTGCAGTTCACATACCAGCATACTGAGAAACAGAAAAGTAAAACTGATCATAAAGGAAAATGTTAACAGTTTCCAGCTGAAAATATCTATCTGTCTATCTCTTAAAAAATCTAAACAGCACAGAGTATAAAATAAGTGAGCTTATAAAAGTCACCCTTCTCTTCACTCTCTTTTAATAACCTATTACATTGTTTTAAACAGTTTTTCCTAACTTTTTGATACAGACATGCATTTTAAATTGACAATCTCTCTCTTGTTAATGTTGAATGATTTTGGAGGAGGTTATCTTATTATAATAAGTCTGATTATCTTGTTTTTAGTTTTTGACTAACTGTAATGTGTATTGGTTTCTAGGTGGTTTACTATGCATTTGCTCTAATTGGAATAGTGCTGTTTAAAGGTGCTATTGTTCCTATGGGTAATATCAGGTAAGGCTTTATTTTAAACACGCTCTATTTGCAAAGGCCCCCCATGTCTTTTTTTGAAACTGCATTGTGCATCTCCCTCCCAACCTTATGGTTGGTCTAACAAAAGACATACACCCTAAAAATATAATTTCTTCATATTTCCAGGACAGTCACAGCTTCAACATCACTCATACTCACGCTAAGTGGGTGTTCTTTCTTGTTTGTTTTTTTTGTTTCCTATGATAATAGCAGATACACTTCATTTGTAGTGGAAGAATACATGCTTCTGAGCCTCTTGTATTTTTCCCTCCTTATTTTTAAATCCTTTCTCTCCATTCTAAGTAGTCTCTTAAATTCTGCAAACATTTTTCCTGCCAGTTGTTCTTCTAATTTCCTCTCATTCCATTGAGACTCCAGGAAATTTCAGATTTGAAACTTCAAGCTCCTGTCTATGTTCTTTCTTCCTAGTGCTTTCTTTTCCCTGTTTGAAGGTACTTTACTTGGTTAAAATATAGTAACTATGGAACAAAGTGCAGGAAGCTAAATTAAAATTGCACTGTAATTTCCTTGTAGTGTCGTCAATATAACATCTGGTAACAACACTCTGCAGTGTGGGACCTATGAGCAGTTGGAATATTGGCCAAACAACTTTGATGACTTTGCTGTGAGTCCAGATGTTGGGGAAACAGGTTTTCTTTTGTAAAAATGGGAAATAAGTGCTATAGCCACTCATTCTTTGTTTTAACTTTTGTTCCTTAGGCTGCACTGGTGACTCTCTGGGATGTGATGGTGGTAAATAATTGGCAAGTCTTTCTGGATGCATTTTCAAGGTACTCAAATCCGTAAGTAGTAATATTAACATCCAAAGAATGTTTCCATTTAGTTTTATCATATGTCCTTCTTAGTATGTATGTATATTCAAAGTAAATGGGCAGAAATTTATGTCATACATCCTGCCTTCTGGCCATAGGGATAGGTGACTCTCCTGCCTAATGATATGACATTGCCCCTCAATCTGTTCAAGTGCCTAGTACTTGAAAGTTACAAGCCAAAAAGCTGTTGAGCTAAGTGTAAAATGATAGTTTCAGTCCAGTGCCCAGTATATATAGTACAAAACTTTTCATCGCACTTAATCACAGTTTGGTAATGGTGTTGGTAGTTGATGACCCAAAATGGAAATGATTACACAATGGACTCGGAAAAGCTTATCTCTACTACCTGGGGTCCATCGGGGCCAAAAAATGACAAATTGGGGTAGATCACTGTAGTGTCAATTCTGCACAGAACCTGTGGATAAGCATTTTTTGTCTGAAGTCCTTTCAGTCTGTCTTGATTTAGATGCAATGATCTACTCTAGGGGGGTCATGCTATTGTTGAAAGACCCAAGCTTTCACCCCTTTTTTGAGAAGCCAGCCACTAAAATTGCATATGTGTGTCCTGAACTTGGGAGGAAGGGTTTAACTCCGCTGACTAGATGAAAGTCTAATATTGGCTTGTTGCAGACTATTTTTTTTATTTATGAAAACACTACATACCTTTTTGTGTGAAAAACATGATTTACCTTCCTCAGATTTATTTTTCATCCTGGGCCCCAGATGGAGTTATTAGTTTCTTAATGTACAGCTCTTTACTTTTCTCCTTTTTCATATTCTTGTTTTCCAGTTGGTCAAAGCTGTATTTTGTAGCCTGGTGGCTAATTTCTTCTGTCATCTGGGTCAATCTGTTTGTAGCCTTACTTTTGGAGGTAAGCAAAGATTTCTATTTAGTTGCACACTCATGAAGGATATGAGGATCCTTTTGTAAATCTATTGGAAGTGGAGTTTAGACCTTATGGGAAGTTGAGTCACTACTGATAAATAAATCCAAGATGTATTCAGATTTAGGAGGATCTAGCAGTTAGTTGGGTCTGTAGATAATAATTAAATTTACACTAAATTATTATAGGCTGAGGGACAACACCAAGGAGGAAAAGTGGTAATTATTAGCATGAAACACAAATGGGTTCAAATGGGTTCAAACTGTTCATATACATGTACACGAATGCCCTGTGGCTCAATTCAACTGTTTTAGGCTGGAGTATGCATTTGTTGTATGGGGTCTCTTTGTCATGGTTCTGGATGTTTTGTCTAAAGACTTAGAGACCCCAGCATACTCTTGGTGAAAGTAGGTGAGTTCTGCCCTGCTTTGCCCTCACCATAGCACTGTTGCATCTGTTTAATCTTAATTGCCTGCCCAAATCAAGTGTGGCTTATATTTTCAATTTGCAGAGAGCTTTGCAAGTTGTTTATACAATGCAAGGTTCTTCTACTTACTGTGATATTATTCTTGTAAATTTATTCAGGTCCACGCCAGGCTAGCTGGACTGATTTTTGGATAGGTTGCCCTCAGAATATAACTTTAAAAGGTGTTGCTGAAAGAAATGTGTACACATATTGCCATGACAAATCTGCAGCCCTGCCAACAACTAGCTTCTGTGTCTTTTCTGAAAGCCTAAATATTTGCAAAATTAGACTTTGGATGGTAGGCACCACATCTGACCTGATGTGTAGGCACACTGGAGGATGGCTTAAACTTGGAAACCAGTCCTGTAGAGAAATCTACTGACTGCTTTCCTTCAAGGTTGGAGCTTCAGTTTAGTATTATGGCTTTGACATGGGATTTTGTGGCAGAGGGCTCTTTGTTTTTGTTTCAGCTGTCTACCTTTGCAGATCTTAGTTTGATTTTTGCTTGGATATACACTGACAACACAAGGCAATTGTAACATATTAACTTTTTGAAGTACGTCAGAGGGATTGCTTTAGGAGGAAAAACAGTCTAGGTAAGTGATCGTTATGAGGAAGTTATATGGATGTCAGAGGCCAACTAGGGGCTGTGCTTTTCTTGATCTGCTGCTCACAAACTAGGAAGAATTGGTGGGCAATGTAGAAGTGAACAACAGCTTGGGCAGCAGTCACCATGAGTTGATTGGGTTCAGGATCTTGAGGAGCTGCAGAGTAAGGAGCTTGGACTTTAGAAAAGCAGACTTTAACTTTCTCAGGGAAATGATGGACAGGATCCCCTAGGATGCCAGTCTGGGGGGGGGGGAAGTGAGTCCAGGGGAAGGGGTTGTACCTTAAAGAAACCTTAATGAGAGTGAAGGAATGAATCATCCTGATGCTCAGGAAGACTAGCAAGTATGGCAGAAGGCCAGTTTGGCTTAGCAGGAAACTCTTCTTGAGTTGATTGTAAGCCAACAGTGGACCCTTGTTGCAAAGAAGGTTAATAGCATACCAGGCTGCATTAGTAGAAGTGTTGCCGGCTGATCAAGGGAAATGATTATTCCCCTCTCTTCAGCCCTGGTGAGGCCACATCTGGAGTACTGTGTCCAGTTCTGGACCCTCCCATACAGCAAGGATGTGGACAGATTGGCGAGGGTCCAGCAGAGGTTCAAGCAAAATGGTTAGGGGGCTGGGGCACATGACTTATGAGGGCAGGTTGGGGGAACTGAGTTTATTTAGTCTGGAGAAAAGAAGACTGAGCGGGGGCTTAATAGCAGCCTTCAACTACCTGAAGGGTGGTTACATAGTGGGTGGAGCTAGATTGTTCTCAGTGGTGGCAGGTGACAGAACAAGAAGCAATAGTCTCAAGTTGCAGCAAGGTAATTTTAGATTAGATATTAGGAAGAACTTTTTCACTTGGAGTGTAGTAAAGCACGGGAGCAGGTTACCCAGAGAGGAGGTGAATCTCCATCCCTGGAGGTTTTTAAGACCCAGCTAGACAAAGTCTTGGCTGGAATTATCTAGTTGGGGATGGTCCTGCTTTGAGCAGGGGGTTGGACTAGATGACCTCCTGAGGTTTCTTCCAAGCCTAAGTTTCTATGACTATGATTTGTAACCTGAGGAAGAGGTTTGTGAAGTGGTTTAAGTTGAAAGGGACTCCAGGGTTCCTGGCTTTGATTTCCTCTTCCCTCGGTGCCCCCCGCAGCTCCACCACACTTTCTTACTGTGTAATAATAAAGTTATTTATCCCCATCTGCCATGCAGAAATGTTAATGATGACCTCCTTCAGAAGTGATTTGTTGATGTTTTAATTAAATCAGGTCAGCTTTTTAGGTCAGCTGACAAAGTTGCTCTGGATGAGGGGTTTCAAGCACATGGCCTGTGGAGCCCTATCATCTAGCTTTCAGCGCTTCCTACAGGTCTTGGACTTGCTCAGTACAGACACTGGCCCTCAGCTCTGTTGCACACCCTTGCATGTGGTGTGCAAGGAAGTTTGGCACATGCTGCACAGGGCTGAACTGGAGCTGGTCTGCCTTGGGCTTTGTCTCTGGGTTCCTCTTTTGGTCCATAGGGTGAATTTAATATTCCTGCTTTAGACCATGTGTGCACAGTATACTTGCTATGCTTGTTAGCTTTGCTATGTTCTGTTTGGATTGCTTGCTGAAGTGGAAACTGGAGTTATGTCCATATAGGACACTGGATATGGCTGATCAAGGCTCCAGTTAGCTTGCCCACAGCAGTGTTAGCAGCATAATGGAGGTGGGGGATAAGTGGGACATGTGCATCAGGCACCACCTTGGGGAAAGGGGCACCAGAAGGAAAGTGGGGGGGTGGAAGGCATTTCATCTCAAGGCTACTTGTCTTAAGTGCCTGATTGCTGGCTGCCTCTGCTTGTTGCTGGCACAGGGAATATGTGTCAGAGAGCATGAGATGCTCTAGGAATTGTAGTTTTATAGAGCAGCAGTAGTTTGCTAGTGCTAGAGGGGAAACTGACCCCTAATTTTTTGCTGTTGAATTCAGTATTTTTTTAATCCAGCCCTCTGGACATAGGCTTTAGGGCAAAAAAAGAGAAAATAAGGTAAAAATGTATCTTAGCAGTAGCGTTGCTAAGCAAAAGCATTGCCCGTTTAGATTCCCAGAATGCCTTGCACCTCCACGTGAGTGCCTGCCTCTGCTCCCTCTGGTTAGTGTGCCTGCAGTCAAGGTGGTAGGCAAAAAGGGGTGGAGGAGACGGTGAGAGGTGGCTGCCCAGGGTGGATTTTTTCCCATGCAATATCTCTGGCTATGCTGTTTCCAATTTAGAAGAAAGTCTGATTCGAGCAGCATGATCTTCTTGATATGTGGTGTTGCAGCTAGGGTACAGTAAATTCACCATGTAAATTTAACATGGTCATAAAAGTGCAGAAGTGACTCTGAATTTAAGATGCCTGCCCCCCCCGCTTCCCAATAATTAGATTCTATCAGTAGAATACTAAATTTGTTATCATCCCTGCATAGAATCTAGTTACTGGGGAGTGAGGGGTCATCTCAAATTGGTTGTTTCCTCCCCTCCCCCGACTAGTGTAGCAGGAAAAGCAGTAGTGATGGGCAGGCAGTGGGGGAGTCTAGCAGCCTCACTCTTGCCCCTTGCTCCCTGTCCTTCCTCCCCTCGCCAGTGCCTGTGCACTGTAGCATGTGCCCTGCTGTATGGTGTCCATGTCTCTGCTACTTGCCCTGTCCCCAAATCTACCACCACTTATCTACCAGTTCCTACTCTGGCATAGCTCTTGGCCCTCTCCAGCCCAGGGCACAGAGCATGTGGCTGTTCCAGCCCCAACCTGGCCATGCAGCCTCTGTTGTGGCAGCCGCAACTTCAGCTGGGCTCCAGAGCCAGAATCTGGCTGGAGCTGCTGCCACTGCTGCTGCTACCTGGTCTGGCTGAGGCTAGAAGAACTACATACTCCATGCCTCCAGCTGGAACAGAAAGGGAGCCCTGCTGGAGGGTAAGTGGTGGGGTGATGCAATGGGACCAGGCAGTGGGGTAGGGGCTGCAAGTAGGGGACCTGGGGGGAATGGCAGGGGGAAGAGGCAATGGGGCAGCAGTTGTGGCTCTGACCCCAACCTTAGGACAGCACTTCAGTCACAGCCACCTTTTGCTTGAATTCAAGACGAGGCTTTTTTCCTCATGTTAACAGCCTTTTCTTGGATTTGTGTAAATCTAGTGTTACAGTACCCCTTATGTACTTGTGAACTCTGCATTTGCCTCCATCATTTGATTTCTGCCTGAGAAATTGTAATGAAGATTTGACAGCAAGTACATTTCTTGTTTTGAACTGACTTTGTTTTATACATATGGAATAGTGGGTGGTATAATAAACCTCAAAATTCTGATGCGACTAAAGTTTGCTTTTTACTTCCCTCGGTCTGGTTTGGTCAAATTCCAGAACTTTATTCACAAGTGGGACCGTCGCTGTCAGCAGCAGTCTCTCTCAGAAATTGAATACCAGGTGACCATGGAGCTAATGTTCAGGTGAGTTGTATTTGGTCCATTAGCAAGGGGCCTGCCTTTCTAGATGCTAACTTATTTTTTAAAGGCAGTGCTCCAGATGCAAACAGGGTGAAAGGGGTGCTTCAAACATAGTGATGATCTTTCAGGTGTTTGCTTGAGACAGTTCTAAAACTACTGTAGGTATGCCTCCCTTCACCTGGCATAACCTCACTTTTAGGCACCTTCTACTTGTGTGATGCTGGGAGGAGAGATGCTTGAGATGGATTACTTTGATCGGGAATGGCAAAATGAATTCATATTCTTGCTTTGTACAAAACTGTGGGTGGCAAGTTGATCATCTTGCACAAGTAGGACTTCTAGTGCAGATTGAATATGCAATAGCAGCTTTGGGAAAATGTTCTCATTTTAGAAACTTTAAGGAAAATAAATCTATTGACCTCAGTTATGCTGTACTGTGTGCAGGAAATTGCTTCCCTGTTTCTTATGGGAAAACAGCTGCTGGTTTCCATGACATCTGTAGAAGGATGGGTCATTTGCAACTGGATGCATCATTAGGGAGCATCATCCTATTGTAACTTTAATTCTTTGCTTCGTTCTTCAAATGAGCATGTGTTGCATCTCTGCGCTTTGCAAAAAAAGATTTAAAAGTTCCCTTTGCTGCCCCAAACAACTTAAGTTTTCTCTTGTGTAGGGATGTTTTGGAAGAACCTACAGAGGAAGAGCTGATGGAAAAACTGTACCAGCATCCACATCTGCAATTATGTAGATGACAGATTGGTGGGAGGACCAACTTGCACAGACTGTTCTTTTGATGAGGTGATCAGCTAGAGGACTGTCACTGAAGAGAAACTGAATGGATTTTCTCTAGTGAAGTATTATCTGAAAGGCTTATGGGACAGTGTTTAATGTTTTGGTTGGTATTTGTTTTTTACCTTTTAATACCACTCGGCAGGGAGACTGTTTCTCTCTTCTTTTTTTTCCCCCTTCTTATTAGAGGCTTGTGTCTTTTTTTCTATTTTTTTTTTTTTAAATACTTACATTTTGCTAATTTGAGTTGATTTTAAATTGACGTTTTATGGGACTATGCGGCTGTTATTTTTATAAACTGTCGGGATCGGGAGATACTGAACAAAATTTTTTTTCTTTTTTAAAGAAGGAGAATGTTAAAACGACTGTGCACTTTAAAAATGCAAAATTTGTAACCACTATGCTTGCTGCTTTTTTGCACCATATGTAATGGAATTGCCTATTCTGGCATCTGGCATGTGCCAAGGACAGTGCCTTGAAATTTATGAATGAATTGGGCAGGGTCTTCCTCTCAATTCTTAGCCATTTTGTAATAAGGGAAGTTGAAACACTATTTTTATTGAAATATGCCAGCATTATGTTATTTACTAAATTTCCTTTGTGAGTTAACCACTTTTGAACACAATCATATGAAGCTTAGCTTGGAAACAATGGAAATGGTCTACTTCACACTATCCTTTTTCATGGTCCACTGTTTGCATTTTGTCCATGTTGACTGTATCCTATTGATAAGATAGGTAAGGTCAGGATAACTTTGGAATGATCGCTTTCTTGTGTTTTCAACCTGGTAAAGTTTAAACTCCATTTCGGAGTAAGTCACCTTGCCTTAGTTGGAAATTGAGCTCCTCCTTTTTGCATTCCAAAGGTCTTCTTTTCTGGACTCCTATTATAAATACCAGCAGAAGCTTTGGCCTCTATGCTGAGACTGAGCCAGAGTGTGTTTACCTGTGCAACAACATTAGTCAAAACGTTGTGCTACATATAGCATGTATATCTGTCCTGAGTGGATTAGAAATAGGAGGTCAATGAAAATTGCTTTGAGGCTCTACCTTGAACTGGAATTGTTTACAAGGAATTGATTATTCATGATGGAAAGTGAATTTAGGCCAGTATGTGGCACCAATATCACTTTGGCCACCGTTTCTCCTTCTTTCTCCATAGTTGGCTGGGGCCAATGCAGAAAGGTGCCTGGCACCTTCCATTCTCTCTGAAGTCCATGGGTTTTTGAGGATGCTTAGCATTGTGCAAGATTATACATGTTTGCTGATGGCTTGTGGTATACCACTAACTTTGGTTATGCACTTAATAATTTGATATAACAAATATAAATTCCAGAATTATTTTTAAGTAGTGGTTGCACTTATTGCTCCTAATGGGGTATTTCATCTTGGATCTTCCAGGCCTATAACCAAAAAATTGCCTTAGGCAAACTAAAGCATGTGGGATTGATCCTGTATATTATTTACCAGTTCTGTGTGGTGATAGAACTCCTATTTGTTGAGAAATGTATGGTTAAAACAGATACTGGGATTAATCCTGCATTGGCAAGGGCTTGGATGAGGTGACTGGATACTGTAAATTGTTTTGATTTTTAATTTCTCTAATTTATTTAGTCCACAAAGGATTTTAAATAGCCCCTTAGTGGCCATCCTTTTTCTCCTTTGCCAGTTATTCCCTTTTCCTCTGTAGTCTGTCTTTCTTCCACATTTTCTTTCTTGTTCTGGCAGCTAAAGTAGACATTTACTAGGCTCAGTAAAGCATAGAGCTTGATAGCACATTTCTGCACTTTCAGCTTTCTAGCGCTGGCTAGAAGTTGCTTTGAGGTTTTGGGGTCTTTATTTTTTTTTGTTTTTTGTTTTACCCGCTGTGTATGCCTTGAAGATACTACATAACACGTTGATCAAATATGACTTGAACTTTAACTCATTCAGACAATGGCTATTTACTGTGCACTTTCACGTGTCATGCCATTTCTACCTGCACTCACTTGTGTTCATTTAGCCCAGCTACCTCATTCTCTACGTTTTCAGAAAATGTCTTCTGTTTTTACATTCTTGGCCTCCCTTCTCTCCATGTTTCCATTCTCCAAATTAATGTGTAATGTCCTCTTTGTACCAGGTATTTTCCCAGTACTGGTTACACGTTTATGTCATGGATGTTGGAGAAAATCATCTGTTAGATGTCGACACAGTCTTACTAATCTATGTTCTAGTCCCTCTTTTCATTGCAGTTTTACAACTTGCACAATATGGTTCTTATCACTTCGATGGCAAGTGATGGCAAGCACTTCGATGGCAAGCACATTTTAATATGTTCCACAAGTGAATGGATCACATCAGTAAGAAATTAGCTGAAATGCTTCTGGTTGGAGTTCATCAATTCCTTAAAGTAGTTCCTTTCTTTTCCCTTAATTGTTTCTGCATATTAGATCCTTAGTAAATTATATACATTCACCATGGCAAGTGGTGCTGCTACTTCTGGTCTTTCTCTTTTGGCTCTACAACTTTTATTTGGCCAGTGTGTTCCACTGTTTACCAAAGTAGTGAGAGTTGGTGTGGCATTTTTGTAAAGAAAAAACCTTCCATCTGGGCAAATGTGGAGAGAGCTTTTTCAAAGGGAACAATCCATTTTTAATTTTCTATATTTATTGTTCATAGAGTTGACTGCAAATGTAATCTAGAACGACATGCAAAAATGTGGTGTCCAATACACATTGTAACTGGCCATGTGATGTACGTATTAGGCGTAAAATGCACAAACATGGAAATAAGAGTGTATAGAAAATCAAGTAAAACTGAGGCTTACTCAATGAACATGGTGTCTCTTTTATGTGCTCTATGGGTTGAAGTGCTTCATAGTTGAGTGCTGAGCTGCTTCTATCATGTGCTGAAAACATGCTTCTCTGAATGTGTGACTTGAAGGCAAAAAAGACTTTCTGGTAGTTTAAAGTAGGACTTGGACGGTAAATTTTGGACAAGATAACTAGTTCAGGTATCTTAAAATGTCTGCTTAGCCACTACTTGCCTTGTAAGCAAGCATCTATCAACACTAAAATTCCCTGAGCATCTAAAATTTGGCTTCTAGACATGCCAGAACATTGACAGTACTGACAGTACAGTTTGCCTTCAGTCTCATTACTACTTTAGGCTTAGGTACTACTCCAGCTGTGTTGCCTGAGGGGTCTCAGTGGAGTAGGCTACCTCTGCCCTTTTAGGTTCCATACATGGTGCAGAGGGGGCTATTCCTTTCCTTCAAAATACTGCTGGAGGTGATCATGCCAGCTTCACTTTAGTGGCTGGGGAACTCATTCAGGAAATGGGATCTCAGAGTGTAATTCTCTCCTCTGCTGGCATATCTACCTTTCTGGAGTGTGTCCTAACCACCAGGGTGTGACTGTTTCATGTAAAATGCTCACTGTCCATAAGTGCAGGGGATGAGGGGAGAGAGGCTCAGGCTCATGCCTGCACCCATCTCTTCTTTGGCCCCAGTTCAGCTTTTTAAGTATTCCATGCACAATGGAAGATTGCTGAAGAGGTGCAATGGAGAGAGCCCCTGTACTTAAGAAAAGATAGTGGCCTGTAGGTTATGGCACTTCATTTGTTTATTTGTTTTTAAATTATGATGGCAAAAAGGCCAAACAAACAGATGAATTGTGGCCATGATGGTGCTATTTAGTCTGGAGTTGTCTGTGCTCTGCAAGTACCCCAGAACACCAGCTTGGGTTTCCTCACTCACCGAGATGCACCTGTGTGATGTCCAGAAAGCAGGGAAAACTGGACAGGTGCTTCCAGGGCTTGAGGGGCCCAGTCTTGCATGGGAATTCCCAGGATGCACAGGATCAGGCTCCTCAGACCCTGGGAGAACACATCATCCTTTATCATACCCATTGATGCTGTGGGACAAGCGGGTGACTCGTTTCACCCAGTGAAGAGGATCAGCCGTGCTAAGATGCATCCCAGCACAGCAGATCTTCATTCAGTGACATATATATTTTAGCCTTAGTCTTGGGAGGAGTGAGAGAGGGGTTTGAACCTCCTAAGCCTGAGGAAAGAAACCTAGGTTTCCCCACACTGACAGAGTGCTCTAGCCACTTAGTGTGTATGAAAGTAGGGATGTGCCACTCCTGCCCCATCCCTTCATTTAGAGCAAAAAAACTGACTCATGCTCTAGTTCTAAAAGAAATAATTTAGGCACCTACTTTCTGCAGCGGGTTCTGGGCTGTGAATTCTTAGCGGCAGAGAGAGGCATCTAGTAGTGCTGAGAAGTACCCTTTCCTCAGTAATTCTTATTGGCCAGTCTCTCTTGCTCTGCTGAGCCAGTTGCCTAAACATAAAAAATAATGTGGGAAGCAACCATGAAGGGTTTTTTAGCTTTGTGTTTCCCACCCTTTGCACAAATGTAGTATTTGTTCTTCTTAAATTAACTTGGGCACATCCCTGTTCAAGTCCCCTCTCGAACACCTCCAATGAAGAAGATTCCACAATGTCTTTAGGTAACATGTTTCACTTTCACTGTCTTACAATTCTTGCATTTGGGAAGGTTTTCCTGAGATTTTGCTCTAGTTTAAAAGCATTGCCCTATGTCCTACTCTTTGCTGAGAGAAAACAATTGTTTTCCGCCTTCTTTTCTGGAAGCTTTTCAAGTATGGAAAAAACTACCATGTCTTTGCTTCATTTCCTTTTCTCCAAACTACCTAGTTTCTTCAAGTTTTCCTCCTACCATTTGCTTTCCAGTCCTCCCTCCCACTCGTTTATCATCGCTGTGGCTTGTCTCTGAGTTGTCTCTTGTTTTCTCTAATCTATATCCTCTTTGTTAATGTGGTGTCAAGTAGAACAGTGCTGTCCCTTTTCATGTCTTGAATACAGTGCTTCTCCTAATGCAACCCAAAAATTGAATTCCCATTTTTGTAACAGCATCAGACTACTGGCATATTGCCAGTGGCTTGAAAATTTCTTCGGCACCCTGGAATGATTTGACCAGGCTGATTTGAACTCCGTTTGATTTTTGCCAAAAGGTTCCTGCTCTTCACATCATACTTAACTAATTTACCCGGGTTTGTTTCTAGAATATTGTCTTAATTTTCTTCCGTTTTTTGCCATGTGCCAAAGTCCTGTGGATCACAGCTCAAGTGACCACATTTCCTTTGGATTAAACCTTTAGGGAATTAACTAGTAGGTGCTTTGCAGTAGCTATTTTAAGTTGTTCAGAGGTGAGTGATGTACATAACCCTCTGGAAGAAATTACTGAGGTTTTGGAAATATGCACACTTTAACTTTAATCAATGTAGTAAGATTCATTTACGTAGTAAGAAAAGCATATTTTATTACAACACCAGAAGACTTTTTTTTTCTTTTGGGTTTCTAGTTACTACAAATGTTAGCTGTAAGAAGGCTAAAAAAAAATCACTAACTCTTTTTCAATAAATTCAATGATCTGTCTGATCTTAGTGTCACTATACTGATCACTATCACTACCCCTAGACTTTTAAGAGCAAAAGGACTTGGAATCTGGATCTTTGTTTCACAAAAGCACAGTTTTTCCCTAAGATAAAGTAGAAAGTGTTTTCTTTGGCTGTTGTTCAGGCTGTAAATAAGGGGTCAGATTCTTTTCAGTAGGGGGCAGAAATATATCTGAATGTGCAGATGAACAAGAATATTGGCCAATGGAAAAATGTATGCAGGTGAACATGTTCAGACATGCCAATGGAGTTGGTGGTGTAATTCAATAATGCTCAACATGTAGAGAAAAAAAACACTATTGGCATAAAAGAGTGGTCTCCAACCTTTTTAAATAGGAGAGCATCTTTGGCATTTAAAAGCAACCCAAATCTAACATGTGCCACTGCCCCCTGCCTTCCCCCCCACACCCATCAGGTAAGTCTGTGGGGGAGAGGGGAAGATAAAGGCAGAGGGAGAAACAATTATTTGGGGGAGCAGCTCCCCAGCAGGTAAGTCCCACCTGGCTGGGACCCCACTCAACTCACCCCTGTTCCTGTTTCTGGGCATTGTCTCTCACCACGATGGCCTCAATCTAGCATGGGCTGACTTGCTGGGCTGGGGCGCACACGTGCATGCATGCAGGCACTCAGCCTTCCACCCCAGCCTCGGATCAACTCCAAGAGGCTCCAAGATCTACTGCAGGAGGCTTTGAGATGTACTGGTGGATCGAGATCCACTGGTTGGTGACCACTGGCGTAAAAGGATATGAAATGACTGAAGTGGAGAAAGCAGATGTCATGGTTTTTTGGGTTTTTTTAACATCCATATGATGCTCTAAGTGTAAATCATTTGAGCCTGACAGAGCTGGCAATTGCTGCTTTTTTTTTTTTTCTTCCAGGCATCCTTTTATACCAGGGGCTAAACGAAAATGATTTATGTTTCTAGCTAGTTTGGGGATAACTTCCAGGTCAGGCTTGCTTACTCACACAACTGAGTGCAGTCTTTTATCCTACATATACTATAGGGTTTATCTTCCCACATATTGATAGCTCATGTATAGTAGCAGCTGTGCACTACTGTTATAGTCCTAGAAGATGATAATGTTGACTTTCCTATAGCTATTGTTTTATTGTTCCCCCATCTATTTTATTAATAAACATAATAAAAATATATTGCATCTACTTACTCATCTGCTTCTTCCCATAGTTTCTATCTTTACTGTCTGTCAGCCAGTTTATAACCCATTTTGCTGATGGGAGTTTCCCATTGATTATTACTGGGCTTTGACTTGCAAACTTTCAATGTACACGTGTGAACTGTGGGAAGAAGAGGTCTTGGGAATTGAAGGTGGGGGAGTGAAGGGGTTTTGGACATACTTTATCTTTGAGCATCTTAAGTACTTTTTAGAGGAGAGGATTCATATTCCAAATGCATTAGAAGAATGGTAAAAATCAAGATGAAATTTAATAGATACAAGTGCAAAGAACTACACTGAGAGGAAAAATCAAAAGTGCAGTTACAAATTAGGGAGTAACTGGCTATACAGTGAAGTACAAACTAAATATAAGTTAACAATGCGATGGCACAAAAAAGATTGGGAATGTAATAACAGAGTTGTTTGCCTTTTAGATTGAGGAGATGATTGTTTCCTTTTACTTGGTGGTGGTGAAATCTTAGCTGGAATTCAGTGTCCCTTTTTTGTCATTGCATTTTAAGAAATTCATAGGCAAGCTGAAAAGGAACTTGTGGAAAGGAAAAAAAAAAGAAAAGCCGGGGTTGGACAGTATGACTGTAGGAATGTAGAGAAGAGAGTGGGCTGAGAGGGAAAATTAAATTTTCTCAAATGTAAGGGAAGAGTGATCAATTATTCTCCATGTTGACTAAGAGTAGGATGAAAGCAATCCGTTTAATTTGAAGGAAAGGTGGTTTAGATTTAGATGTTACAAAAACACCCTAGTAGCATAAGGACTAGACTGTCTAGAGAGTCTCTGGGATCCCCTTCATTGGAGGCTTTTAAGTATATCTTAGATGAATATCGAATAAAGGTTGGTTTTGATAAACTTAATTCTGCCTCTTTGCAGGCAAGTGGATTAGGTAACCTCTTGAAATTCCTTCCAGCCCTACATTTTGATCATTTTAATACTTTTCTTGGCTTTGTATTGAAATAATCGTAACGGCAAATTACAAATTTAGTATTTCCCGGTAAGTCATTTAGCTTTGTTTCTGTCTAAAGTTTTACAAGTCACAAATCACTATGGTATGCAACATTTTTCAGGAATGAACACTAGCAATGTGGCTGCCTTAAAGTAAACGTTACTTTTCCATATACTTGATCATCTTGAATACTCAGTTTTTAGGGGGCACTGTTTTCTGTGGGGGGGTTGGTATGATGTGCTTGATCTGTCATCCCCTTTCTAGTCACCTTCCCCCTTCCGTTCTCTCTCCCAGTTGCCCATTTGTTCATCGGGTCCCCAATTTATGTTGCTCAAAGGTGTTGCTGTGTGTATTCTTGCATATAAAAAACCCCAGATGTTGCCCTCCAAAGTGTGGTAACCAAAGTTACCAAATTTTCCAAGGTTAAGTCAAGAACTGAAGGCCAACTGGCTTTCAGTGAAAACTGAGTGCCTAGAAACCTTATGCACTTTTTCTCAAAGTTTTTTTTATTATTTTTTTTTTTATTTTTTTCCCTGCAGTCAGATTTTATTATGTGTGACTGTTCTGTATTTTCCTGTTAAGTGCCCCAATACTTGTGACGGGACGTACATAAATTGTTAACTGTATTGTAAAGTGTGTTTTGGATCATTCCTGTAGAATATTGTATTATTTTTAATAAGGGCTTAAATAAAACACCTTCCATCTGTCAGAGTCAACAGCCAAGTTTTTCAAGAGTGACTAACTAGGGTGCCTCAGTTATTTGGTTCATGGCCTGAGAGGCCTTAAAAAGGACCTGATTTTGGAAAGTGCTGCTTCTCCACCCAAGCATCTTGTTTTAAGTCATCTCAAGTAGAGCATCCCACATGAAGGCATGTAATATTGTTAGATGTCATGAAGTAGGTTAGCCTAGATTTTAAGAAATGGTTAAGTGAGCCTCACAACATCCCTGCAAGCTGTTAGCACCATTTTACAGACAATGTGGAACACAGAGGTTAAGTAAGCTGATCCAAGATCATGCAGGAAGTCTATGGCTGAGCTGGGAATATATCCAAGATCTCCTTAATGACTAGCCTAGTCTTTCTCCATGTGCGAGAAATATTCTGTCTTCAGCTCTGTTGCTTTCTCAACATAAAACTGAGGAAAGTGTTCAGAAAAAAACAAGACTCAGAGTTGATTTAAAAAAAAAATTCTTAATACATACTGATGTGTGCAGTAAACTGCGTAAAGGGTGTTCTAAGATAATTATCTCCCCTGCTGGGTAGATGAAGAATTTCAAGAGTCTCTCTCACACAACACACACACACACTGTAGTTGCAAGGTATAATAAGTATGTGTGGGGGTTTTTAAGTGCTTTAGTGGGCTAAGAAATTCTTCCATTCCTCGAGAAAATTCATGATGTGTATTTGCCTCCATTGGCCATGTATTTAGCTGCCAAAGATAGCAGGAGTGATGCTTCATCCTGAATTACCCATGTTACTTATTAAGAGGGTGGCGGGAACTGAAATGCCCACTATTGCTCACATTTATAAGTCCAACCAATGAAAATATTTACTTGCATGTAAAAAAATGAAATGCACAACTGAAACACCAAAGCCTTCACATTTCACTCTCTGGTTTCAGTGAGATGGACTCTATAAAGTCTTAAAATTACATTAATCCAAATGATCGGCAAGATGTCAAGATTATTGCTGGTTTTGGACTTGTCAGAATCTCAGCTGTTCACAGAATTTAATTTGCATAAATTTTAATATTCAGTTTTATACTTCAAAATTTTCAAACTGCTCTTATCCAAAACTAGTTTGCTTTTCAAGACACTAATTTTAAAATATAGCTTTAAAACTGAGAGCACGTGAAGACAAACCAGAGGCTGTCCTTTTTCCTTAAAATTTTTTTTTTATTATTTTTATTATTAAAATGATTGGTCACTTTTTCCTCCCCCCCTTTGAACTACCAATGCAGGTATCTCTCTTTCTTTTGGCTGCATATAGTCTCTTATCATTGTAGCATTTGAGTCTGCATGCTACCCTGGATTTTTTTTCTCAAAAGATTTATATGGTAAAGAATTATAACTCCACCTTACAGATGAGCATTTGTCCCCCAGTCGTGCTGGAAAACATTGGAAGACTTAGGCATTGAACCCAGTCTGTTCATTGCCTTAACCATAATAAAACTGTATTTCCTCCTTCTGTTATAATTGCTGTAAGTTACAGGATGTTACTCTCATCTTAAATGGCATATAGTCTTGCCAGTTTCCAACTTCAAATCTCTCGAGCTGCTCTTTATTTCTTGTCCTTCCCAAGATGAAAATCAGTTTTAAGATGGTAGAAAAATTTTGGAACCTTAATATTTGGAAGTGCTTGTTGCCACTATTCCATCAGGCAGAGGGATTTACTGACCTTGAAGACGTTGATTTGTAGATGAACTGGGACTGCCGTAAAAGATCAGACCTTTAATTAACCTTGATTTTACAAAGCATAGAATTTGAGTTGTTTGCAACATGGCTAAAAATACCCTCCTCCCCCAAAAGAGTGTGTGCAAATACCTTTGCTCCATTCTTCACTTATTGCTCCTCCTCTCAGGAATATTCAGGGTAGGCTCCACAGCCTGCAAAGATCTAGCTAGCAAGTATAGTCTTGTCAATGCTGTGCTCTGCCTAGGCTAGTTAGCCTTGCCAGCAGTTGTCATACTAACATGGTTATACTGGTTTTGGGGTTTGAGCCAGTATCTCTTTATATCACTCAGCTCTGCTGTGTGATATATCTATACTTGAATGATGTGGGCTGGTCGCCCTGGGCTTCATCTAGTTGATATTTTGTTATCTGCTGCATGTGACATAAGACGTGACGTAAGTCAGAAATTAGAAAGAAGGTGTATGTTGCTAACAGCACAAGCAATCACCAGTCAGGTTAGATGATCATAATAGTTCTTTCTAGTTTTAAAATCAGAATTGTAATCCAGGATTCTGGCTAACAGAGCAGGTCCTGTTAACTTGCAGAAGAGGCGTCTGTTTTTTTGTTTGTGATGCAAATCTGTAATGCTATAGCATTGAACTGCCTCAGCTTTGGGTCATGTCAGCATGGCAGTGGCTTTCTGTAATAAGGACTCCATTGAGGTGAGCAGGAGAGCCAGTTTAACCTGTATTATTTTGCTATGTTTCATCTTTTTCTTCATTTGGGGTTGATTTGGTTCCAAACCTAATGTACTGAGCTGTTGCCAGTGCTCATTTTATTAAGTAATGGTCTTAGAAAGTAAAACCTGAGTCTTTAATGTGGCCTCTCCTACCTGTTTTAATACCGGTGAGAATAATCTTATATTTCACCAAAACTACATGTATTTAGTTTCCAGCATCCTGGATAATTGATGGTTCTTATGAAAAGACTTGAACAATTGCTTGCTATAGAAAAACAGCTCTAAAGAACTTCTCTGTAAAATTAAAGGTGAAGGCGTTAAACCCAGACAATAAAACGTAGATCAAAGTAGCCACCAGAAGGGGCCATAAGAAGTGCAGATTGTACTTTAAACTTCACCTTGTTGTGCAAGGTGCTACCTCTCTCTTTCTCTAATTGAATTTCAGGAAAAGCAAAGCTATTCTTTCCTGATGTAATTCTATAGGAGGCCCTGGCTCGATCAGCAGGAATAGCACCTGCCGTGCTTGCTTGCTTTAAGTTTGAACGACAGACCTCAGTTGTCTGATAACAGTTGGTTAATCCATAACCCAGGCATGTGGGCCCAGTAACACCTGCCATCCAGGTGAGTGGTTTTTTAACCTCATTAATATCCAAATGTAATGCAGCTTTTTTCTATTACAAACACCCGCCCACAGCCAGTGGTGATCATCATAAGCAGGAGAATTTAATAAAATGAGATCATAAATGTCTAATGTACTTTTTGTTGGGCAATAAAATTGCCCACATGGTGTAATTGAGGTTTGAAGTTAACTTGTTTGCTGGGGCCTCTCTAGGGTAGATTACATAGGCCAATAGAGAACATTAAAAAAAAGTCATGCTTTTCCATTTCTCTGTTTTTTCTCTCCTTTTGTCCACTAGCTTGTCCTCCTTAACTTCATCTTGGGTTGCTGCCCACTGTAATATGTACTGCTATCAAGCCCAGCACTGTTAAATTAGGCACACATTTGAAACATCTGCATGTTTGAGACCCTCCACAGTGCCTGTTAAACCTTTGTGTCTGACATTTTCCAAAATCCTTACTTCTCTTCTAGTCTCCTGAGCAATCTTTATATAGTCCTCCTGGGGTCTGTAAAGCAGACTTCTGTACTTCCTAATTGTGCAGATAATGGAAAGTGAAGTGTAGGTTGAGAGTTTGAATCCAGGATCAAGTTTTCAAATGTTTTGAGTATGTTTTGCTTTGGCTTATGTCATAGATAGGGGGCTGCTGTGAAATTCTGACTTCTTCAAAGCTTTGGTGGTCATCCGATTTTATAGTTTTGTTCAGTTACATCCCTGCATGTTGTGCATGTGATATCTGCTTTATGTACTAAATCGTGTGACAAATTCTCCCCTGGAACTCATGAAAAGGTGGCTAAGGAAATTCCTAATCAACCCACCATTGGGGAAGCAGGTCCCAGTTGAATTGCAGCTATATAAGAAGGGTTGCCTTGACAAGGAAAAGGTTAAGAACCACTGCAATGTGGTTCTGAAAAAATCCTTTGTGGCCGCAAGAGTTCTTGTGATTTTTTAAAAGTAATTTTTGCATGCTTTATTCCCAGATATGTGCCATTATTATCAGCTCAGTTTTGAGTGCCTGCCATAATGTTAATGTGCAAATACAGTTATCAAAATCCTGCCCATTTTACGGAAGAAATTATTGATATAATGCTTGTATGGATATCCCCTATCACCTAGTCCATAACAATTATTTCCTGCCTTTATAGCTGCAGCAGGTGTCTCCCTCATCAGTTTTAGGTTGGCTTCTCAGTGAGTGCCATTACGTAAGTGCGATAAAAGGTATGATGGTATCCCATAAGGATAAGAGTGTATGTTGGCAACAAAAATAAATAATTTGCTCCAGCAACAGCACCCTTCTTATGTGTCCCTAATCTCTCTCTTCTAATTTCCTTATTTATCTTCCATTACCTTTTCTTTTATGAGGTCATCTGACTGTAAGAAGCATGCAGTTGTAACTTTTGATAAATTTAGATGCAAACAAACCAAATTACAAGAATTTGTGCATCCATGCACTTCACCTCAACTAATCTGAAGTCGTATGAATGTTTACAGTGAGCAATCATCATGCATTCTTAGGTTTCTTGTTTCCATTTTCCAGTATGAAACTGAAGTTTGGAAACAAGTGAAATGTAATCATTGCATATATAAGAGGCTTTAAAATATTAACTACTACAGGAGCCATTCAGGGCTAATACTGTAGTAGCTTTGTTAACCTTGCATTCAGTCAGTATGCGTACTATTTGTGTACAACACCTCAAATATAAAGATCCTGGAAATAAATGTTTAGTCAGAAAATAAATGGGAGCTATTGTGGTGGGTATACTTCTAACATATTTGAAACTCTCTGGGGAAGAAGAGTCTAAATAGACAAAAGTGGGAGTAGAGAAATGATTACAGGTTGGGAGCCGAGGCATAGAGAAATCAATTGGTTTATCATAGGTCACATATGACTGTGCTGGGTATCTTCTCAGTTCCAGTTCAGTGTCTTTGCTAAAAGACTAATCAAAAAGAGTTTTGTAATTTTAAGGTAGAGCATACCTTAATTTTCTGGCACTTCTATGCTGGTTGAATATATTGTTGATATTTCTCATCCTCCTCTCTCCCAGATTCTCTTATTTCCAACATGACTGAATGCCTGACCATAGAGAGATGGATGTTGTACCCTTTGGGATCTATTGGTGCTGCTGGTGGGATAGGGTGGGTTTATTGAGTCATGCTCAATTTCAGGCCAACATCTTTTGGGGGAAGTTGTGGAAAGGCCCTTGAGATCTAGGAGGATCAGGTATTTTAATCAGCTGCCTGTTATTCCCTGTTTCAGTCACTAGAGGATGCAGTGTTGTAGGTAGAGAGGTTGTAAGTAGTTGCTGTGGGCAGACTGGAGTATGCGCACGTGCTCTCTGAATGCTGTAAGGCTCAGAAGCAGGTGCAGAATAGTGAAGGTTTTTGTTCGCACACCTCATAAGCTCTACAGTAATGACCTCAGCCTTTCCTCTACTCTCTTATAGGATGGGTCTTTGCAGAGTTCCTCCTACCTTGGAAATGGACACCTATGGAGCCTGTATAGCAGGAAACTGGGTGGAGTGTGGATCTATGGGCAGGGAGCCAGGAGATTTCTCATTACACTGGGGGTGGGGAACAGATCTACAGGTGGAAAGAACTGGATTTGACATGTACATTTTCTTTGTGAGCGTCACAGTATAATTGTCACATGCTCATTGAAAATGAACCCACATGACTTTTAGGTCAATTTTTTTATTTTTCTTGGGAAGTGGGAGGGGGCAGGGAATGGGAAAGTGACATGATTTTTCAACTTTTTGGGGTTAATCTAACTTCTTCGACTGTGGTGGTCAGCAGACAAAGTTCTTTCTGAAAACAATAATAATGATACGTCTGCCTAACGATTATTTAAGCATGATTAGACTATATTTAAAGTTAAGGGCTTGAATACTTGAAAGTAATCAAACATCTTGTGTAACTCGGACTTTTTTTGGATGCTTAGACATCCTGTTAAACATTCATGTTCTGAAAATCAGACCCCTTTTTAAGTGTTTCTTGTAAAGCATTAAATTGTAGATGGTTTTTCCTAACAATTCAATGTATAATCTTGTCCTTTTAAGTGTTTATCTCCTTAAATTAGTGGAATTGTAGACATGTTCTATACAAACATACCAGAACATCTGCAGCAAGTAAAAACCGTTTAGATCTTAACAATTTGTTGGGCTTTTTTTGTATGTGCACATATATGCAGTAAGATTTACATTTCTTTGCCAGGATTCCTTCAGAATATGGTTTTCATCAGCATTCTAATCTTCTATATGTTTTTTATCATAATTTAGCACTCTGGTTTTGTTTATTTCATAAAATCTTTTGAAGATTGCCCTTAAAATGATTGGAGGTAGGTTAATCCTGAGATGCAAGCAGGGGTGGTATCCTTTTGTCACTCAAATCTGATGGGATACCACTTGTATTTATATAACATTTGCCAACTTAATTTAGATGTCGTAATAAGGACTCAAACAAGTTGCTCTTTGTAAAGAAACCAAAGACAGAAACTGAACAGTGTCTAAGTGAAAACAGCAAGGGAATCAGCTTGTCTGGCATTGACATAATACTGTGAAATCAATGCTTTGATCAAGTATAAAGCATAACAGCTGTGTGAAAGGTTTGCTGTGGTTAGCTGGCATTATCTCTTGTGTAAAGGAAAGTACATCATAAACCAGTAAAAATTAACTGCCAGAGTACAATGATGTTTTTGTGACTGGGAATTCAGATAAAGTTTTGCTTCTGTTGGCAGAATGATAAAAAGAACAGAGAATATTTGCATATAGGTGAGGAGAGGCTGCAGTGTTCTATGAAGTCTAGTCACTGCAGGTATATAAAGTGCCTCCAGCTGTGAGTACCATCTTTTAATTAACTTGAGATTTCTACCTGATCAGTTCTGGAACTGGGAAAGGTAATGCCAAGAGAATCATAATACCAGAAGAAGTCATTGGATGGCAGCAAAGCATTTATCAGTTGTCACCGTGGGTAACGAACTCCTATGAGGTTCAGCCGGAAGGAGTGTAGCTGTACATATTTATCAGACACAGACAGAAGTGCAGCTCCATGCTGTAACTTGGAACTCTTTTCAGGAAGTGTTCTGAATTACAAAGATCCCCCAGACCAAACAGAAGTTCACTGTTCCAGGGGGAAGGGGAATCTAGCTACTGGCTGCAAGCCTGCAGCTTGTTTCCCCTAGAAATGGCCCCTCCTCCCTCCCAACCTGTCCCTGTTTTCAAAATGGGAGGGGAGAAAGGGAGCAGATGGAGCTCATTCTAGGGGTTCCCAGCTAGTGCCAAAGGGTGGGTTGGGTGAGTTGGAACTCCCCCACCCCAGACTCAACTCCCTTCACTTTTTCCCCCTCTCCCATTCTGACAACCACGAATGACTTGTGTCCCCGGCGGCTGGTGGGGCACGGCAGCGGTGGGAGCGATGGTGGCGGTGGGAGCAGCAGGAGCCCAGCGGCGGTAAGTGGGGAGCTCCCGCAGACACCACTGGCACTGTTGGCAGCAGGTGGGGGTGGGGGTGAGCACAGACCAAGGGTCGGCAATCACCAGAGGTGGTGGCGGCTAGCGGGGTGGCAAGCAGTGACCTTCCGCAGGCGTTGCTGACAATGTCGGTGGTGCCTCTTTGTAGGGGGTGTGGGTGCACCCGCATGCACTCCCTATGTGTCGTCCTGCTGAAAACAGCTTGGGCTGGCAGATGCAAGTTACAGAAGATGCTGTGTTTTGAAATGTCTTCATCTGAACCCTCATACAATGAGATTTTTGCCCAATTGGCCATTTTTGAAGTAGTCTGCAGCCATACACTTGTGTTTGGTCATGCCTATAGATCGCTTTCTATGGCCAGATTGGGCACAGAAGCCTACCAGCGTAAACAGTATCTAGCTGCTGGTTGGCATTGCTCCGCCTGACGTTAGAAAAGTAGTGGCCAGCAGGATAGAGCTATTGAGACAAACTGAAGATGTAAGACAACCACTGTATGACCATCCTACAGCAAACATCTGAAGTCAGGCAGGAGATTCCTCACCAGCACCCAACCTCTTGATGCCACACCCAAGGACACATGACTAAGTTGTGGAATGAGAAGCTGAAGAAAATACCTGAGAGTGGAAAAATAGACTTTCTAGCAGCGAAGTCCTTACTACCAGGGCCTGACAAACCATGGCAAAGGTGGCAATGTCTCAACTACCTATGTACTGGAGTTGGATGCTCCACAGAGCTAATGAAGAAGTGGGGCTATACCATTGGTTCAACCACCTGTGACTGAGGCGCATAGCCTCAGACTATACAACACCTGCTGTAGTGCCTGCTGCCTGAAGGCACATGTGCAATGAAAGACCTCACAAAGTATAGTAAATGAGCATAGGCATGTGTAAGAAAATGGTCAAATGTGGTGTAGAGACACAAGACAAGGACAATGACAACTCTAGAAATAGAGATGTCAGCATGGCCTATTTGCTGAGAGAGGCTTCTTTGGGAGTAAGACCCTCCTCTCCAGGGACACCTATATGAGACCCTTACTGCAAAGTTGCCTAATTAGCTCCATAGGAAAGCATCACTGTCTACACGTGCGGTGCTGTTAGGCCAGAGTAAACTAATTATAAAACTATAGGTTAGTACTGCCTGAAACAAGTATTATCCTATGGTGGTGTCATTTACTTTGCTATGAATACACATGTAAACGGTGATGGCCTGGCTGGGGCATGAGGGTGCTACAGTGTGGGGCTGCCTGCCAGGTAGTCCCATGCTGAAACACCCTCGTGTCCCAGCCAGTTCCTCTGCAGCACACTTAGTCTGGGTGGAGCAGCTCTGGACTGGTGGCTGATGCCCAGCGCCCCCTGCCAAATGGGGCTGTGCCGCCCTGTCTTAATGTGCTGTGGTCCTGGGTGCACACTTAAATGCCGCATCTGGGAACAGTAAACTCTGGTGAGCATTGCGCCAGAGTTTATTCAGCTGCATTAATTGTATTGTGTAGATGCGCTTTCTGTTTCTTTAAAAAAGTATAATAGGAAGTACACGTGCAAAGTGTCTCTGTCCAACCTCCTTAGAGTTTTTGTCTAGGGACACAGTGGTAACCAGGTAGCATGGCCATTAGAATGTCCCTTCCGAGCAATAGCCCTTCATGTGGATGCTGTATCCTGGAAGTCAGTTTTATTCTGAAATAAGTACTCTGCTCATAGAGTGGTGCCATTACTCTAAAATAAATGTCACTTCTAGTCCAGGATGTCTGCATTAAGGAGCTTTTACAGAATAGTTAACTACGCAGGTCTGTATTGCCTATAAGGGCCTAATTTCTTGGACTTGAATAGTAATTTTGATATCTCAATTTTTGGATGACTTGCTGGAACTCATTAAAGAGGCCTGCTTTTCATAGGAAAATGCTTATCATTTTCCGAAAAATCTGGCTCAAGGTCAGCAGATTTTGGAAAATTTAGACCAAAGTAGGTAAGAGACTGAAAAGCTTTATTAACTTACATAAAGCTCTCCCCACGGTTGACGCAAAATTTTCACTAACTTCTGAGCTAGCTTGCCTGTGCACCCAATGCTGTTTGTGGCCTTGTTGGTAGTGTAGGTTTAAAGGGTTTCTTCATTGAAGGGAGACAAGTGAGGCGGGTTTTTTAATGTGATTTGCAATTGGCATTGTCTGGTTTCAGTTCCTAGCATCTGCTAATATTTTTAATTTGGATCTAAAGAACTAAACTAAGAAACTAAGGGTGTTTATATATGTTTTTCAGGGGTGGTGGTGGTGGGACTTTAATTAGAGGAGCTCTGAAAGCATCATGTGCATCAGCATCCCCATGCTGAAAAATGGCGACGGGGTACTTTAACTGAAACTCATCAAACAAACTTTAGTTATAGTGCTCCTGTTGCCATTTTTCAGTGTGGGGAGACTGGCACATGTGACACTGGAGTCTGCTGGAGCATAATAATTACCATGCTCCAGCAGATTTGATTAATCGAGTCTGCTCTGACATGCCGTAATATAGTGTGTCGGGGCAGCCTTGCTGCCCGTGTGTAAGGGTCCTAAAGTTTCTCTTTTGTTTTACAGAGCTGAACTTTTTGAGAAGCAAGGAAGTTTGTCGTGTTGCTTCCTGCTAGAAGTAGAAAGATAACCATACATTGTATTATGTGGTTTAAAATTCAGGTTTACCTTATTGGGGTCCTACGTCAGTGCTTAAGGGACCTTGTCATGTGAATCCTTTGTCTTGTAGTTGGAAGTTAGCAGACTAAACTGAAATGTTCTACATTGAATGTTCATTTTTTTTAAAAAACAGAAAATTCAAGTTCACTTTTTGTTACATGAGGTGTAGGAGGGGGAACCAAGTAAGAGCCTATTTTTGTGTGTCCTTGTTTAATCTTTCCATTTATATCAGTGCACACAGTTGCTGTACCCTTCATTCATCTAGCTCAAACAAAGGAAATGTATTACAAAGTTAAGGGGAACACATATATAGCTCTACAGTGCATGAAAAACAGACATGTGGTTCCTTCTCATTCCATCACAAAACTGTGACTGCCTACCAGCCTGCTTTTACTAAACTGCTTGTGAGCTACTATACTTTTAAGTAAATATCTCAATTTATTACTGTCCAACCTGCCATCTAGCCTCAGTTTTCACTCTGTGGAAATGTTATCAGCTGAATACTTTATATGCACCACCACTGCAGGTGTTGAAGCTGCTTTATTAATGGTTGGAAACTCAGTGACTGAACTGAATTAATTGAACTTCTTTCTGTGCTGTCTGGCTGGGCCATAAAAGCTCAAGTGATGCAGTTGTCTATTGCATTCTAACTTTTGCTGTGGTTGGGAAGTCCAGCTTAATATTCACACATTAGAAAAGTAGTATTGTCTGAGAATCCTTTACAAAAGAATGTCTGTAACACGATTTAATTACACTAACTTTATATTTTAGTTTTGGAAATCATTCTCTACTACTATATATTTAAGCAGCAGTTCACAAACAAAACAGTTTGATGTCCTCTGCCCTGAAGAGCTTACAAACTGTCAGACAAGATGAGACGCAGAAGAAAAATTCAAGTGAGGGAGGGTGTGGTGATGTTATTTATTAGATGTTTGGGATGAGTGCATGCAAGTATACACTCATCCTGTATAAATGATGTAACTGAGATAATCATTCAACCGAACTCTACAAACAATACCAAGCTCTCTGTATCCCACAAATTCTCAGAACCCCACCCAACAACCTAACCTTTCTTTCCAGTCGAAGAGCAAACTTGTAACAAATAGATCTTGCACAGTGACCTGAAGGTCAAGTAATGGAAGGTCAAGTAACTGGAAAAACTAGGCAGGGAACAAATTTGACACCTTCAGAGCTCCCACCAATTATACCCTCCCCTGTTCTTTTGTGATTTAAGGTAGAGTGTGTGTGTGTGTGTGTGTGTGTGTGTGGAGGAGTAGCAGGGTATTATTTTAAATGTTTCAGATGATCTCACATGCCATTATAATATTTAGGGAGATATGATCTCTAAGGTATAAAATCAGAAAAATAGGGCTGGGAGGAACCTCAGGTCATCTAGTTCAACCCCTGATAAAGATATGGTCATCCCTGACTATAGCATTCCAAACCATTGGTTGTCCAACATGATCTTAAATACTTCCATGAACAGAAATTACACAACCCTTTAGGTATCTTGTTCCATTGCAAATGCCATCATAACCACCTTGAAGAGTATTAAGCTACTCGAGGCCTAAGCCAGTGCAGGTCATGGAGAAATAGCATAATATATCTTCACATGAGAGTTGTGGGCTTATTGCATTGCATAGAGGGAATGTAGGAGATGAAGCAGTGCTTGGTGGAAGTTCCAGTGAAGAGGGTGCATGATAAATGACACAAAACACAAAGCGGAAAAGACACACAAAACAAAATTAAAGCAGCAGCAAGTTTTCATGTCACTTGCCTTGGATCAGAGGTATCAAACTCATTTAGCCTTGTGTGCTAGACAAATGTTGTGGGATCAGTCCATGGGTTGGTTGAATTGCATGGGTCTAGCTCTATGGGCTGGATAAATGGTATGGGCCTGGCTCTGTAGGACAGATTGGGCCTACAGACCTCTTTCTTGTTCTCCACATACTGGATCTTGCTGTGCAGCATCCACTCTGGCTGGTCAAGGACTGTGCTGCGCGTGAGGTTGTGCGGGACCCATCTGGGATGGATGCCACAATTGGCACCCACTGGTCAGTTAGGGACCTGGCAAGAAAAAGCCCAGCATCCTGGGTACCTGGCTACTCCCATGAGAACAAGCTGCAGTGCTGGATTTCCTCCCAGAGCACCTCTGCTTTTGCTCGGGTGTTTAGCAGCCAAGCGGGGAGAGTCATTACTGCTGGAGCCCTAGCAGTACCATGGCTTGTTCCTATTGTGATAGGCAAGTACCCACGTGAGAGTGGTGGTCCTGGAGCCCCAACAGCTCTGCAACAAGCAGCCCAGTATCACAGGTGTTTTCCTACCACTGCAGGAACAAGCCGTAGTGCTGGACTTGTTCCCACTGTGGTGCTGGGGCTCCAGCACTGCAGTTATCACACAGATGTTTGGCTGCCACAGTGGCAAGGTCCCCCATTGCAGCTGGGATTGGGGGAAAGTCTGCTGGCCAGAAGACTGACCCAGCTTTGTGGGCTGGGTCTGGTCCCCCTCTTCCTTTTGTGGTATCTGCGTAGAAATGTTATGTTAGGATTTTTTTTTTTTTGGTTACCTTGGGTACAGTGATTTGACTACATCAAACTGAAGTGGCTTCCTGAGGTCACTTTAGACCTTTAGATGACCTCCTGAGGTCCCTTCCAACTCTAATTTTCTATGTCTCTAAATGCATCCACACCACTAATATGCTGGCTAAGATACCTTGTGTCTTCAATTGTTGTGTCCACATGGCTCTGCACTGATTTGAACTAATTGCTTAGTATTCTGGGCAGATGTCCCATTGTGCAGTGTTTTATTGCTTGGCTCTCCATACTGTCTGATTTTTCTTGTGGAGCATGGTGTGATGCCTTTCAGAGACTACACTAAATGTTAAATATTGCCAGTGCCAATTTCAAACTGCCATTAGCCCGTATTCTTGACAATCATTTGTAGGAAGAGGATGATGCACATTCATTTGGAATTGTGTGGAGGGATGGATTTCACTCTGCAGTTTCCCAGGTATCTCGATGGTGTGTTGGTGGAAGAGGAGGTACTTCTGTAGAGCACTTAATCTAGGGATGTTTTACTGTGTTCTTCCGTGTTTTTTCAATTAGGAATGATTTGTGGGATAGGGCAGTGAGCAAAGATAACTGGAAGTCGTGTCAGAATTTCAAGATGAGTCCAGGTGAGAGCTTGCCTCGGTTGCGTTACTGTGTGGCCATCATAAGCAAATTGTTTAGATGCTGCTGATGGGATACAAACATCTATATTTTGTCTCTGACCCTCACTCCAGATCAAACATATTCTCAATAGGAAGGATAAAGGGGTATCTTTCCAGGATGTACAAGACCTGGTTATTCATGCTAGATGATTCAATAGTATTAGCCAAATGTATACCACTCACCATACTTGGACCATTATTTCATTCAAGCAGCCCTTCTCACAACAATCAACCTCTGATGAGAAGGAGATGCATTTGAAGTATATTGCATTGACCTTCCCTTAATTCCACTGCCTTTAAAACTTTCGCCAATATTCTTCTTTAATATTTTTTATATTTTAAAATTGTATTTAATTTTTGTTTATTTGTATTGAAATCATTTCTGTGTCTCCCCATATACTGGGCTTCATTTTACTTAATGTATTTAGGCACATGGAAATGAATGTCAGAGCTGGTGACATCTAACTATTCTGGATTTCTGAGTGTTTTAGGGTCTGTTCTGTGTTCACAATGGTAATAATTTCTCATGGAAATGGGAATATACATAAATTACAAATAGTAGCTCTGTCTGAATGTGCACTATGCTTGAGCTCCAATGACTTGAGGTAATGGTACACGTAGTGCCACATGCTGTCAATACCTATTGATTAGCAGTTGTTTTAACTTCCTGGAATCTGCTGTAATGCAAACTGGAAAAACTTCAGGGCGTGAATACAAGAATGAGTGTGGATACAAGAAGAAACCTTAACAGTTTTATAAACTGTATTCTTCAGCTTGTTGAATCATTTTATTTGTGCAGGTCTTGACTTGTCTACCCCATTCAATGACAAACTGCACTGTTAAGGAAACATGTTTTACAAATCCATTTTTTACTCCTTTTTCTAGTGGTGGCAGGATTCCTTGGAAATTCTGCTGTCCTTGGAATAATTCTATTATGTATTACTATTATGTAATTCTATTATGTATTACTAAAAAAATAATATTCATAACACTCTTTTTCTTGTCTTTAAATTCACAAGTAGAGAGTAAAAGAAATACCAGTAGTTTCTTACTAGCATATATCCATGAATAAACCATTCAAGCTATACCTCCCAAAGAGATTTTTGTGCCAAATTTTGACCATGTCTAAACCCCTCTATAGTGTGAGATTCACTGCCTACCATATTATGTTTGGAGGCGTGTTTTTTCTAAATCTGACTGGTTCAAAAGAGACCTCTTGTGCTACTTCTAAATGGAGTGTTGTCTTCAGAGGTTTTATCACTAATAAATTCGTCATTGGATGACTTTCGAAAAGAATCTATTATAAATTGCTGGATTTGATGCAGGCATCAATTAAGTAGAGTTCTCTGGATCGGACGAAATAATCAGAATAATAGGTGCCTCTGATCTTAAAACATTTGTCTTCAATTATTAGTCTCTTTATGCATGCTCAAGTCAGTTCTTCTGCTATCTTTGCTGAATGCCATATTTCTTCGAGGCAAGTCCTTATAGTCAGAGTATATAGCCAAAAGTAGAAACTTGAGCTTTCATGGAAAAGAAAACAGATCGTTCTGGCTTCTCAATGGGGTTAGTGCTTGCAACAGTGCAAGTGAGCTTCCCTAGCTAGACACTTGGGATTATATATTTCTGCTAAATTGTTTTCTGAATAATGATAAAAATATATCCATTACTGCAAAGAAGGCACAGTTCATGTGACTTTTTTTTTGCTAACTATATCAATAAGGGACAGATTTGGTCCCTAATCCAGAGTCATTTGAAAGATTCTTATTGATTTCAGTAACTTTTAATGAGACCCTTATTGCATCATAAAAATAAGTTACCTTAACTTATTTTTGTCTTTAATACTAAAATAAATTGGCAGTGCACATGCAATATAGCTTTTTAGGTGTTCAAAAAGTTTTGTAGCAGTGAAAATTAATTGCATTAGCAAAAACTTATTAAATGTTTAATGTTATGTTTTAAAACATGTTTTAACTTACATTTAAGTTAAAATCTTAAATTTTAAATATTTTAAAACTGCATATTTTATCATTCTAAATGGTTACCTTTGGCTAAATGTTTTGGATTCTAGGACTACTATTATTGCCAAATTTGACATTTGCACACTGGTTTTGAGAAGTGGACCACTTTCCCAATTTAAAATGCTTTTTCATCTTGAAGTTTGTCCAGACAGCTCTGTGTAGAGAATTTATAAAGGTGTAAAGCACTGATAAGTACTCTGAATTGATAAGAATGAGCAGGGCTTTAATAAAACACATGTGCTACCCTACCATGGACTTGTTAATGCAACTATGTAGACAATAAATATATAATAATATTGGTTAGTATACCATAGAAAAACATTTATGCATATCAATTAAATAATTTTTTAAGACATTGGTGATCTAGTTTATCTAATGTGTATATGTAGATAATGTTTCTTCTGAAGGCCAGTTGCAGAAATGGGTTAGCAGGATTATCCCCATTACAGAGATTTAATTAAAGCAAAAGTCAGTTGTTTATTATTTTAAAATTTTTATGGCAGTGGCTAGGGGATCAACTGCGCGTGAGACCCCATTGTTTTAGATACAAAACAAACAAAAATAGTAGACAATCCCTGTTTCAAAGAGCTGATAATCTACAGAGTGTAAATAGCCAATCAGACTCGGGATGGGGGAAGGAGGACAAGGGAAAAATCGAGTGAATCTCATGATGGCAGTAGACCTTTTTTTTTTTATTTTAGAGTGAGTTGAGTCCTCTTCTAAAGGGGATTTGAAGAGGACTAGACATTGGAAACAATAGTCAGAGGTGCAGATGCTGAGTGAAACTGGGGAAGAGGCAGTGAGCAAACAGCCAATGAACAAAAGGCATAGAAAATACAATCAAGGCCCTAGAAAATGTCCTGCTTTTATTTTATCCATTCTTCACCTGTTGAGAAACAAAAATATCTTTGTGTGTGTGCTAATTGCTATGCGTTTCTGTTGCTATTTTCCTTTTTCTGTGTGAGTGCATTTGTTAGTCTGGGCATTTAATAAAGTTAATAAAGTGCTTATCATTGTGGTACGTGTACTAAGTGTTTACGTTTTTCACCTTGTAAAACTGCAAAAGGCTGAGTAATTTCTGAATAATCCAACACAGGGGTTGGAAACCTCTTACTTTGGTGGGCTGCAGCTTGCAACCTGCCCAGCACTGTGAGCTACCGATCCCAGGCTGCTGTTCCAGCTCTGTGTGGAGGTCTCTCACTCCCCTAATGTAGCCTCTGCTGAAAAATGTGCTGCCATGACCAGCAAAAATTTGGAGTAGTTGATTTAGTAATGACAGTAAACAGAACTGCAGCGAGGAGTGTGCAGCCCTCTGTGCTATGTGGTACAGGGACAGAGCGGGGGTCAGTCAACTGTTAGTAAAACGTGGAACATGGGCTGTATTGGACTTTTAATCACAGTTTTCTAAACCATGCACTTCCTTTGTTGTTCGTAGCCCCTCTTGGCCCAGAGAGGGCACCGACATGAGATCACTGAAATCAGTGAAAATCTCTAGTGTAACTGATGGCAAAATATCCCATATTCTTAGGGTTAGATCTTAGCTTTACAGGGAGTGTTTCCAGTAGGCAAAAATTGACCCCAAGACTTTAAAGTTCACCCAGATGTTCTGATATAGATTCTAGCAACAGCTCAGGCTTCCTGGGCCCAACATCCCTTACCATTTTTGTCACAATACATTCCTTATGTTCTGCTGTAAGTAGTTATCGTTTCCTAGGCATATTCCTCCATTTGCAAACAATTTTAGAATGCAAGAGGTTAATGCTACCATATCTCAGCAGAGTTACAGTCTGACTCTTTCACAATTTTTTGAATCACTTCTTCATTCATTAGGAAGAAAACCCAGGTAATTCAGGAACTTACTTGAATTTCAAAAACCAAAACAGACAAGGGCCTATTCTCCTCTCAATAAGTATCCCTTCTCAGGCACTCAGATAAAGCATGAGGGCATGAAACTCTAGATTTGTTCTGTAGATTTGGGATGGGAGATGGGCTTGGAATAATTTTTTTCATCTAGCCAGCAAAGTTGATTATTGTTAATAATGCTACCTCTAATGTTTCATTGTAATCTTATTTTAAGGAAATGTTTAAGCATTAAGCATTTTCCCACAGCACTGAAACAATGTACCTTTCCTTGCCAAAGATCACATTCACATATATCCTCCTCATTCCTGTAGCTGGAAGGTAAAGTCTGGATTTTTTCCAGTAGACTAGCTGCCAATTTGCCATCATTGATCATTATCAGTATTCATTTGACTGGAGTATCTGATATATAGCAAGGCATGTTCTTGGCTGTATATGCTATTGCACAGTTCTGGGGCCCTTGGTTACAAAGAATTCCATAAGGCTTTACTTCATAAATTGATTATATTTTTGCTAAGAGTGATTGCCCGTAATGTAATTATACCATAGCGTAGTGATTGGTAGGAGGCAAGTTTCTGGCTCTTACACGATAAACAAAAGACCTGTTTCCTGCAGCTCAAGTGAAGTTTAGCCATTGGCTTCCATGAGAGCAGGAGCATGCACTTCTGCCTTCATGTGACCTTAAAATTCTTGTTAATTTATTTTTAATTGTGAAGTTATTTTGGTTTCACAAATTTCTTGTAACTTCTCAAATACTTAAGTGGAAGATGCCTTTGAAAGCATAGACTGCCAATCAGAATCCCTTAAGATCAATACCATTTGGGGAACAACCAATCTTCATAACATAATGGATTGAGGATTTCACACACTTGACTGGTTAGTGATAGAGCAAGGAGTTATTAGAGTATTACTGCAACAGGTGCATTAAAAAGGGTTCTGGAGCATGAGCTGGATCAATCTGTTACAATTTTCCCACTAGCTGTAAGCTACTCCATGGTAATTTAGCACCCGAATTTGATTTCAATTTTTGTAAGAACTCTTTTGTCTTGCCTTTGATACCAGCAGCACCTGCAAATAAAAATAGGAAGCATTTTAATCCATTGACCTTCATTTTTTTTAACATTTTTCTGTGATTGGATGATGAAACTAAATGATGTCTATTTCGCATTCTGATTCCTGGTTCTGCAATGCTTGAGTTACAAATGCTATTGGAGAATTTGTTTTAAAGCAATTGGAATTTTAAAATATCATAGAAATGTTAGGTTTTAGAACGTTATACACAGTGTAAATTTGGGATCAACTTTGAGCTGTGTCTAAATCCGTAACAATATTGACTTTGATAGTGAAAGGCTAGAGGAGTTGTCGGATATCAGTCAAGCAGACTGTTAATTATATTTGTTCTTCATACGCTTGGTTTTGTGCTGCAGGAAGCTCAGTCTCTGCATCTAACATAACAGGGAGTTTAATAGGTTGTTGTTGAAACATTTGGAGCCTCACAAATTGTAGAGGTAAAACTTCAGTTTACGTTCTTGTTCTTTGTGCAGATTCTCCTGAGGATGCTACAGTAGAATAATCATCAGAAGGATCCCAGGGAGACTGTAAAGACAGACGCACTGTATACAAAATGCTAAGACCCCTGCCCCACTCCCAAATGGGCAGAATTAGTAGCTTTCATGACATGCTGCTCACACTCTCCTAAGGAACAGGAAATCTTAAAGTTGGTTGACAAGAAGCTCACATAAACAGCTGTATTCTTCCTTGTCTTCCCCCAAACATATGGCATCAAGGTGCCTTAGTCCTGTCCTGGCCACAAATATGCAAGTTTTTTAGATCACATATTGATATCCACAAAGACAACTTTAATGACTCTCCTAATGCTTTTAAGCTTCATTGGCTAATTCTAATATTAGATCTATACGAGACAGTCAGGGTGACCTAAAATTAGGTTAGTACTTGTATAACCTGAGTTACTGCGCAGTAGTGCTGATGAAGACCTTTTTTGTGATGCCAACTCTGCAGTAACCTAATACTACTGCACAGTAGGATCACATCATGGTTTTTGCCATGTGACACCATTGTGCAGTCAGCATTTTGTGTAGACCCGGCCTCACGTTGGTCACCAATGAATTTTTGGTATCACTGAGGCAAATGTAAGTTTGACTTTTCTAGTTTTTACCTCTAAAATGTTCCAAAAAACTTGTTCATGCATCCTGGTGTCTCTAAGCATATAGACTATTTGCTCTACATTTCAAAACTAAGTATCATGTGCTATCCAGTCTCAGATACCAACTCAAACTTGCTGTTTAGACCTCAGCCTTATCAAATCTTTTAACTACAGGTTGTGGAGATGCTGGGCTACCTCTGCTTTATGTTATTACCTTATTTTCCTGTGGTTATATTAAGCCTTAAACTATCTATTATAGAGACCAACATGTCAATAGATTGCTCTTAATGAATACATACTGTTCATGTTTGTAGCATGTTTCCATCATCTAGCAATCATTTATTAACCCTTTATAAACCATTTATAAATGTGCTCAATAAAAAGTGTGACTATTTAGCTTTTTCCTTTAAGGTTAATATTAAAGACAAGTCCAAGGTCAAGATGGGCAGAGGGGGGTTTTAGAAGCTGGAGTAGTTTATATTTTGGCCAGTCAGCTGAAGAACCACGTGGAACTAAAATTAGTAAAGTGTGTGCAGAGAAGAAAGTTCACACGGTGTAATATCCTGTGGGCAGTATTAACGTTGATTTACCCAATCTGTTAATGGTGTGGTCTGTCTAGACCTTTGGAACATTCCTTCACTTCTTATTTAATGTAGGAAGAATCATTTCTGAAATTAGCATTTAAATTGGCCAGAGTCAGCAGCCCTTTCAAACAGGGCTGTTATCCTTGCGTCATGGCACAATAACCAGTTCTATTAAA
>NW_017728947.1:30651825-30706337 GCF_001723895.1 Crocodylus porosus
TTTTTGTTTCATTCACTTCTCCCCAGGAAGAGAAGCACAGGCACCAGAGCATCTCTCAGTTTTTGGGGGGAAAGTTTTTGTTGGTTTTGTAGTGCTATGAACTAGAACGTTCATCCAGTCTCCATAGACCCATAGTCCATGGGATTAAATTTAGAACCCTAAATTTCTGCTCAAAATAGGAATATGTTGGGTGCTGGTTTAGACTCCCTCTACTTATGGAGTTGTTCTAGTATAACTACTCCTAAATGGTGTTCCAAGCATAGGCACTCTTATCCTAGTTTCCTTTAACTCATTTAAAAATTGATTAAGCTAAGCAGGAACAACAACAGCAAAAGATCCTGTCCTATTGTGTAATAAGCATGCCCACTTATGGAGTTATTCAAGATAGCCATTGCACTTTAAAGTCATGCCCTACCCCCCCCCAAAAAAAAAACACCTCAAAACCCCAACCCCCCAACCAACTAAAATATCATGAGAAACTTTCACAATTTCCCAGTCTCTTACCATGTAAATGTTGGGAAGGCATGTTGAAAGAACACCATAAACTCAGCAAAGTTTAAGAATTGGAGTTGGGTGAGGAGTTAATTTGAGCTGATTTAATTAACATTAGTTATATTAATAAGAAGAAGCATGCTGTACTAAGCTTACAGTTGGCAGGATTGATTAAGGATTCAAATGGATAGAAGTTTTGTATGTGCAGAATTGTAACTGGAGGTTTTACTGGTTTTTGACACCTGAAATTTTTTCTTTCTCTGATCTTGTATGAAGTTCCTATAAAGCATGTGTCTGTTGCTTTCCTTGCTATACTCAAGGACCCAACCTGATTAAGACTCCTGTGAGTCTTGTGCCCAGTATCAGAATCAGGAACAGGGCAAGGTGGGAGCTGCCTCCCCTTCTACCCCCGCCCCCACTACTTTGGCTGTACTGCAAATGTACAGTGAGCTCTTAGCTCACTGCCTGGTCAGCATGGGCCCCTGCTGGGGCTCTTCATGGACAGTGAGCTCTGAGTTTACCACCTGATTGGTGCAGGGTCTGGCTGGAGTCCCTGCTTTTGCATGGTTACAGAGCCCAGGAGGTGAACACAGCTGTCATTTGCTCCCACCCCCTTCCTCCAATTTCAGCAGCAGAGGAAAGGAGGGGATGAGCTGCAGTGACCTCTCGCACCTTCTGGGCTCTGGAGCAACATGAAAGCAGGGACTCCAGCCAGAGGTCTGCTGTGCGAGCTCATGTACGACACAGCCGAAGCAGGGCCTGAGTACACTGTTGGATTCCCAATCCTAAACATTTACTAATAAAAGTCAGTCTCCTCTGGATCCTCCCTTGATCTTGAGAGATGCTGAACACCTAGGCCAGAGGTTGGCAACCCCTGCACGTGTGCCATTAGTGGCATGTGGAGACATTTTTCCTAGCATGCTGGGTGGCATGCAAAGAAAAAGCTTTTGTTTGTTTGTTTTGTTTTTTAAGTTGCTGCTCCGGGCTCTCCTGTGCAGCCACAAGTCCCAGCGCTGCGGCAGGCCCTGGAGCAGAGCCAGGGGAGTGCAGGCAGGGTGGCTGTCTGTGCTCTATTGCCCCTGCCCCATGCTCCCAGGTTGCGCCCTCCAGCCTGGCTGGCTCCTGGAGAGAGCTGCCCAGGCAGACAGATGCCCTGTCCCCCCGCCGGGCAGTACCGAGGTGCTGACTGCTGGGGCTGGGCGGTCGGGACAGTGTCTGGGTGGCGTGGGGGGAGGCGCTGCAGGCAAGCCAGCCCGGTTGGGCCCTTAGGAAGGCAGGGGCTGGGCAGGAAGTGGGGGCGGCCCCGAGGCTCTGCAGAATTGAGCTGTGGTGGGTGGGCAGGCAGGGGTGCCCAGTGGCACCTGTGGTGGGGCCTGGCTTGGCCCATGCAGCTCTACAGGGATGGGCCACAGCCACCCTGCAGATGTGGGGATGCTACTTGGCTGGGGCAGGATGCCAGGCTCAGGGGGCTTCCCTCTCTGGGATCGGCCTCCCTGCACGCTGGGCCCAGGGCAGGGGCCTGGCCGCGGGAGCCTCCTGGAGCCTGGAAACAGTCACTGCGGCTGTCTCAGCCTGCCCGGGTCCCCACCTTGCCTACCTGCAGCTCTCCTCAAGAGGCCAGGGCGGCACTGCACAGAGCCACTGCGCTGTAGGCTCCCGGCTGGCTTGGCCCTGAGCTCTGGCTGCGGCTGCTGTTCCCGGAGCTGCGCGGGTCGGCTGGGCCCTATCTCCGGTGCTGCTGGGCCCTCCACTGTGGCCCAAGTAGCAGAGCCCTGGGGCAGCCCCTGCTCCCCGCCTGACACCAGCTCTCTATTTACTGTCTTAAAAAAAAAAAAAAGCAACATTAATTCTTATTAATTGCATTAAATATACAGTGCATCCTGCCATGTACCCCCTCTGCCTGAGTTTTGTTTTTGTGGCGTGCTGGCACTCCGGCACATTAGAAGGTAGACATTGCGGTTCTTTCGGCACTGGCCAAAAAACGTTGCCTACCCCTGACCTAGGCAATGAGGAGGGAAGATGCCATGAATCCTAAAGAAGTAGGTCTTTGTGCCATCACTTATTTTTGTTGGCTTGTTCTCAATGTATTTGTCAAGAGTACCACCCAATGCCCAGTTCCTGGGTTCTTTTGATCAATGAAAAATTATATAATACAGGTACAGCTCATGTATTTTGGTGGATAATTAAGAACTTGCCTGTCATAATCTGTGTGTGTATGCATGTTTGGAGAGAGTGAGAGAGAGCAAAATTAATGGTAATGTAGGGTCATAGTATTTATTTTTGCTGAGAATTTGAGATGATCATGTTGATTGGTAGATGCACTGAGTTATGGGTCAACAAAATCTTTGTACCACATCATCATATGTTTTGTACACGCCATCTGTGCTTCTGAAAAACTATTTCAGGAATGTTTCTGGAGAGTTTTATAAATTTTCTTTGTACTATTTTTCATCTCTGTCTGAAAGCCAGGTGCTTCAGTTGCAATGAATTCAAGTGTCTAGGCTTCAGAGAAAAGAGAAATGAAAAGCAAAGTATTTGCAGAGACTTTGTAAAATGACTTCACTTAACTTTTCTGTATGTAACAATTTGTGTAATACTTTGCTTAGGTCCTGTGTATCGTGTTAAAAAGTTGGGAAGTTCCTTCCCATTCCAGAAAGCTCCAGATCTTAGCTGGGAAGGGTTGTAAGATGAAAAGCCTTTGAATGGCTGTGATTCAGTTGTCCACCTGACCCCCATACTCTCTTTTTTGGGAGGAAATTCCACATTTTGGAGGGAAGGAAGCCCCTCTGTAGGAAGTGGTTGTCTAAAAATACAAAAAAGATCTTTTGTTATGATGGAGTGAACACCTGGCAGGACTTTCTAAACCATACAACAGGGATGTTCAATTCAGAGTGGCTGAGGGCCACATGCCCCACAGGCTGTGGACTGCATGCTGTCACTACTCCATGGGTGATTCTTCCCTCCCTCCAATGTCATGTGGCTATTGTGAGCCCTCTTTCCTTCCTCCACCAACTGCTACTACCATGCATGTGATCCTTCCTCCCCACTGCTGCTTCATGAGTCCAATCCCACCTCCCCCACTGTCATGCAAGCTCCCTTGCTGACACCATGGGGGCAATTTCCCCCTCCTGTTGCTGTCATGCAAGCAGTGTGATTTGTGCTGCCCGAGACCCTTTCTGGTTCTGCCACGTGGGTAGGAAGGTCACCAGACCTCCTGCCTTGCTGTCCTTCCACAGAAACCCCAGTTGCTCTGGCTGCCACTGCAGCAGCCTGAGCAATGGGAGCAGTGGTGGCCAGTCAGGAGTCTGGGAACTGCACATTAACCATTTGTGGGATGCATGTAGCATGCAGAGTCCCAGTTGGGAGCCCTGCTGTACACTCTAGTCCCTGGACAACTGACGTTCAGATCTCCCTTTCTGCTCCATCAGGATATGCCTATACAGTGTCTCCTAAAGCTTTGGGGATGGACAGTCCTGAGAACGCATATGCTGCTCAACCACTCACATGTGCCAAACCCTAGGCATGCAGCAGTAAAGCTTCTCCTGTGGCTGCTCTTGAGACTTGTTCTCTGATATGCTTCATGGCTGCTACAGGGAACACTTCCTCATTTCCTCAGGAGAAAATGAGCGGTCACTATTCACCAAGAATGCAGGGTACACAGTGCAGACATAGCCTCAGATTCCCCGACTAGACTCTGATGGCTACATTTTGTTTGTTACTCCTGTTACCTTCTTGAGAAAGATCTCCAAGTACTTACCAATCCTTAATTATAAATTCCCCCAACCCTGATGGGTAAACTGAGGATTACAGATCTGTTTAAGATTGCATACAAAGACATTGTTAGCACTACATGTTTGCAAAGAACCTGTACAGCGGGGCCCTGGTCCATGACCGGAATTTCAAGACAATAATAGTAATAATAATAATATGGCAAGGAAACAGCACAATTTTTTTTGTGGGAATAAAACTTAGGAGTCCTGGCTCTCATTTATGAGTTCTGTTATGGGCCAAGCGGCTATGCTTTGTCCTCCCACTAGAGCAAACAATAGCAGTTGTTTTGTGATTAGGAGCTTGCCTTAGTAACTGAATGAAAAGAACTACATTCATTTCACTCGCTTTAGAGATTATCTGATCCAAAGATAATTTTTGATGCTTTGACAGTCATTACCTGATGAATCAGTGCATGTTGTTTATACAAATGAGGGACTGATTATAGTACTGTTAGACCAGCACAGTTTCAGATAAATGCAGTGCAAGTTTCCCAGCATGTCCCTACCTATGCAGACTTGTCACACCTCTGCTACTGTAGTTTAGAACCATATCAGGGCCTTGTGTTTGACAAATTTGTGGCAGTATTTGTGATCTGGACAAGTATCCTCACTGCGTTTGTGATTCAGAAAAACTCTGAACCTATGACGTGAACCGGTGCATCTACTGGGAAACTATATGGCCAGTGAGGTTGGAGGGAGTCCAGGAGTGGTGTTACATACTCACAATAATGTGCCTCTCATAATGGCTGGATATTAAATTTGCTTCCAGTGGAGAAAAGCCTTTAAATTTCCTTATCTACCTTCTGTGATATTTTGCGGCAGTTAGTTAATGGTGTATGTTTGCTTTTATTTTTTCTTTTGAAACATGTTTTGGTTTAATGTCACTTAAAATGTTTTCGTCCCCCTCCCTCCAAATTCTTCTGTTTAATTGGAATTATGGTGCCCATCAAAAACCATTACTGTAAGGTGACCTGGAAATAATTATTTCCTTTCATCTGTACCAAACATTTGTAGGTAGTTAAAATGTCACATATAAAAAAGGCCTGATTCACAAAGAAATGGCTTTATGGGAGTATAGCAAAATATGAGATTTCATTATGCACAAAAAGCCCATGGATGGTATTGCTAGTCCACAAAACAAACGTCCAACACATGTGGAGTGCATGGGACCCTCTAAGGGTTGTATACAGATCTATGAAGAAAAGCATTTGTGGGTCTAGGGAAATGACCTCTTTCAGCAATAAATAGAGTATGTGCTCTTAGTCTCTGGAAGGATTTGTGTGGAGATCTTACTTTCCAAGTGCACACATTCCTCTGAATCAGGCAGGTGTTAAAGTGAAATGTTGCCTAGAGGATGCAGCACCTTGACGTGCTCTCAGCAGCCTTACTACAATAGGTCCAAAAGCTGCCAGCCAGCACAACTGCCGAGGAAGCTGCCAGAAGGCTAGATGGAAAATGCTGAAACAATATCTTTGCCAGCTGGGCACCTCTAAGTCATGTGACTGTTCTCTGGCAAGGAGTTATCTTTATGACATGTTCAGGGGAATGGAGCTATAAGCTTCACTTCAGATTGGACAAGGTGAAACTTCTTTATAATTCAAGTGCTTAGGGTCTGGAACAGACTCCCTCCAGGGGTGGTACAATCACCTGCCCTGGAGATCTTTGAAAAATGACTTGACATGCATCTTGCTGGGGTCATCTGACCCCAGCAGTCTTTCCTGCTCAAGTGCAGGGGAGTTGGACCCGATGATCTTGTGAGGTCCTTTCCAGCCCCTGACATATATGAATCTATGAATAAGGTGCCAAAATACTACGTATGTAACAACTGTGTGCGGGTGTGCTTGGCACCTGGTATTACAGTGGCAAAGCTACAGCATTAAAGTAATGAAAGTAATTTACAGCATGGTGCTGCCTTGCTGTAAGGGGTGGATAAGGGGCCTGCTCTCAGTCCATGGAAGGTTGTGGAAAGCTCATGACAAACCCTTTTGGCACCTGTTCTTTGGCAATGGCAGTGATATGCTGTTAGCAAAAGAGGTAGTTAACTGTGTTAGGCTGAAATCGGAAAGAAGGGAGGATAGATATGCACCTTATATACTAACTCAATAAGATTATATATACAGCATAAACTTTTGTGGACTGAAACTCATTCTATAAGGTGCATATCTGCCCTGCCTTTAGTGATGAACTCTACCTGATGAAGGGAGAGTATTTGCCTTGCACCCTCTCTCTGTAGAAAGCATAGTGGCACAATGCGATTGTCCATGGTCTGACTTCCTACTTTCTCCCCTTTTCTTATTCTCATCAAATGTTGTTAATGGTGGTTGTTATATGTGAGCATGCATTGACCATTATCTCCAAAGTCAACAACTGAAAGGACAAGGTAAGAAGAGTAAAGGGAATAGGGTGAGTTGAGCATTGCTGCTAGTTCTTGAATATTCATCATGAATCTTCCTCAGCTGGCCCTGAATTCTAAGAACTGTAGTAAACAAAGGGCTCCAAGTTAAGTAATATATGTGTTGGTATGAGGTGTGATCATATGAAATTATTTGTTCTGTTTCTGCAATTATGTTAAACAAAATAACAACATCAACAAAACCTTCAAGAAAGAAACTCTGTGTAACCATTATAGAAAAGTTGTGCCTGCAGTCTTTCTGTTAGTGATATTCCAAGCTTCAGTCCAAACAAGGACTGAAGCATTTAGATCCATGTTTAAGTCATGCAATTTTCAAATGCCTCAAGTCAAGTGCATGTTTACAAGCTTTGCTGGATTGGGCTCAAATTGGGGGCTACAAATCCAATTTCACCTGTGCTTATGGTTCAAGGAGATGATCAAGGTGATCCTCTTCACTTTAAGCTTCCTCAAGAGCCAGGACTGTTCATCTTAAATTTTGAAGGACAGTTCTGATTCATATTTAGATGGACTGGAATTACCATGAACAACACTTAATTGTGAACCACAATTAATGCAGGTTGCAATGAAGCAAAATATGTCACATTTTTGCGTCCTGACACTTAAGTATAGGAAAATAGATTTATTAATGAAGACTGGGGAGAGTCAGTTTTGGATTTGGGGAAAAAAATAAAGAAGGCTTTGGGCAGTTCCCAAAACTCTAACCCAGTCCTCTTACCATAAGAGGAAACTGAGAGAGATTCTATACTTCCTAGATCAGGAATAGGAAAATATGGCCCATGGGCCGAATCCAGCCCACCAAATGATTTCATCTGGCTTGTTGTGAGTCCCTCAGGCCCATGGCTGGTCTGCCTGCCCAGGTGTGGGGGGCAGCCCAGGCTGTGGCATGTGTGCCCAGTCCTGCTGCCCTAGGTACACAGTGGGGCTGGGACAACACAGCAACTGCACTCTACTTCCTGGCTGCTCTGATGGCAGCAACAGCTCTTTCCAGCTGCCACTGTCAGTGTCACCATTCCTGCTGGCCTTGGCCCTGCTGCATGGGCTCTCTGCCCCTTCCATCCCACACCCACTGCCGGGGGTGCTGGATACAGAAGGTGAATGGGGGCTTCATGGAGGCACCTGGGATCCGTGTGGGCAGGGCATGCTTCACTAGGTGGATAGGATGGGTCTGTGGGTAGGCAGGGAGCAATGTCTGGAAGCGGGGCAAGCTGGTGGGGCTGGGGGCCGGGGTTGGGATCATGGGGTGGTGATAGTGCAGGCCTGGGGCAGAACCATGATCCATTGCCCATGTGTCCCTCCAATGGGCGCTGGTTTTATAGGCAGGGTGACGGCACCAGGCAGTGACAGTGCAGGGCCAGGCCCCGGGAGTTTTGGTGGGCCAGGGTGAGGGTTGCTGTCTTGGCCTGTGATGGCTCATCAAAACTCCGTAAGTAGCCCTCCAGCCCAAATAATTGCCCACCCCTGTCCTAGATAGTTCGGGGTCAATTGTGTAATAGGTTACAACATCATATGAGTGGCCTTACTGACTCCAATAACTGTACTTATGCAAGTGGTTACCACTATGACTAAGGGATGTCAATTGCACTTGTACAAGCACTTTTGATGTTGGATATAGAAGATCTATAAAAATATGAAAATGATCTTATAGTTATTGTGTTGCACATAAAAAATGATATTAAGTAATGTGATTATGTCAACAACATAATATGGAAAAGGAGAATTAAAAAGGATGGGAAAAATTCCATCAGTAACAAACAACTGTATTCACAGGTAAAGTCCAAGTGAGCCCTGCAAACTATTGTAGCCTGTGCTCAGTCCAGAGTCCACTCAGATATTTCCGAGACTGCCATGCGCATCAGAGAGCTGCTGGTCAACTGACTGATTCTCTTCGATAGTTTCTTGGTATGCCTGGGGTGGGGTTCCAAAAAAGGGTTTGCTAGATGTTGTTTTCTTGGTAAAAGCCTGTTTGTGTGCCTGGGATCAGAGTGCATCCCTGGGCTTTGGTATTCTTATTTCTTTAAAAAAAAATCCTTTCTTGTGCTGTTGCCTGATCAGAGCACAAAAAGTGCAGTGGGTACAAGGCAGAGGGGCCAGGGTCCCCATGCAGCAGGGTTGGGTCCAGCAGCAGTGGCGACACTGGCGGTGGCAGCCAGAAGGGGCTGCTGCTGCTAGGAAAAACAGTCCAGCTGGAAATAAGCTCTGATCTGTCACATAAAAAATGGCTTAGTAAATAATCCAAATAAATGTGTTTGTTAGTGCAAGAAGTTAAGAGGTAAAAGTCCTTTCAAATGAAGTGAGAGAGAATTTAAATTTAAAGAGAGACATTTTGAAAATTTCCACCTAAAATGTTTCCCTTGAGAGGAAGGGAGAAAAATGAAAAGTAGTGTGTGAGACATACTAGTCACAGTGCTTAACACACAACTGGAAGATGTTGAGATACCATGGTGATGAGGAGAGGGTACAATAAAAGAATCTTAATGGAATAGATCAGGTCCATTGCAACCTTACCCATAATCTTGCTACTGTTACAACACATGAGTTTGTGAAGGATCAGCAAATTGCCAACAATCCCCTGCCACAGCTGTTTGAATATTGTAATTCCTTGAAACTGCAGCAGGAGCATAAATGCAGGGATATATATATTTGCCTCAGTTTGAAAACCAGATTAAACCTTTGACTAATCCACTTCTATACCAGCTCCCTACGGGCGTTTCTACAGGCTCTATTACAGCCAACCAAGAGCTATGAAAAAGATCTTACAAAAGACTAGCCAGGAAGCCAGTTGCAGACCCAGATCCTGCTGCTAGAAAACACAGTCTGCCTCTTGGCACCTCGGTCTTGCAGCTGCCAGGCACTCTCCTTATGTGGTCACTGGTGTTGGCTCTGAGGCTGGAGCAGATAGAGGAGGAGGGTTAAGGGGGAAACACATTCATCACTGCCAACAGAGAGTGGAGGTAGTGCCAAGTCACTATGTAACTAGGCACATGTGCCAATTTGCTCAGTAATTGGATTGCTATTTGAAAAATTAAAGTGGTGTCTAGAAAATTCTAACCTTTGCATTTATGTATGAAGTGTGCAGTTAAGCAGGCAGAATGTAGGCTGTTTGTATAAGCCTTTGGAAGAGTGAATTTAGGAAGTAATTTGATTACTTTCAAGAATATTACACTGGCCTCAGAAGCAGCTTCCCTGCACTGGAGGATGAGAGACAAAGACCATGACACAGTTCAATAGAAAGCTGTAATGTCATGGGCAAACCATAACCCACTAAAGGAAATTTGTGCAAAGTTGTGCTCTGAAAATGATTTTTTGAATGGAAAATAAACATTGTCAAAAGATTGAGACTTGTATGGGGATTTTACTTTTTTCAAAAAAAAAGAGGGAAAATGCCACAAATCAACAATATTACTTAATATTTCACACTTGCAAATTTTGATCTCTAGGCTCAGTACAGTATGTATTATACTCTAATGGATTGTATATTGTTAGCTTTTATTGAACAAATCCTGTATGCCAGCACTATAGGTAGAGGAACATTGCATTACATTTAACTATTCAGGTTCATAAAGCCATTCCTGTTCAAAACTTTGTGCAACAAATCTATCCCTGTTCTTTTTGCAGTCAAATTAAACCAATGTCATTAGGATCAGGATCAAGTCCAATAATCTAATTATCTAAACTGTCTTTCAGATTTATCTTTAGCCTTTGTAGATTATTTTACTAGCCACCTTAGTTCAGCTATAATTTCTGAGCATATGAACAAAATGGGCTATAAATCCCCTAAAGATAATACTTGTCGTTTAAAATATAATCCAGTTCCTAGTCAACACACAAATGATGGCCTTCATCTTCATCCTAGTTAAGAGGAAATACCATGCTGCAGCTGTGAATTGTGTGCTTAAAAAAACACTTTTTGGAACCTCTCTGAAATGTCTGATTTTTCCTTATATACTCAGTCCTGTAGGAATGAAATTAATACATGTCAAATCAGAAGCTAAGGAAACTTTGGATGAAATTTCTGCCCCTAGATGGAGTATTCTGCACACTGGTATTTTTGACATTTTGGGAGAATGGAGCTGTGTGTTAGAAACCTTGAAATGTCTCTTGTTCTGAATTCCCCATGCTGTATACCAAGCACTGCCTATTGGGGCTAGAATAACTGGCTCCCTAAGACATTTTAGAGAAGGAAATTTTAAATATGACTTGTATGTTTAGTTTTTTGGTTACTATAAAGGGTGTTCTAACTTCTTATTGGCTCTTATTTGTTGGCATGAAATCATTAGGTAGTGTATGCAAAATGTAAAGAATCCTATAATTTTGCAAGTGTATTAATCATAGTGAAAAGTTGGCATTTATTGCTTGTAGTATATAGCATTGCTGTGATAATCGCGATATTCCCTGTTTTTGGTATACTGTGAATACCACGGTAACATGAACTGCTTGCAAAGTATTTTAATAGTGATCACTGTAACAGTGGTTGTGTACAAAGTATCCACCATCACTTTAGAAGCATTCATAGTTTGCTGTCTTCCCAATGATCAGAATAATATTGAACCCTAAGCTTGGCAAGTACAAGGTGGAAACATGAGATGACAAAACTTTGATGTCTGTTGCTCAGCATTTCCAGTATTTTAATTTCTTCTGACAACAGGAGGAAGGTTTTATAAATAGGTGCCTAACTTTCACTTATGGACTTACGCAGAGCACTGCTTTAAGACGCAGGAATTGTATGGGCAAAATGGTTGCCTAAGGAGCAGACCTTATTTCTGTAGTGGGCAGTTAAAGGCCTATCTTGGAAAATCTAGCTGATAGACACTTTTGCCTGTGTGACACAGAATTCAGCTCAGAACATTTTCAATATCCAGGGATGATCACATCTGGGCTTTTGGTGTAGCCCAGTACAACAGGAGGGACCAGTTGCAAAGTTTTTATCTAGACTGGGAGCTGAATCCCTGCCCCCTTTTCCTTCCCACCCAGAATCCAGGGTTTTTTAATATGATGCAAATGCCAGCAGCTCCCTAACAACTGTTCTTCAGGCTTAGTGTAGAATTGAGACCAGACTCTTCTGAGTTGCGAGCAGTTTCACTGCCTTCTTTTTTCTCAGCATGGAATAAAAAAACAAACAAACCCTGAACCATCTGACTGGAGTCCTGAGAAATGCTTTCCAGCTTTCAAAGGAAGAAAAGAGACTTAATTCAGATTTGCCGGAATCATCTAATTAGTCCCTTTAATGCCGAACACCTTAGAGTCTGTGCCACCGGATTCGTCCTAAAAATGAGACGATAGGCTAATTCATCTTGGCAGCAGTAAACAGACCTTGTGATTGCCCTCCTTACAAACACCGGCCTGATTTTAGGAAAATGCTTTGACCAAGTCTCTGTTCCCTCTACCCACCCCCTTTTCTGAGCAGTGCCTGTGCTTCTTGCCCTCCTTCCTCCCCACCAACCCAACCCACCCTGTCTTGCACACAGTGACATACCTCACACATTTGCCACTGCTAACAACAACCTGTCAACTCTTTCTTTGCACTGTGCTAGGCGCCCTTTGTTTTTGCGGCCCAGCAAGCCTTGCAGCTGTTGTCCGGGGCCTGCTCCGACAGCCTGTGATCAGTCAGCTGCAAAATCCTCCCTGAACAACTCGGTATTCACAGCTCTAATCGGGCCAGCGGACTGTTTCCTCCTCTCTCGCAGTAAATCTTTATCACTTGCGCTCTGCTCGTCAGTTAGTGGCGCCAGCTCTTTGGGCTGCTCTATCCCTTTCCCATACTCTGCTGCACGGTGTGCTCTGAATGCTAACTCCAGTCTTGTTTAGTCTCGCTGCTGCCTCAAAACTGCAGTCCACATGTTGGGAAGGTCCAAATTCCTACTTCCTCCTCTCCTAGAGCTTCCTGTACAATAAGTTGATATCTCCCATGGCAAAGATACTTAAAGGCTTCTTCGGCCTATTTCATATTCTACCCGTATAAGTTAATGATGTGATTATCTTCTCATTTCTCCCAGACAGTCTGTCACATTTCTGTTCCATAGCTGTCTTTGGTAGGAAGAAGAGGATGACTTACCCAGTTCAGGGTGACTGTGACAGCAAGGGAAACCCTGGGGAAACTGGCACAAACTTTAATTTGACTCCCTGCCAAGAGTGATTAACACACCTCTTAACAGTTCCTCCATGGTCGGAAACAAATTTCCCTCCATTCTCTCCCTGATTTGCTGCTGTCTCACTGTTTCAGAAGATTTATATAAAAAATGCTGAAGCATAAGCAGGTTTTTAGCTAAAGGATCCCATTCTGCTTGCTTAAAGGCCTAGCTGAATCAGATGGGAGCTCTGGACACTCAGCAGCCAGTAGGATGAGAGTTGCAGATTTGCAGTGCTGCAGTGAAATGATAACTGAGGTGAAGCCTGTTGCTTTTGCCACTGCAGAATGAAAACTCCTTTGCTGCCTCTTGTGGTCTTTTTGCCTTCCCTGCTCATGGAACTGAGTCCAGTTTCAGGTTATGGAATACTTTCGGAGAGGAAACGTATTAAGCAGCAAATTCCTCACTACAGGTATACTAGTTAGGGGGCACAACTCACTTGGGATTAATTTTGGGAACAAGCTATTAAGGGATATGGATGAGTATCTTCAGTTTGTAACAAGGAGAGAGAGATTGTCTAACCACTGGACTGGGAGCCAGGAATACTACAGCTTTCTCAGCCTGGCTCTGGCCACTCCATTTCTGGCCCTGGAGTAGTCACCATTTCTTGCAGAGGCATAGCAGGGCAGCTGTGCACCCTGAGCAGTGATGACACACAGGGAAGTGAGAGCTGCTGGTGGCCATGGCAAGGCCAGCTGCAGCAGGAACTATTTTTGTGCCCGCTCCCAAATGCAGTTGCTGGGGCTGCTGCGCCTGCCACCTCTCCTCAGTCACTGCCATTTTGCTGTCTTTGTTTCCCTACCTTTAAATTAAGAGTAATAATCCCCTGGACGAGTGGAGTTGTGAATATTAAACAGGTAATAGAGCTTTGATTATTAAATTATAGCTGTTATTAAAGATTAGTCCTAACTGTTCATTTTCAGAGGCAGTTGTAAAGTACAGACATGGATCCTGTGAGGAAGAATCATCAGAGGAATAAGACATTGGTCTAGAACTCGGGTTTGGATTCCCAAGCTGTCTCAGACTAATTCTTGTGACATTTTGGGCAAGTCACTTAAACCGTTTGGTTCTTCTCCTGTAAAGTGGAGACTAGACTTGCCTGTTATGAAGATAAGTTCTTTAGCATTTGCAAGTTGACCAAACGTTATGGTGGTGAGAGTTACATATGAGCCCAAAGATAGAAACCAACCTATGCAGCAAATTGAATGATGGCATTGGTCGATCAGAAATGTAGAAGAACGATAACGATTCTTACGGTATTGTTCTTGGTGTTTTGTATATCATGCTTTGTAGTCATGCATGAGGGACTCAGAGCTGGCCTTAGGGGTGGGCAACATGGGTAACTGTCCAGGGCACTGGTTAGGGGGGGATGCCACATGCGCACGCATGTGTATATATACACACACACACACACACACACACACACACACATGCGCGCGTGCTCGCGCACACATGCACGTGTGAACAGCCTGCTCTCCCTCTGCCCTGCCCCACTCTGACTGATTCCCATCACAGGCAAGAGGAATGGTGCCCAGCCCAGTGCATCCCTCCACCTCCAGCTGCTGCTCAGGAGGAGTTGGGCTGGGTAGTGCAGGCAGCAGCAGTGATGCCTGCCTGCCCACCTGCCTGGCACACCATGCTGCCCCATCTCCCTGCTGGACTGCACCCCACTCCCTTACCTGCCTGCCTCTGCCTGCAGCAGTGCAACTGGCTTGTGAGTGTGGGGGAAAGGGAGGTGCCAAAATACAAATTTGCCCAGGGTGCCATTTTTCCTAAGGCCAGCTCTGACTGGACTTGGTGACCCAGGACATCTCTTCCAGTCCACTGCTCTTGATTTAGTAGCAGGTACCACACAGAAATAACATAAAAGCTGTGCTGCCAATATTTGCTCACTGAGTTTATGATATGAGGCTGGCAGATCTAGGAATATACCTACATACATTCCCTGTGTAATTCCAATTAGATGCAGTAGTCTTCACTTCCTGCACATAATTGTCATGTGTAGCATTGGCATGCTTTGTTAAGCAGCTGTTTAATACTACCACAGCTGGGATGTGTTTTTTGGTACGTAATCTGATCTAAATATGAACTCTGGGCCTGATTTAAGCAACTAGATGTTTTGTGTAGTGGTATCTAAGGCATGGGTTTCAATGGATTTGTGCCTCTGTAAGGAAGATTTGACTTTGGCCCTCTATTTGCTGTAGGATATCCACAAGTGCTGTGTATAGATGAAACAGGAGGGCATTAGCATCAATGAGTGTAGCCGATAACGTTTCCCATAAACTGGTTGGCTTCATGGTTCACAATGGAGAACATCATTGCATAGGTGCCCGTGATGATTGGTATCTTTTCAGTGGAATTATAAAGCAAACTGGATACAGCACCATGCTGACAAATTCCAATGCATAGATTTTAGAGGTATCCTTTTCACTTAATCTGATCTATCATCATTTACTTTTCCCTGGTCAGCAACCTCCTTCCCTTCAAGTCTGTTGCAGCTAAGGAGAAGGCCAGGTTGGCTAGCCCTGAGGAGGATGGCTTTTGTTGGTAAAATTCTCCCATAGCTGTCTGTGAGATCCCATGATCTACCACAGGTCTGGTGAGGCAGGTGGTCTCAGCAGGACATGTTGGCTCTTGTCCCTGATCCCTGCCAGCTGTGCGTGTGAGATCAGATTTTGGCTCATTTTTTTTTCAGTGAAAGTATAGTTTATTGTACAGAAATATTTTGCAATGTGAGTGTGACCTGTTTCTGGTGTAATGATGCTAAAAAAGGAGGCCAGCTTTCTCTATGCTAAACCTGAGGATTTCAAAAGCCTTAGTAGAAAATGGATGTCTTTTAAGGAACCAGTGTGTTTGTATAACGTCATTTTGCTTGTGGAGCAAGTGGGATACATGGAACAAGTGTGCGGGGGATATAGTTGTTTAATCATTGTAAAACAGGGTTAGGGAGTTGCAGCATATTCCAGTTAATCTCTTTAGCCTCCTTTAGCTATACCAGCTTCCCTGGATATTCACAGGTGGAACTTATGTCAGTGAAATATTGTTTTCTGGAAAGTCTGAGGCAAATCAAACCAGGAAATTCTAAAGTATAGTTTAATAGAGACTTCAGGAGGCACATCAGACTTAACTTGCAATTTCTACATGGTCATAATATGTCCATCCTTTATTTCAAGGCTCAGGATAGATAAACAGTCAACAAAGCTGTGCCCTGGGAAGAGCTGTCAACAGTTCAGCTCCTCGTTATGAGGCATCAGACCATAAAGGAAAAGTTCATCTTCACAGGGACTGGCCTGAGAAGGTGGAATGAATTCCTCAGATGTGAAGTACTACCACAACCTTTATCATTTTCTCTTCCGAGCGCAAGGTGAATCCCTTTGACTTGCCTTCCCTAACATAAACAGACAGCAGCTTGTACACTTTCTGAAATAAAAAAATCTTATCATAACAAAACATTGCACACACTCTTCTCTCCTGAGAGAGGGAATGAATTGCATGTGATGCATATTACCAGTAGTCCTTAATGTGCTGTTAGGAGGTGTTCAGAGGTGATGACTCTGGTATAAGAAGGTAAAACAGACTGTAGAATGGAACTCAAATAGACCAGGGGTCGGCAACATTTTTGGAAAGAGTGCCAAAAACACCTGCAAACGCTGCTTGTAAGATGTTTGTGTGCCAGGAGCAGTTGGCAGAGGAGCTGCAAGGGGTCCAGCCCTTGTTGTGGCAGTGTAGCCCTGGCCTCTTCCCTGCTGTCTGCCCCAAGGTGCATGTGCCAAGCGAAATGCCTTTGCGTGCCACACTCTGGCACCCATGCCGGGGTTGCCTACCCCTGGACTAGAAAGTTGAAGAGAAATGCTGGCACGGTGAATATGGTAGATATATTGTATTGAAGCAGCACACCTCTACTTCTGCTTCTATTGTTTTTAATGTTACCACAGCATTGCGGTTTTTTTCTAGTTTCACCCAGCTGTGCTTTTAAAAAAACTCCCAATATCCTATTAAAGTCTTTTCTCTTTAATCTAGTTACTGATACTTACAGCCGTAATTTAAATCTAAATAAAGTTCTTCAGCCTCTATTAGACTTTAGTTTAGAATATCCTTGTCTGATTTGACTCTCCAGAAAAATCTTTCATTGGCGTATGTTCACACCTGAGAATGTCCAGGGAAATCATTTCAGCTAAATGAGGTAGAATTCTGCCAAAATTAGGCTTATAAAAATGGAAGATTAGTTTGAATATAGAGAGACTTTAGTTTCTATGTAATTATTCAGTCCCAGAAAGAAAATCTTTGAGTAGATTTTGTTTTGCTAAACCCCGACTCATTTTATTTTTTTTGACAAACCGAGTACTAGTCCTCCTTTTTCAGTTTTTAAGACCCATTTCTTCCATTTATCTTGTGCAGACTTCCTGTTCATCTTGAACAGAAACATGTATAAGATGAACAAAGAATGATGCAAAAATATATAAATGGATCCATGTGACTTCTCCATCTTCTCCAGACGGGAATCTTTTTTTCTCACTGAAGCAGCTGAGAGGGAATGCAGGCCATGCAGTGGTTATTAAAGCTGATGGAATATCTTTCTCCCCCAGGGTATTTCTTTAATCAATGTTTCTTTATACCATTCGGTCATCTCTTTTTTTCTCCCTTTTTTGCTGAAGAATCCTTGTTTTGTATATTTCTCGAGCATCCTGACGTTTAGTCTCAGAATTATGGCCTGATCACTTCCTCCCTTTCCCTCTCAAAAAAATTCCTGTCGTTTTATCTATTTCAAATGCCTAAGCACAAAGATAACTCCATCGTGGCTCCCCACACCACCACAGCAATTCTCCTGCATGCCCCCACTGAAAAATAAAAGGTCCTATGGTCTTACAGATTTTCTTTATGCTTATTTTGGCCTATTTGCAACCCAAATACATCATCATGCTATAAGACGCCTCTCTAAGGCTCTTGGATCAATTAAAGGTAGCCCTATTCATTGCCAGTACAAACCTTTGCCTATTAACTCTTTCAAAGGGCATTTGTCATCGTGGAAAGCTGTGAATGCCGTCTGGGTTCATTGATTAAAAAAAGGTATTGTTTTAAGGCTGCTGAGTATCTTAATTAGTTGTAATCAGAGGGTAGACTGTGTCTGTAAAGTGATACAGTTACCTTTCACCTACTTGTTTTAATTTGTGCTTTCTTTAAAAAAGAAAAAAATTAATAGTAATTCAACTATACTGGCTTTCAAGAACCCAACAGAATATACTTGCTGATCAATGTGTAATTTATTATATAATTTCATAAGGCCAGATATTTCCTGTTTTAATCTAGAATATGATTTGTGTCTCATCAGGCTCTATGGAGTTCTTCCCACAACTCTTAGAGCCTAGTAGAGTGGTGCCCCTAATTGCATCAGCCTTGGTTTAGAACTACTGTGAAAAACCCCAAATCCAACATCTCGGTTGTGCCATTTGAAGCATATGAATGCTCCTATTGAAGTAAAACATATATGTATGTATGTTTGTAGGATCAAGGCTAGAGCTGGGTGAATTTTGTAGGAAAAAAAATTGCAGGTTGCTGTACAAAAACAATTTCAGGTCTACTACAACTATTAATGAATGAAGGCTAAATGGAACGTTTCAGTTTTCATTTCAAAACCTGTTTAAACTTAATAATAAGAATATCCCTATAGAAAAAAATGAAACATTTTATTTTGGATTGAAGGGAACTTTTTGGTTATCTTTTTTTTTTTTTTTTTTTAACTGCCAAGAGAACAAAAAGTCACGTGGCAGAGGGTTTTAGATTAAGATGCAGTTTGTGGATATGTTGATCATTTTCTTGAGAAAATTACCAGGTATGTTAATAGTAGGACACGACAATTAATTTGTTGGGGTTTTTCACTAACAGGGTGGGTAGGGAAAAGCCCTGGGATTTTGTTGGGGAGGAAGCTGACGTTGAAAACACGACATGCTAGCCAGGCCAAAGGTAATATACAATCACCAGGAATTATGACAACACCACCCCCTGATACTTTCTATCAAGTTGATGAATCGCATGGGGAGAAAACTCACTCATATCCTCTTTTTAGTGCAGAGCCCCCTCTGGCATTTTGACTTTCAGGCACTACTTAACAGAAATACATTGCTTCTGGCTTGTTACGTTCCAGCGTACTTTAGATAATGTATTTTGTACATGATCCTAGGGCTATTCATGATCACTTTTCTAAAACACACCAAAGCAACTAATTCAAACAAATGATCTACAGTTACAGCATGTTGGTGAATTCTTCTGTGGTCAAATCAATTTATGCTTTCCCCTTCTATAAGAATTCTGCTTTACACAGGGTGTGGACAGATGAACAAGTATACTGTGTTAAAGAGAGGGGGAGAGAGCTTACTGCTGGAGAGGCTACAATAGCTGATCTGTTGTAACTGTTTTCTCTGTCCATTGCTATAATGCAGGAAGTGAAGCTAAACCATGACAACTTAACCCTATTTCATTCAGGAATCAACTGCCTCAGTTTATCTTTCACTTACCAAGGGCTACAGTGGGTTCAGCTTAAGTCTCTGAACCTATACTTCCCTTTACCCCTAATAATATAACCGTTCATCTGTCCATACTCCCAGATAGGTTTTGGTTTAAATGATTCTCTAGGTCTCTGCAAGTGACCCTCTATGTAGTAATATAACTTTGGTTACATAATCTCTGAATCCTTTATAGACGTTAATAATTTTATCTTCTGTTTGCAATTTACATAGAGTGTTATCATCTCCATTTTGCAGATGCAAATAGAGTTGGAGTGATGCTTAGGTCCCAGTTAGTGGGATTAATTATATACTAAAAGATAAGCATATGTCCAAGACTTTTTTTGTGATTTTTGGTGTAAGTGATTTGCCCAAGGACTGTCTGGAAGACTGTGTCAGAGCTGAAAGCAGAACCCAGATCTGAGTCTTAGATCAGTTTTTCACTTACAAGGCTCATAGCTAAATTTGCATATAGAGCTGTCTGGAAACATGATGATTTCTCTTCTATTTCACTACATATTAGGGAATATGGGGGGGTTACACTTACAAGGGAAATTTATTTTAGAATAGGTTGTTTAACTGGGTGATTTACACTCTGCTATTTGGTGTTGGTGTGGATGGGCAAATCATTCCAGTGTTTGTCTTTAGCTTTTTACATTTTTGTAAAAGTGCCCAGGCCCTTGTCCTTCGGCAGGTGCTTTTGACATAAATTTGAGCCTTAAATGTAAAGAAATAAAATAAATACACAAAGCTCCATTACAACTGTGGTCACTAATAGCTGCCTAACACATGTGAGTACACGTTTGTATGCACACATATATAACTGTAATGAGTGTGTAGCACTATATAGTATTTTTAAAAGCCCTTGTACAAATATAAGATGATTTATGAAGTGTGACTCATTTTTCCCTCTCCAAACTATTCCAGTGGAAGAGCTCAGACTGAGATGAGAAAAACTAATAGACATTATTAAGAATTCTGATAAAGTAGGCTGAATAAATTTGTTTTCTTTGTGAGCCTTAATCCTGTGTTGTATTGGCTTCTTGGACATGGCTAATTTATTTGGAATTCCATTCTGTTCCTGACAGCATTCCTGATTAGCAGTTTGATCACCCAGAGCAAAGTTACATACCAGCTTTCAACTCTTGTAATCCACCAGTGTAATTTTTTCAAATAGACTCTTTCTTTTCTTCCTTCCCTCTCTCCCCTCCCCTCCTTTCTGTGAGCAGAGAGACATTAAAAATAATCAAGATAGTCTGTTAATAGAATGAAAAATCTGTTCAAAGAATGCCATATTCTGCATTGAATTTTTAGTACCAGCAGCTCTTTATTCCATTGGGTGTCTTTTTTTGTAATTGGGAAATGAACTAAATTTGTCTTTATTCAAGGGGTTAGAGCTGAGTGAATTGTAAGTTATAATATAGCATTAGTAAGACTGTAATGTATCATAACTGTAGTCAACAATGCCCATTCTTTTTTCTCAGTTTTGTTGTTTGAAACTGATAATAAGCTTGATCATTATGTACAATGATAGGAAAAGGGAATAAAATAAAAATTAGAGACAGGATCATTTGTGACCTGTTCCATAGTCTAGAGTTATCTGAACTTGTAGTCATCTCCAGAGGATCATAGGCTTAAGTGGACAATAGGAGCACTTTACCAGTACAGGAATACTAGTATAATATGCTAGCAAAGTGCTCCTAGTATTTATGTAAAAGACACTGATGAAGCTGTGCTTTGTAACATTCTAGTAAGTCCATTCGCTGTGAATAAAATAAACTATTGAGGGAAACTTATATTTTAATGGTTAAAATGTCTTGGTATTAGAAGCTTCTGCTGGCAAAGCAGTGGCAGTCAGGGATCTCACCTCTTCATGCTCTGGACTTACCAACTGGACAGTGTATTGTACTGACTTGCCCCGAGAGACATGGTCTTCATACAAAGTTCAGATCCAAGGGTGGAATACTCTGAATTTCACAGACATTCAGGTGTTCAAAGGTTTGTATTGCCAGTCTGCTAAATACACCAATATAAAAGGTTTCCTATGAGTATCAAAGATAAGATTTTAGAAAAGTTTAACTGATTTGGAAGCAAAAGTCAAATTTAAATCAATAATTGTGTGCCTAAGTCACTTAGGAGCTTTATGAATTTCTGCCCCCCACTCTGTAGTTGTGATTTACTGAGGCAATATTAAATTTGATAGTAGTTTACTATTTCTATGATTATGTCCTGTTGATTTCAGTAGGACTATTCATGTATTTAAAAATCATACATGTGCTTAATAAGTAACTTGCTGAATTTAGCTATATTCTTGACCATCATTTTTTAAGTTTTGAGATTTCACAAAATGTCCAAGTTAAAGGTGTTACAAGAACAAGTTGTATTAAACCTTTAAAGTAATGATGTTTTTTTGTATTTAGTAAATCAAAGATAGAAGTGTGGAGTCCCAAATCTTCCCCCATGCCATGAGAATATAGTAACATTTTCTATAATTAGCTCTTTTGGAGAGGTATCCCCATATGGAATTATAGCCAAATTCTCTCCAAACTTTTTGGCAAGTCAAAATCCACATACAGATTCTATAATGTCAGGTCTTTCTCTGCAGTAGAAGCCCCATGGAATTTGCAGTTGTTTCATTGTTCTCTTCTCCCAGCAAATGTAACTACAAGCTTATGTTTTGAAAGCTTCCTAGACAAAGACAGTGATAAATTAGAAATCCAAAAAAAACCCCAAAACGGTAAATCAAAGCAAGGTTTTGACTAGATAACTTTTTGGAAAAAAAACACAAAAATCTTTAGGATTAGATTAGATCAAATCTAACATGCAAGTAGCCCCTTACTTAAGTATTATAATCTCCTAAAGACATGTAGCTACAGCTGGGGAAGAAACAATCTTCCCATTCTGTGAAACTTTTTGAAATTTCATAACTGTTTCCTGTTTTGGTTTAGGATAAAACTGAGACATTCTACAGGTTTTGAGAGTGCGAGGGACGTCAAGATAACCAGTAACATGGTAGTGACTGGACTCATCTGGGAATCTGAACCTGGATTTCTGACTTGAATATGCTGACCACTAAGCTATCTGCTACTTTGGGGTCTCTGTCTTAAAGTCTTTGTCTTCGATTTTCTCGGGAATTCCCTTTTAGATCTGGCAGACAAGGTTCTTTGGGTGAATCTTATCTCTTCTATTAGACGCGCTTAAATAGTTGGGAAAAAAATGTTTTAGCAAGCTTTCAGGTTTAAAAACCCTTCATCGGGCTGAGGAAGCCTCTGCAGTTGGTGTGTGCTCTTCCTGGATGGGATGAATAGTAAAGAAGCCCGATTCACCCTAGGAGTCTTGTCTGCCTATGTCCTTGGACCAACACGGCTGCAACCTACACCCCTCTTAGATCTGGGAAACCTTTCCTGACAAAATAGTAGGCAAAATTGGTCCTTTCCCTCAGAAAGTTTCACTGTTGGCGAATTTGCATTTTCCGATGGAAAGCCATTTAATTAAGGGTGCAGTATCACAAATTCCTTAAGGAAAAGTGTTTCTAGTAGTGAAAAAGAGGACTGAGAAATGACTGGGTAGGGTCAAATCCATAGCCCACTGATGAAACTGGAAAATTTCCTGTTGACTTTGGTGGGCTTTGGACCAGGCCCTTAGACCTACCCACTGACTTCATTTTCACTGATGTAAAAGCCAGAGGGATTAAGTCAATGGAGTTGTGCATTTGTAAAACTGGGGTAAATGAGAATGAAAGAGACTTCAGTTTTATTGTTTGCCTCATAGAAATAAAGTATTAAAACAACACTGTATAAACTTTGGCCTAAGTTACTTAGCCCCTTTTGGTGCTCAAGAAAAATAGGTATAATAATTCCTACCTCACAGAATGCTGTGATGCTTAATTAATTGTTTTAATTAAGCACTCATTTGAAATGAGCTACTATGTAAGTCCAATCTATTAATATTTACCTGTAAGGTTAATTATCCTGGCGTTGCCTTAATTAAATACAATATTTATACTTTGTTTTGATTATAAATGTATATAATTTTCTTCATTCATCTTCAGAACTTCATTTTATGGATGCTTCTTTGCTTCCCATTCATTGATGTAAGTATCATAAAACATATGCACATAGCACGTCCTGATTCTTACATGTAGGTCCAATCTGCTTCTTGGAGGTTGCATGTCAAGCCTGCTCAGAGAAAGCAAATTCTACAGATTCTGCAGTAAAAAATGCACTCCATCCTACTGCCAAGCATAATACAATGCTGCAGTAGAAATACAGTTACAACTTCAAGACTGTAGGTGTTTGTAAATCCTTTAAAACCTTCCATTTGCTTCAGAAAATGATCTCTTCTTTTCTTATTGTCCTTTGTACACTTTGGTGTCCTTACCCATCTTTTTCCAGTTTTCCCAGAGTCATGTAACTGTGTGAATTAGAAAAGGGCAGGGAAGGGAAAAGTGAAGTGGCTAATTCAGCTCCGAACAGCGTAGAGCTTTTATTTTCTGTGAAAATACAGTCGTTGCTTGGGTCTTCTGTGACCCAGTGAAACATTAAAAGAACTTGGTAAGTACATATAATCAAAAGGTTGAGAACCACTGGGTGACTTTGCATGTCAGATTTTGTCCTCTAAAGAGAAATATCTTGATCTGGCTTTAACAAGGCTGCATTGTTTGCAGTCTGACGTAGAACACTTTGTGCAGGAGACTTGACATAAGTAAACTGTAGTGGGGTGCCTTTACCTTTTCACTCTGATAACTAGAGCGGTCGTGTGATGCTGGAAGATAAGTGCTGATCCCACAGTCTTTTTCCTGCATGTAAATTTGGAGGACTTCTACATTAGCCATGCTGATTCCTCCAAGTCTCTGCAACTTCCATGTACAATATCATCATCTTTGAATGCATGACCCATAAAGTAAGTTAACTACCCTATTTTTCTAATCATATATAAGATGTCTGCATGTATTTTCTAAAAATGACTACAGTAGCCACCAGATGTTGTATGTGCTCTCACCCTGGGTGTCTGCCTTATTGCATATATAACTTGACTGAGTGTTTTAAATAGTTTTGGGAGTGTGGTGACACTCTCTTTAGGAGTGGTCAGAGGCGGATAGCAATATGTAAAATTGCTACTTTTCCCAAGATGCATAATTAATAGTTTGGAAGTATATTGCATACCTGATTACCAAAAATATTAACTGGAATAATAATAAGTGATAAATTCATCTTGAAAATAATATGGAATTAAAAGATTTTCATTCAATACCTGTGAAAGTCAAATGGGAGTTACAATTAGTAAGTTGGAAACGCATAAATCAAAAAGAAATTATGACTTGTTTATTTATTTATTTATTTTTTACCAGGGACTTTATTCTCTGCAGAGATGATAAGGTAACAAAGAATTTTAACAAAGTCATCCATGGCAAGAAGGAATGATGCGCTACTGCACAGTATTATTAGGCTACTGCTAAGTTAGTGCCTTGCGTAGATGTGCCCACTGTCCTTTACAGAGGAAAAAGGAAAACTTATCGGTGTTAAACAGTGTTTTATACAGTTTACCCACATTACATTTTCATTTCATTTGGAATATAGATGCGTCTGGCACATGCTGCACCCTTCATCTCTGGTTGTGTGAACTTATCCTAGGAACCTAACTGAATATTAGGAAAGACCATTTTTCTTTCCTGTTTTACCAATTAAAGTACAGTATTCCTGTTTGTGAATAAATGCTCCATGAGTAAAAGGTGCCAATTTAACAGTTGTAATCTCTTTCTTCACAGAACAGCTATTGACCAAGCAGCAATATCACACGCTTACCCAGTGCTATTTCTCAGCCTGTTCCAAAGGGAGCCAGCTCCAGTCACAGGGTTGTGTGTTCTGTCTTTGACACACAAATTAAGAAAGCCAACAAGGACATAGATTAGAAGCAGTTGTGTTTTTATGTGTGGATCTTGGGCACCTGTTCACTAGGAGCTGGAATGAAACAACCAATTCATTTTTTCATAGGCTCTCACACACTCGTCATACTTTTGGTCATTGGCAACCTGAGCTGAATCTGATGACCTAGAGATGACTACCTAATCAGTAGCTATTTGGTTTTGGAACTCTGTCAAATCCTGCCTTCCATTCTCAAGGCTTCTGCCCGGGTATGCAATACAGCAGTGAGGGCCAACCTTTTTGGCAGTCATGCAAATTGCTTTTCACCCTCACCAAGTGCCATTCTGATCCCCTTTGCTTGCCCGGTCTGCTTCCTGCTTCCTTCCCTGTGCTCCCTGTCTCACCTGCTGTTCTGTTCTCTACTTCTTGCCCTATCTTAGGGACCTACTGAAATTGTGATTTTGCAGATTTTATGAAATCTGGCATTGCCCATGAAATCCATGGGGGGGAACTTACTGAAAAGAAAATGCTGGCTCCCCAGAGAGAGCCAGGAGTCCTTAGGGTTCTGTGGCAGCCTGCCAGGGGGACAGTGGGAAGGGAGGTGTGCCTGCTAGAAGGGCTGCTGGCAAGATAGTTTTCATCCCTACCCCTCATTGCAGCCCTCACAGTGGTGAGGAGCAGGGCCCTTGCAGGTAGCCCTTGCAGCCAATCAGCGGTGTGGGGAGCCCACCATCAGCGGTGAGAGGCAGGGCCATATGACAGGCTGCCCTTACAGCCTATTGGTGGCGTGGGGGGCCTGTTTTCTGCCTGCAAAATTGCCCTGAATTCAGTAGGTCCCTGCCTATCTGCCACTGTTGCTTGTCCTCTTTTTGATTATACATGGAGTCTGCCTGTGGCAGTTGTGCTACAGGTTGGGCACCCCTGGGCTATAGCATTGGCCTGTAGTTAATAGAAAATGATTGATACAAAGAATAGGTCTGTATACATTGCTGAGAATGACATCCAAAGAAAACAAAGTATAGATCTGCACATTTCTAAAGCAGGAAGATGGATGCTACTGGCTCCATTTTGAGTCCCATGCAAGTGTCACTTGTCTAAGGTCACATAGTGAGTCAGTGGCACAGCTGAAAATACAATCCAGGTTTCCTGACACCGGTGGCTATTATAGCAAGCTTACTAAACACTTTGCCAAACTATTTCCTTGTTAGATAAAACCATCAAGCTACAATGAAAATTGTATTTATCCCTCTCTGAATGGAAGTGTTAGGTGGTACTAGTCAATGTATTTCTGTTCTTTCAAATCCCTTGCATTTTTTGTAGCAAAATCCCTTTTGTGCCACTTGAACTACCTCAAGGTCCTAGTCCCCTTTTTAAATTCAGCGTCCTTTGAAGTTTATAGGTATAAAAAGACACACCTTATTCTGTTCACCTCTTCAACAACAAGAACAACAAAAAGCCTCCTTAATCCTGATTGTTCTTATTCATCCTTTGGTGAGCCTCTCTGTACAAGAATTTCAATTGCCTCCCATTCCTATATACATGTACATAAGAGTAATGCATCACGCTTTCTTTGCTTTCAAGCAATATGATCAGCTCTGATAGCTTCTGACTGCTTTTAAACCACACCAAAGGTAGCTAAAAGTATATTTTTTCTTAGTACCAACTAGCAAGAATAAGCTCTTGGAGCCTTTTAGAGCACTGAAACATTAAAAATGTTCACAGAACCTGGAGTTTTGGTACTGATGTACAGTAAATACAATGAAGTGAATGTCCCTGAAGTCTGCCCCTTTAAAATGTGTGTACACGGTTCTGCCATGCATATGTTTATCTGCTGCTCTCTTTGCCTTTGTAGAAATAAAACACACTGGTTCTCATGAGGTCATCTCAGAGCAACTCTGAACCACAGGCATTGGTCTGGAAGAATATTTGGGGGACAACTATTTCTGGAGGTAATGTAGCTTAATGCTTAGTTCTCTGACACTACATTGAAATGTAACTGTTTCCCAGTCACTTTACTTGTCTTCCTTTCTTTCCTTTAACTCTCTTTTCTTTACTGGCCCTGATTTAGGAAAGTATTTAGTCCTATTCAGGATCACACTTAAGCATATGCGTAAGTGCCCTTCCTGAACAGGGATACTTTCCTGAATTGGACCTTAGACTACCAGCTCTTGCGGAGAGTTGCCCTCTGTAAATGTTCCCACACTGCTCCAATGAGGGCGACCTGGTCTCAGCTGGAACTTCTAGGTACCACTGAACCCATTTTCAAGTTGAAGGGAAAAGACCTGAAATTTTCCATTTCCCGCAACTTGGAGGATCTGAGTCAGACTTATAATCTCCCTTTTATATGAAAAGCAGCAAAAGGGCAGCTAGCTGAGTATGGTTTTAAAAAAAAGTTCTTAACAGTTCCAGTAATTACTCATTTTATGAATCCATCTATATTTAAAGTGAGCAAAACCAAGTTCTTTCCTATAATGTCTGCTGCAAATAATGCTGCTTTACATTTGGAGAGCTGAATAAGGAAACAGAACACAATCTTCCAGGAGTTTCTTTCCTTTTTAGTTTTTGTAACTCGGGGACTTACTATAACAAGAGCCCTTCTTTCTGTGAAACCTGCTTAACATACTGGACTAAACAAACTATCTCCTAAAGAAAGTATGAGCATTTTTTTATGCCTTGCTCTGGGATTGGCTCTTGAGGCTGCTTTTGCATTTGTCGATGTACTAATTGAGCGATGCTTTTTGGACAGCTTCTGTGTTCTGATTTGTTTTGTTGTGCTTTTTTTCCCTCCCTCCCTTCTTCCCCTTTTAATTTGTCTAGGCAAAAAAAAAAAAGAAAGCCCCTCCAGTGTTGTTTCCTGCAAAGACTATTCTTAAGAGCCCGTTGGACAGCGCGGGGCTCTTGAAGTGATAGCTAATTGGCGAAAGAAAGGCCCTGATTGTCTTGAGGGAGCTGGAAAGTGCTGCGTGTGCTGCTGAAAGGGACTAGGGAGAAGGTGCCCGGTTTCGCTGAGCAGCTGCTGCTGGAGATGTTTGGAGATTACATCAGCATTGGAAAAAAGGGGCAAAAAAAAAAAAAAAAAGGGCCCAACTTCACAGAGACGGAGTTTATGGAGTTTTTTTCCCTTCCAAAGGTCTTCTGACAATACTGTCATTGTCAATATAAGAGTTGTTAATTCTTTATGAATAGCACATGGGGCCTCTTGACTAAATAGTACGTTACATGTCCCAAATCTGTCAGCTGGACTCTTCTCTCACATGCTAGTGAGATCACTTTGATTGGAATGTTACAGGAATTGCTGGACTGGCCACACAGTGCTGAATACTGCATTATATAATTAGATCTCCCAGGGTATTTTTTCACATTACCTCATTATTCTTGCTTAAATATGGAATCGGGCCTTTTGATGATTTTACTGGTCATAATTATATTAATACGATTCATTTTATGGTCTTGTCTCAGCGTTTATATAGATTATAAACTGTCCCGAAGATTTCCTGACAAGACAAAAGAGGAGTAAGAGCTTTCAAAGGGCTTGCGTACATTTTAACTGACAAGAGGTGAGGCCTGGACAATATCATGGAACAGGAGCACGGTTTACCTTTAGGACCGGAGATGACCAGAATGACCTTGCTTAGGCAAGAGCCCTGTGAGCATTCTGCAGGAGGTTTCACATTTACAGAAGGAAAAACTACAACTGATCGAGTCAAATGACTTATCAAAGTAGGGCAAAGTAGTTGCGTCTGGAACATGCTTGTCAATTAAATGATCTGGACAGGCTGGAAGAACTCCTATTGTTGGGAAAGCCCAGGACAGCCAAAGCCCTGGTCTTGATAAGTGAAATGTGACAGCTTACTGCTTGCTGGACAGACTACTGAACGGCATTTAAAAATGCCAGCTGCAGTGGCCGCCTGTGTGCAACAACTGACCAGTGTCCAGTTAACTATGAAGATGAGTTTCTAGGCTCAGCTGCTACTTGTATGCTACCAAACAACAGAAGGAATTGTTTTACCTGCCTGGCTCCTTCCTGGATAAATTCCCCTTGTAGCTTCTTCCATTGACTTATGCCTGAACCTGGCTGAATGAATATACTAATTAACTCTATTATTCAATGATTGTTTCTATGAATATTAGGAATAGCTAGCTGACTGCTACCAGCACAGTAGTCACCGGAATAAGTTGTTCCATGAAAACCGGCACTATGCCTCAATCGGCTGGTATAGCAGGGAGAAAGGGATCACATGGCTATAATGCAACTTGGCATACAAGCAGGATAGCCCATCATGGTGATAATGGGGATCAAGAGGTATTAAGTTACTTATACAAGGCCACAAAGGTAAATCAGTAGAGCAGCCAGGTTTGAATCCAGGATTTTTCTAGTTCTCAGCTTTATGTTTGACCCATATATGAACTGGGAGAGGAGAAACCAGTTTTTATTTTCTACCTCCAAGTGGATGTTGCATTGCATAAACGATTTAGAATTTCAATGGCAAAAGTAGTGCTTATACATGTGACACAATTTAACTTAAATCAGTGGGGCTGAACCCATGGCTGGCAGGCAATTTTCAGCCCACCAAGCCATGTCATTTGGCTTGAAGGGCTGCCCAGGGGTTTGAAAATTTGGTGGTGGGGGAATGGTGGCAGTGTTAGCTGGGGAGCAGCAGTTATCAAATTTCTGGACCCAGGGTGAGCCTTGTGTGTGGATAGTGTGTGGGGCCCAGTGTGCTAAGTCAGGGGTATGGGGCTGGGGTGGTGCAGGGCCCAGTCCTGGCATGCAAGGCTGGCATGGCATAGGGCCTGATCCAGGCAGCAGGAGGCAGGATCCAGGTGTGCAGGGACTAACATGGTCAGTGTGAGGTGGGATCTGGGTGCACAGGGGCCAACGCCATGCAGCAACCTGCATGGGATCTGGCTCTATCCCATTCATCTGGCTCAAAGGGCTGAAAGGTTGAGCACTGTTGATTTAAATCAATTACTTAAAGTAAAATTAGGTTTACCATTTCGTTTCAGTCTAAAGATCAAAACTGAAATTCAATATCCTTGGCCCAAGACACCTTAAGAAAAATTCCAGACTTAGTTCTTCATTTTCTGTCATAAATAAAAATGAACACTGCTACTTCTTAGAATGACTTCCAGGTCTCTTGATAGCTCACATGGTGATATCAAAATTCAGTCTAGCTAAAACCATGGCACACCCATAGAGATCATCTCACCCTCTTGTGACTCTTGCACACTGCCAAAGCCTGGCTCAGCAGCAGCGACTACAAACAAGCCCCTATCATTCGTCTTCTGAGACCTCCTAAAATCCACAGTTGGGAGGCAGCACAATATCTATGTCATGACTTTTTTCCTCTTCAGTGGAATGTAAAGGGTAAATGTGAGAACAATTGATCTCAGCCTCACACTGACAAATCTGAGGAAAAGTCTATGGTAACTACAGACACTTTTGTCAACTGGAAATCCTGCCAGTTAATTGGAAATTAACTAGGAAATTCTATACCTTTTCAAGCACCCATGCCAATTTCTGTGCTTCTAGAGGAAACTGACTGCCTTACCATAAAGAGAAAGGTGAAAATGGACTATCCATAATATGCTGATATGTACGCAAAGCAGGCAAGCTGAAAAAATAGATGAATCTTTTACCTATTGAGATCTCAGGTGTTAGCTATAAGAAAAGCAAGCAAAAATCATTTACACCGAAGTTTGTTTTAATTTGAGGATGTTCTTTTTTAAAAATAATATGTTTATATATTGCAATTAATATGTTTAATTGATCTTTTAGGCCTCTTGTTGCATGCATTTAAAAATTCTGTACTTCAGTGAATTAAAATATGGATTTGATGAGAAATTTTAGCAAGGAGGTTTCAGATAATGTCTCTTATGTTTGTTGATATGGGGAAAGCTAGCATGTGGGACTGGCATTAAGGGTCAGATTCTGGTACCCTTAATCCTATTGAATACCATCATACTCTGCAAGTTACTATATATTTACATAAGTAAGGGTATACCAGTCCGGTTATAGACTTTATCCTAACTCAGGCAATATTATCACTGTTCTCTGTGGAACAGTGTATCTGCATAGGTTAACTGCATGAAGTCAAAAGAATGCTACAATGGATGAGTGACCATAATCATTCTCCTTAACAGCTTCTGAAGAAAGAGAAGAATTGTGGATGAACTTGTTGACTGGAGTGTAACCAATTATCTGTAGTAGTAGTGGTTTGGCTTTCTTGGTGCTTCTGTGTTAAGTTTTGTTTGTGGTTTGCATGGGAGAGCTTAATTTCACCGTAACTGAAAAAATATTGTAAGTAATGTTTGGCATCATACCATTCCTCACCTTTCTAGGATGAAACTGGCCATTGCTCTTCTGCAAAAGTCCCTAAGGCTAGGGACAGAAATAACACACAAACTGGTATAAGTGATATAGGAAATTGGTTCCAATTTGTAACATAACAGAAGTCCAATGTGCATAAACTGCTTTCAGAATGGCTGAAACCAGTTTAAGATACACTGGCTGGGTGTAGTATCAGAGTTAACTGATTTAGGTTAAATCAGTTTATTGAGCTTCTGTCCCAGATCCCTTCCATATTCAAGTTGTCTGCTCCAGCCAAGCAGGGAGATGGGCTTTACTGCCCTTTCCTTGCATCCCGCCAGCTTCTGGCATGGGCCACTGCAAGCATGAGGCTGTATTTCTGGAATCAAAAGAGAATGTTTTCACTTGCTTATCAGTTCAATCTACACAGCTTAGACTAACCTGAGAAGATTGAATTGATTCAGCCTCAGGTTTTTTGACTGTCCTACTTAGCCTTAGAGCTTAGTAAAAAGTTGTAACCTTCCTATAGTTTTTTTGGGGCCATCCAAAGAATTTAATAAAGAATTATACCCCAACTACCATAGTGCCTGAAATTAAAAGTAAAACCAGTTTCAGAAGCCAGGTTTTGTAGATAACTCTCTGTTTCAGGAGTCTGGTACAAAAAAATCTTGAAACACAAGGTCGTATTGTGTCACCTGCACAAAAGTGTAGGTTTTGCATTGCACTAATGTAAATGTATGCCCATTAGGGCAGTGTGAAGCTTTGGTTACTGATTTGATATGGCCTGATTTGGCAGCCAATTTTTAAATCCATATTGAATCAGGAGACCCTTTAATCTCTCCAAATTGAATCGGAACCCTCCAAATCGATTTGGAGAGATTCGATGATTTGGACATAGACACGGCTTTAAATGTTTTTTCTACATACCTCAGGCAGCTCATGAACACTGAGATGGTGGGTGGGATGAAGCATCCAATGGGTGCGTGGGGGGTCCCCACGCTTGGTGGCAGCCCTGTTAGTGGACCAAAAGCACTTCTGGTCCACTTCTGGGTCCTCTGTGGAACATGTGGGGAACCCTCCCCCAACCCCCCAGCTTGGCAACTGAAGCCTCCTGTGTCGGGGGTGGGGGGGGGGCACCCATGGTCAATTGCTGAGTTGGGGGAGTGCGGGGGCCTCCCCTGCACTCCTGTGGGATGCTCCATCCACCCTACCATCTCAACATTCACAAGCCATGCCTGGTACTTCAAGGTATGTAGAAAAAACATTTAAAGCAGTGCCTATGGCCGAATCGCTGATTCTCTGAATCAACATTGAATCTTCAGATTCGGATTTGGCCAAATCAAATTGCGACAGTGATCCAAATCAACAAATCGAATCACTGTTCCCCAAATTGGGCAGAATCTGAATCAAATACTGTCTGCCTCACACATCCCTAATGCCCATGTCCATGGATGCCATGAACTTGGAATAGCTCTGTTATTTTAAGATATTGCCCATGAAGTAACAGCCATTTTAGGCCATTTAGTAGATGCTAAAAGCAAGTGTTACTCTACATGTGAAGCCATGGCAGTCTGTATATGATCAGGAAACTTTTCTAGTATTCCACTGTTGTTGGTAAAGATGTTCCACTTGTCCTATTGAATGAGTTAGTTTCTACAAAATCCATAGTGCTGGTTTAGAGGAGTGAACTAGATCACCCCAGAGGTGCCTTTCAGCTCTGATTTTTATAATCAGATTGAAGCATGCCAGGATGCAGAATTATTCCTGTATTTGGCATCATTTAGGTTTGTGTATTTTTAATATTAATGAACATTGCTTTGTTATTTCTAATTCTATTTCTAGTTTGGTTATTGACTTGTGCAACCTTGGGTATGTTGTTACAACATAATGTGCCTTTGTTTCTCCATTTGCAAAAGGGGAAGCCATCTGTCTCACATTAGGTATTGGAATTAATAAATAAATGCTTATGAGTGTTTTGTGACCTTTGGATGAAAGTTAATACATAAATACAGGGTATACTGTTACTAAATTTATAGCTGAAGGCAGTAGCCCCTCCCCTGATTTTATACCAGAATGTCCCACAAAATTCTGAAGGAGATGAGGTTTTTAAGATTACCGAGACAGTACTATATTCTGTTTACAATTAAGAAGGTGCAAATTCAAAGTAGGCTCCTTTGCATCAATGACCTTTTTCTGGTGTGACAGGCTTACACCTGGTGCTACCACCCCAGCATCATTGGCATGCCCTGTGCCCTGGGCCACATAACACTTGACCCACTTGCCCACCACGACTTGATGTTCCAAGATGATCCTGTACTCTTCATGATCCAGTGGTTCTCTGTGGGCCAGATGTGACCCTAGTGTGGTCTTCTGTGAGGCTTCTCCTGTCCTATAGCCCATAACTTTCTGCTTGGGTATTATTGCCATTTGTTGGGACATTGTAGGTGTCTGTCATGTGGGCTACCCCATGGTGTTAGGCTGTGGCTTGGATCCTTAAGGGTCCATCCCCTGCTCATGTTAATGTAAAAAAACAACAACTGGATAGATAAGATAAACTCAAAATGGCTCGGCTTGGTGGCCAGAAAGAGCACTGGTGCCTTGCTGCCCCAAGTTTCTTCCCACTTTTTGGGATGTCAGCTACTTCAGTGTGCAGCCACCCCAAAATTTGCCATAGCTCCCCTCCCAGTGCCACTGCTGCCCGCTGCAAATGTCACCCAGCCCAACCTTTGCTGGGAAGAGCCTGGTGATGCCCCCAGCCCACAGTGGCAGCCTGCCCTCACGCGTCATGCAGATCTGGGAGCACACACCCCTCATGCCTTCCTGGGCACTGGAGATGTGTAGGGGGTGCACAGGGGTGCATGTGCACCCCATGAGAGCACTGGTGCACCCCCTGAGAGGGGCCATGCTTCCCACTTAGGTGATGGGCAAGGGGAGCAGGCAGAGGCACTGGTGCCTCCCCATGTGAGTGCCAGCCGGGGAGCTGGAGCGCTGGATGTAGTGCTGTGGTCAGTTCTGGGAGCACCATGGCTGCTCCCCAGTTGGTGAGTTGTGCTGTGGGGGGACCCCCCCCAAGCTGGGGGGGGGGGCACATACTCTCCCTGACTAAGGTAGCACCAGTCGCACATGCTCCCAGGGGTGCGTGCACCAGTGGGAGCCTCACTTGCCTCACCCCCTGAATGAGCCACTTGCAGATCCGTTGCCCACCCCGCCCCAGCTGTACAGCACCTGCCCCTATCCCAGCCCCAGCCCGACTCCCTCCCTCACCACAGGGGCCTCGATCTGCCCCCCTGCCCCTTTCCTCACAGCAGACTTATCTGCTGGACCCGACTGCTCTTCATGCTGCTGGCCACCTGTGTGCTGCACTGTGGCTGCGTGCATGCACAGGGCATTTATTGGTGGCATTACTGGCTACATCAACCAAAGAAGCTGATTGCTGATGCAGTCAATTTTTCTTATATTGGTGCTGATCTGCTATGGGACTGATGAAAAATCAGAAAAATTGACTGCTTCAGCAATCGGCTTCTTTGGCTGATGTAGCCAATAATGCCACCGATAAATGCTCTGTGCATGCATGCAGCCTCAGTGCAGCACACAGGTGGCCAGAAGCACAGTCCAGCAGCACCTCTAATTACAGATATTGTACAATTTTTTTCCAGGGCTCAGAATGTTTATGAGCAATACAAATGGAATTAATTTTAAGTATCAGGTCTTCTGTAAATGTAAAATGTTTGCTTCATATTCCGTAATGTGCACAAAACTGGCATGATGGGCTAAATTATGGTATAAAGAACTAATTATACTTGCTCATACTGATGCTTTGGTTATATAATTATATTTATTGATCAAAATAAATCTACAATTTTATTCTGTCATGTCATTACAATGGCATCCACTTCAATAATTAGTGTTGAATCATGTAAACCAAATGGCTGCAGGGCTTCATTAAATTAATCTGGAGATGCAGCAGGTGGTCTGATTATTTTAGGTAGGTGCATTACAACAAACTGCAGGGAGAAGCTGAAAACGCAAGTAGAGATACAACTATGTTCCCTCTCACAGAAGGAATCTGAACAGCTGGGAACCCGGTGGCTTGTCCACCAACTGCTTACAATGAACTTGCACATCATAAGCTAAAGTTTGGGGAAGCTCAGTAATTGACTAGAGCTGCTACCATGTTTTATGTACTAAGGTACATTTCTGGAAAAATGGAAAATAGTATTACTTAAATTCACCAAATCATCAAATTTTAACTGTCCCAAAATTTGAGTATTTGGTGGAAGTTCGTTGTAAGTAATTGGTATTCAACCCACTGGGCTCCCAGCTGTTCAGATTCTAATCTGCTGTGTCAGATGAAACTTGAGAAACTCCATAAAGTTCAATTTTGGTAATCTGGATTTACACCAAAGTAACTAGCATTTTGATTCTAAGTATGGATGGGACTGGTAATGCCATCTGTTATTAAGGTTATCTAATCCTCCCAATTCTAAACCTGTTTTCAGTTGCTTATACATTTATCAAATTTAAAACATCTTTTCTGGGTTTCTGCCTGAGGCTGTATTATATTTGGAAAATTTCAGTCAGAATTGTTCAAGGCTTAAACTAGTATAAAAACTTTTATACTCATGTTGAAATATTCCTTTGAAAGATCTGGTGTTCCCATGCTAGAACATAACATTTGGTAGAGACCGACACTTGTACTAGGGACACAAATCTTTTATACAAAAGAAGGAAGCCACAGGTAGAAATAGTCAATGGGACCTATGCTTTGAACATATGAGACGATACAAAAGTTTAAATACACTGAAAAATCATATCACAGATGTCTGATATTAAGCACCAAAAATCAATGGATATTTTCTTTCTTAATCTCCGTGTGCTTCATTTCCTCATTTGTAGCGAGGAAGGAGATGTAGAGCTGCTCTCCCCTCATGTGCAATCATGCTGGTATTAGAACAATAGCTCAAGGTATGTGGGACTAAGATTCAACTAAGATTGTCAACCTGAGAGGATTCAAACTCACATTTCTCACCTCTCTTGAGAATGCCGTACAGGATGTTCTAGGGAAAGGCACTCCCCATCTTTCCTTTTAAAGCTGCTCACCAGGCAGAAAAGAAATCCAAGATTCATGGGCTCAGTGAAATGTCTCCACAATGTATGCTGCCTCATCCTCAGAATAACCTATGGCCTGGTGATCAGGGCAAAGATATAGATTTTGTCAGAGGATGGAACTTAAACCCTGTGTCCTCCACATCCTGGGTGAATGCTATAACCACTAAGCTATTGTAGAAATGAGTTGGGATAGCACGGGCACACCACAGGCCTGTGTTATAAAACAAAGTAGTGGCCATCACTGCATTTGTGTTGCCAACTCAGGATTTTAATTTTTACTGATAATCTGAAACTTTTACTGACAACCACACCCTTTCACTTGGATGTGGTTTTAGTGACATTTGTTTTACATAGTGTAAATTAAAACCCTTGTGCCAGGCCCTGGACAGCAATAACAAGGGCCACATTCAGATTTAGGGGTTTAACACTAACTTTTAACAGTCTTAATTCACTGCAGCAATGATTTTACATCATACTGCTCTCATCCCTTGGCTCTGAAAGGCTCAGGATCACAGCTTTGCATCTGAAGTCCACTAAGATCCCACTTTAGATGACCAAGTCCTGTTTCTTGGATCTGGCACTAAATGACTTTGGGACTCCAGTGCTAATTTTAAAAAGATTTTGTTCCTAGACACAAGATGCATTTACATAAATCCTCATTCCAGAGTAATTTACCACAATCTGATATAAAATTACCCTGAAAAAAATACCAACATGTAGTAAAACTATAGAGGTATAAGTTATATTTGTAACTGTGTCATGCACTCATGGTTATCCTGAGGTAGTTATTTGCCCAAAGCAATCAAGTTACCACCTGTTTTTGTTAGTAATAAAGTTGTGAAATAGCACTTTTATGACAGCTGCCTTAGGATAATGGACCATTTCTCTGCTCTGGATTGAGTGTAATTCAAACTCATGTACATAAATTAAGTTGAGTTATACTGGTGCTACTGGGCTGTGTGCTCTGGCGCTGAACTGAAGTGCCACTGATTTTTTTTTTCCCATTAAGTCCTGTGTATCTCTTTTGAAAATGAGACTGTGGCCCCTCAGTCATACAGGTACCTTGGAAAATCTTATCTAGCACCTCCAATCAGTCATAGATCACTCATTCTTCTGTTAATTTAATGTACTTTTGAATAATTTACATATTTTAAAGGAATTAAAAGAAAGACAATTAACTGGGTGGTAATATCCAATCTTCTTTTTTTATTAGTCTTTTATTTCTAGGGAATAATCTCATCGATCCACAGTTAGTAAATAGTGGGGCTTCATATCTCCCCATACTTTTTTTTGTTTGCTGTTATAAGACCCTTTATAACGATACGACATCTAAACACCCCACCAGCAAGTCTCCCAGGGTAAAATCAGCAACCAGCCACTATTTTGTTTATAGCTGGCCTACACTTTCCTTTACTTTCAAAAGAAGAGGAAGAATTGGATTCTACCCTCCTATATTTCTTAATAAAAACGTATCCTAACTAAAGTGGTGGTGCTGGAGAAAGCCAATATGGTCATCTGGATGATAAGAATTTAAGAATTGTTCCGACATGGCTTTAAATAAATGTTTTAGGCCAATACCAACACCCAATTTTCCAGGAGTATCCCTTTGTGGCTCTTGTAGTTGGTGCGATACCTGATTGTATGCTTACTGGGTCCTGTCTCTAGACAGGCTGTCATAGACACCCATCTCAGACTGAATGTTGCAACTTTCAGATTTTCAGTCCTCACAAAAATGTCTCCCATCACACCTATATTTAAAAAGGTGAGGGATCCAGTTAGCTAATTTGTTCCTAGACAGTTAAACTACTTTACACAATCTGCAAATCATAACGTGGATTTAGCAAAATATTTTTAGAAGACAAAAACTGTTGAGAGGAGATAGTCTCGTATCTGTTTCAGAGTGATTATCTCTCTCTAACTGGAGGTCATCCTTTGTGTAACCCTGCTAACATTTTAGGTTGTTTGGGGAAACTCTGTGGCCTCAGTAGTATGGAACGTCGCTAGGAAAAACTGTTTTTCTCAAATATTTTCAATGTGGAATATTTATTTTGTAGCCAGAGAAACTTGCTTTGTTGCCAAGGAACTGACCAGGAGCAGGATCAACTGCCAAGTGTACTTGAAAAGAGGAAAAACCCAGAGTTACCTCTCATCAGTCTGCATGTGCCCCAAAAGGCATTTGCAATGCTTCGAACAGGGACTTTTAAAATCAAATCCAGGCCTGGTGACCCCTGGCACTAGAATGTGATCTCTCTTCCTCTTTCCCTTTCCCTTTATATATTTCCAAGCCATGCTTAGAAACTAATGGAACAGATTGCTATTGCAAGTACTGCTGTAGGGTATGTAAATATTGGTTGCCCCCTTAAACAAGGGATGGTTGTTGTTGAGGGAGTGTAGTTGTTTTGGTACCCTAGATGATGATGCTCAGGCTCTCCAAAAACTTTCTATCTAGCTTCTGCTCTTCTTTCTACATTGTCTCCTTACTTTGGAATGAATGTTAGTTGACCTCTTCTTAACTAGTTGAGGCTCCACTTTCAGTATTTAGAGTCACGTTTGCTGAAGTAGGATCTTCACCCCCTAATAAATATTGATTATAAAGTCCTTTTGCATATGCTTTTACATTTTGCAAGCTCACTTTCAGTTTCTAAAGCCTTTGGATGCATGCAAGACTCAAGGTTATATGAAACACTGATGTGTCTTTGTTTGTGAATTAAATGCCAATGTGATACTGACACATTTGATTATAGCCAAGAGCATCTCTATTGAGAGTGTGCTTTAGTAGCATGAGAATTACTGCTGTTATGCAATGAGATAAGCCAGTCCACTTCTTTTGAAGTCAGTGGAGTGCCGGTGGTAAATTCAGCTTATATGTCTGTGTTTTAGTTGGTGCCATTTGCAAGAAAGTCAAACATGATCAACAGTCTGTTAGAATTCTTAGATCTCTCATAGCTATGTTTTATACTGTTGTTTTGCAGGCTTTGGTATGGGTGGATGAAACTGTAGTTTCATCAAATTTTTTTCAAGTTGGAAAATTCCTAAATATTGTTTCTGGGCAGTTGTTCTTCCTCTTCCTTTCTACAGATGTGCGCACGTGTGTGCGTGTGCACGCACACACACTCATATGTGTGCTTACATACATTCACCTATGTATGTATACACACATAATAAGTATACACTTATGGTTCCTCTACTTATAGTTCCTCTACATTTGGCTCCAAAAAATGGACCTATGTTAGTAGTGTAGGAAATCAGCCCTTGTTGACCCACTCTTAAAATGTATAAAGTCTCTAAAGCACTTAAGAACAGAGCTATTCCCTATGAATTGGATTTTGATTAGTTATTGGGTAGTTATTTTGGTTAAATGAACAAAGGAGGGGGGAAGGAAGTCAGAAGGAAAGGTGTGTGTTCGTATGTGAGTCAAATCAAACTAATGAGTAGAAAAAGGAAAGAGGCAAAGTGAAATCTTGAGTAGGGCATCAAAACATGCTTACTCCTCAGGTGCTACCTTATGTTCCCAAAGTGACTGTGATTAGAGCTTTAGAATATTTTTAGTAGGATGTTTCTTTTTGGAAAATGACAGTGTAGTAAAACCAGAATCCCTTGTGGAAATGTTCAAGTTTTGATAACTTTGGTTGAGAAAGCTATCTAAGTTCCAGGGTAAAATTTATGGTGAAAAAAGATAATGTTCAGCCCCAAGTTAGAATAAGTTGGGTATGGCGCTTTGTTCTGGTGTCCAGTTTGGGGTGTGGGTAGGGGCAGGTCTGAGTGGGGGTGTATTGGTGCAGTTGTGTGCCCCCTTTGATTCCTGCTCTGCAAAAACATGAAAAACAACTGCCTGGGATGGACAGCAGCATTTCTATTCAAGCAGTGTTGTGAGAGCTATTGATTTAATCTTTCATTATATTTTCCCTGCTTCCTAGTGATGTCTTTCTACTCCATAGGAGTTAACAACCCACTATCCTTTTAATGGTCTTGAAGTTTCACTAGTCAAACTATCCTTTCTTCTGCAATTTTGCTGTCTATTAGTCATTCCTGGTAATGTCTGTTTTCTATTTTACAGTCACGTAGACTGTTTTTAGCTTAACTTCGGTGTGGTAATATTAACTCGGGTGTAGAAATGTTTGACAGTATAATATTGGATAAACTGTCAAGACACTCAAGAAGGTTAGATTTTATTGTATGAATCTGAATAAGAGATGTACATGTAATAATAATGACTACAGGACTAATGATATAACATCCTTTGACTATTTTTTGCATAGTTGGTTGTATTTTTTTTAATTATATATATATATATATATATATATATACTCTAGCAAATTAGTGCACATTCCAGTGGTTATATTTACTTTTGTTTTGATCTTAAATGGAATAATATACCTACTAGTAAAGTTCTAGTTTCTCTTTAACTGGAGAAAAATATGCGTTGTGTTTATATGTGATGACATGCCACACCATTTTTTCAAAATCCTAGATCTTCCCCTGGGGCTAAGTACAGACATTTGGGAGGTTAAATTGGGTTCAAAACGGCCACCCAATTTAAACTTACCTCATCTTGGTACTGATCTTACATTTACAGACCTGGTGTCAGGGACTGGGAATCAGTCTAAACCTGTAACTGTACATTCATTCCTTTTTGTTATATGTGAAATATAGTTTCCCAGATATTTTTAAAAATAAGTTGTCCTGCTTGTGGCATGTGCTATGTGCCAAAATTCTGGGCTGGGCTGGTTTCTATGCCATCTTGCTGGCCTCAGTGGGATGGCACATAGTACAGTTATGTGAAAAATTTGGACTTACCCTTAGTGTGCGGCAAACAATGTCCGCTTATTTTAAAGCACACCGATTGAAAATATGCTACAGTCTTCCTTGCCTGCTGACAGTTGTTGAATTTATATCAGTAACTATGGTCCACAAATCACCATTGAGTCAAATTCTCAACCACATTTGGTTCTGCTTGTTTCAGCTGGAGTTCTTTGAGTTGCGCATAACATCTCAGCTGAAGCAGAGGACGTCAAAATGGGTCACTTCTGTTATATAGATGATGTATTTGTGTATACATGTGTGTTAAAGCTGAGAGAACACTTCAAAGTGAAAGTGATGATATTTTAATGATATTCTCAATCTTTTAATTCAGACAACTGTATCCATGTTGTTTGACTGCAGAGGGAGCCTCAGGAATATTCAAATAAATGACAGCTGTATAAAGGTACAAGTTGGAAGTGTCTGTTTACCTATCTTGAAATCTCTTTGGTTTCTTTCTTCCTCTTTATGCAAGTTAATCCAATGATATAGGAAGCAGTAACAGTACAGTGTGACATACTGATCATTTATACATCAAGAATAACTCATAGTTAATCGCAAGTTAACTGAGTAGTCTGCATAACATTTCTGGGATGAAATATTACTGCACAAAATGTCTGTTAAAGCATTTTGAGTGATGGGCATGATGGGTTTTGAATAATGGAATTCAGAAGTAGATCCAGAAAGCAGTGACTGCCACTGCAGGTTTTAGTGCCCCCCTGCTCCAGTCTCCTCCTCCTCTCCCACCCCATCCCCACAGGGCAGACAGACTATTCTGGAAGAGCATAAGTGGGGGACTTTTAAAAATCTCCTTCCTGCTTAGAGGCACAGCTTTCCCCTTCTCTTTCCCCCCTCCCCCACCTGCCACTGCCGCTGTCCTAAGGGCACTGTCCTGCCTGTTCTCTAGTCAGTCTGCATTGGTCTACCGCGTGAAAGATGCATGGCCCTGGTCGTTGCAGGGAGCGTGACGGTGGTAAGTGAGGGAGCTCCCGCAGACACCACTGGCACTGCCAGCAGTGGGAGGGGAGGTTGCGAATGTGGCAGGCCAGTAGCAGGTGCTCCTGTGCTGAGCCACCCACCTCACTGTGCCCGACCACCTTCCAGGCTCCAAGTGCCTCCTTGGGGGCACCTCATGTCTGGCAAGGTTACTGGAGCACAACTGCTAGCCTGGGGATAACGCTGCCACCAGCCAGGGTCTGGACTGATCCTGGCTCTGTGCCCCCTGGGAAATACAGGCCTAGTAGCCCTTGAGGGTACTAGACCCACTTCAAGAACTTGGGGTGCTTTCCTTAGTCTGAAGCACAAATAGTGGTCTCCCTTAGTCAGCCGAACCAAAGGGACCCCAAGGGATAATGTAACCCCTCTCCCAATAAGTCTGCCTTGCTAGGTACAAAGGAGAACTTTATTGGTTAAAAGGAATAGGTTTGTAATAGGGTACAGGGTAGAACAATATCAAAGAAATCTCATAGAGCAAACAGGGTGCCTGGGTAGCTTTTGATCACGCATCTCAGTTATGGCAAGCTATATATCTAGTTAGATTTCAGGTAGCTTACTCACGAGTATCATCCAGAGGCAGGCAGAGATTCCCTCTCGAGGTAGGCAGTTCATTGATAATGAATTTCAAGAGAGAGAGCAAGTTTCAGATGGTCCAGCTTCTCTCTGAGTTTTTTCATCATGGCTACTCCCCCTCCTTCTGGGCAGTCCTTAACTTATATAGAACTTATGACTTCATTTACCTGTCATAGTTACATTCTTGAAAAATGCAACTTTAAGTGAATGATGTTAAGCTAATCCAATTATGTCACAGTAGTTACTTACTAGCAGGTGGTGGCAAAACAACCTTATAACCGAACATTGCGCAACTTTAAACGAGTATGTTCTCTGATAGATTCAAGGATAATCATTGTAATAACGAAACACTGTTAACTGGGATGATGTTAAGTGAGGAGTACCTGTACCTTCTGCCTGCATCTAAACACTTGTGCACATATGGTAACTTAAAATAATACATATAAATCCACTGATATACCCATAAGTGTCTTGTCACACCTTGCCTGAGGTACACATTGTACTAAAATTACTGGTGGAAAAAGCTTGTTCATGCCTAACTTCGAAGTTTAGCACTTCTTCTCTTTGTCTTCCAGGCTGTAAAGTAGCAAGGTATTTTTATTTTCTTTAAAAGATGGCATTCAGAGGTACTGAAGGTCTATAAAAAGCATCTGATGTTATTCCTTGTTCTGCTGGTTGCTCAGAGAGCAGAGAAAACAAGCCATGCTGTCTTAACAATCACCTGTGGAATAGTTAGGGCTAGTGTAACATTCTGAACCTCTGCTTTCTCAAAGCTTCCTGAAGGAGTCTCTGTTTATCATTCAGGCTGCAATGCCTGTATTGGGTTACATCAGGAATGTGGAAAGCTAACTGGTAAAATCTGTCAGGCTGTGAAAAGGTCTCAGGCTTTGAAATTTTATGGAGCACGTTTGCTAATGCACATTCCATATTTGAAGGTGTCTGGCTACCCCCAGTTTTTATGAGTTGATGTACATTGCTGTAATAGATGTGTGTACTTTGTTATGAACACTACTGAGTTGATAAACAAGACCGCAGACACAGGGCATCAGAGAGACAGAGAGGAAATCCCAACAGGGAGATAAATTAAAGTGTCACCTCTTAGTGTTGTTATAGTTAAGGGTCAGTTGCCATTTATAAACCATGATCTCGGATACTGCAAAGAGTGGGAATATAGTTCCTCCCCTAAATCAGGGTCTCATTGAAGTTCTTTACAGGAATGCCCCCCACCCCTTTTCCCAAAAAGAATCATGATGTATATGTTGCAGGTTAGGTCTTAAATTGGGGTACATCCGTTAATTATAAGTTTGCACCCCTAGAGGATCTAGCTCAGTGCATGTAGAGGGATAACAATCCTGAGCATTTAATGCACATTTACATTCAAAGCTATATTTTCAGTGAGTAACATATGGAAAAATAAGGGGCAAAGGGATTAAGGCATTTTGCTATTCCTTTGAAGGTGAGAGTTCAAGCCTTGCTCATACCAAAGTTTGTTTCCATGTGACCATGCTGTAAATAGGTGTCTGGTCATTCAGGGTGGGGAGGTAAATGTCATGTTAGCCACATCATTTGCTAGGTTGTTGTTGGCTACAGAAACTGGTGTGCCTTAACCGTGTTGGCCCAACAAGCTGTTAGCCTGGGTTTAGCCTTTGACTAGTTATACATAAAAGTGGAAAAATTCTATTTGAACACGAAAATACTCCTTGGACATTCAAGGAATAATTTTTTGAGAGTCAAAGAATAGAGGAATCACTTCCTGCCCTTCAGGGTTTGTTGGGTGAAATTCTATGTCCCTTTTTTGTGCCAATCAGACATGATTACATATGAAATATAGTCTGCATGAATTTCCCAAATCCTTTATTTTTTTTGACTGCTCCCCTCCTATTTTAAACAATAATGCATTATAACATAGAAAAATACACAGGTTAAAAAAATGTGATGGATTTTATTTTCACTCGCTCTTATAAAAGGAAATTTATACCTAAGGCTGCCATTCTTCCCCTAACTCAAGACATGAGGTGAAACTCTGGTCTCAGTTAAATTAAAGACAAAACTCCTACTGACTTCAGTGGGGCCAGGATATTTTAAATGATATGTATGTCCTGTTTTGGAGTCCCCTGAAATGTCTAGGCACATGCGTGTGGGTTAATGTGGTAAATTAAAGGGCAGGGGGTAACAGCTACCTTTGCTTTAATTTTCCTTGCTTTGTTGAGCTTAAGTCTGGCCCTAAATGTTATTTAAACATCATATATTTTTTGCTTAATACATGAAGCAAGTACATTGTCAAAATGATATATTCCCAAATAACGTTGTCATCAGGCAATTAAAATATCATGTGCTATAAACATCTCTAAGACGCTATGCATGGGAGAGTTGCCAGTTTCACAGGTCACATTGCCTCCAAGATTACAATGAATGTACAGTACTCAGACCAGCCTGGAAAGTAAAAATCACTTTCCAACTCTTTAAATCTTTTTTAGTTTTCTCAGCACTCTGAAGTCAAATTATGAAGATTTTAAATGCAGTGCCATTTAGCATCAGCCATTGGTCAATGCTGGCACATGCAAATACCCAGGGACATGGATGGATTCATGATTAACATTAGAGTCACACATAAGAAATGCTTTAAAATGCTAATGAGAAATGGCGAGCTCTTTATAAAGAAGTATTAATGCTTTTTTTTTATTTCAGGGAGTGTTTTCTAATCAGTTATATCTTCTGCTCATTTTTTGTGTCACCTTGGCCAAGTTACAAAGACCAAGAAATAAAAATTGAAGGGCTTAAACACTGGTTCTTAAGTCCATATTTAGCATCTAAATGTGTGCCTTTATGTTTCAAGAAATCAGCAGCTTTTGTTTCCTTGAACAACTGGTTTCAGCTCGTAACTAACTAAAAAACACTCCTTGGTCATGTCCACGTGAGCGTGGAGATTTGTTTCCCCAGGGACAAGAAGCAGCGGCGCACTTTGTGATGTTGCTAATTTGTCTTTGGGGAATGCCTGTGCCATGCACCCTCTGGTGTGTGGCAGGTTACCCCTGGTGGAGTTGGGGAGGCTGGGGCCAGCGCTGAGCATTACCTCGGATCCTGGGACACTCCTGGGGCTGCAGCAGCAGTGATCCTGCTGCTTGGAGCCTGGCCAGCAGCTGGAGTGCGACTGGCCAGCTAGACTCCGGTTTTGGGTGGCACATGCTGCTCCCACATATGCCGACCCACCTTTTTTTTTTTTTTTTTTTTTTTTTTTTGAACAGGCTTTTTTGACCTCAGGATCTCTCAGGGTCAGGAACACCTGAATGTGTGGTATGTGGTACCACAGATGTGTCTGCAGCTCCACATAACACACGGCTATGCTTGTCTGGACATGGCCCTTGGATATCACACACATTAACATATATTAGGATATAAGTTATAAGTGCTCAGTGCTCTTAAGCTGCTTGTTTAAGTGTCTAAATGTGAATTTAAGAACCTTAATTTAGGCATTTATTTTTGAAAACTGTGGCTTAAATGCTTTGTGCTCCAATTTACCAATTCACCAAATGGGGATGATATTTATGTGCCTCTAAAATGGGGTGAGGTTCATGGGTGGATCTAGAATTTTGAAAAGGGGGTGCAGATGGTGTGATGCATCATCAAATATAACACAACACATTTTTCTCCAGGTAAAAATAAACTAGAAGGTTTACTAGTATTCTAGGGTCATAAGGCTGTATTATTCAGTTAGAGATTGAAACAAAAACGCATATAACTTCATTGGAATGAGTTAAAAACAATTTGCAGGGCTGTGAATTAGGAGCTTCATGACCAGGGGCAGCTAACAGGTAGTGTAGCAGTATTGCAGAATAACAGATAGCCTGATTGGTGGAAAATTAAGACCATTAAAAAGAAAAGAAGTCAGCAACACCTGTGGAATGAAAAGTTTAGAAGGAATTAGGTAGAATAATGAGCTCTGAAGTCAAGTGACTCCTTCTGCACTGCCTGACTAGAAATGCTGCTGCTACTGCCAGACAGTTGGTTTTAAACTTGGGGTGGACCAGGAATCAGAAGAGGGTGCAAGCTCACTCCTCCTGGATCTGCCCCCAGTGAGGTTCCATAATCTTACATTGCAAAGGAGGAAGGATAATGAACAACAGTCTGGAGCTCATGAGACCTGTAATCCTTCCCTGCTCTACCACAACTTCCTGTGTGATAGTTACCTAATCTCTTTGTACTGTGGTTCCTCATCCATACAATAATGTTAAGAGTACTATACTCACTGCCTGGGATGTGTGTGTAAAAATATATTCCAGATTATGAGCAATTCAGGTGCTACAGTAACAGGACCCTTAGAAGTATTTAACGTAGATTATGATATGACGGGATATTATTTAAGTACCTAAGAGACTGAGGATCACAGCTCTCATTGACCAGTTTAATGCTCCTAAATCACTTCTTCAGCTTTTTGGAAAAGTTGACCATAGGCTGAGTACATTAGGCTGAAAAGTTAAGGCAGCTGGCATTAACCTTACTGGCTTAGCTCTGGAATTTTACTAGCGACTGCATTAAATGAGGGCTTTGGAGAAATAACAAATTACTTAAATTTCTGTTACAGACTTGTAAAAACTATAATTGTGAAGATGTTTAGTGTGGTATCATTTAAAAAAAGAATCAACCATCTAGAGCCTATAATCATTAAAGGAGAAGAAGAAATAGCATGACTATATAAATAGTTAAACCTCACAGTATTTGGGGAATTTGACGCAATAAAATAGTACAATAAACTCCGGTTAATTCACCTGAGAGAGAATTCACCACCACTGTCTATTGCAGTATTGTTTGGGTTCCTCGCCAGCACTCCTCTGACCATTTGCATTGTCTTTGGAGTGATGAATTAACAAGAGCTTACTGAATTAGCCCATGGTTTCTGGAAGCTCTGGCTCTTGTTCCACTGAAGTTCAAGAATTCTAAGGGGGAACAAGGGAGACAGTTGGTAGCGACTGGAAATACTTACATGAGCAGAGAAGAAGGCTATCTTAGCTGTTTTTTAAAATGAGTAGTGGGGAAATGCCACAGACCATGTAGGGTAAACATTGATGTTCTTAATCTAAGATGCTTGATAGAGCAAGGTTACTAGATCATTTTACCTATAAAGGCTGATCTGACTAGGAAACTTAATTGTGTCTCTGTTCCAGCCACACAGCTGGCATAACCAAAATCCAGGTCTCAGCTTTGCAATCCTTACTCACACAAAGGAGGACTAGGCCATCAGCTCATGTAAATTACTGTCGCTCCATCAATCTCAAAGGAACTCCACCCATTTTTACCAGATGCAGATCTGGCCCAGAGTCATTCCTCATGTAAGTTGCTCCAATAACTTTCACTAGTCAGGGTAACTCGTGTGATGAAGGGAAGGCTTTTTAACTTGGTATCACAAGCATGACCACCTGCCCCTTCCATGATGCAGGGAGGGTTTGCTCAGAAAATGTTCTAAAGCATTTCAGAATAATCCCAGAATAAAAAGGGGAGTTGTATATGGAAAAGGCTGAGAACTGGAAAAGTCTGAGAACTGGGAGAGTGAAGCCTGAAGGATATCAAGGCCGTTGACAGCATTTGGAAGTGCTGGTCTTAAAATATATATAGTTTAAAAATGTTTCTCAGATAAAGATTCAGTGATTTTGATAAGGAACAATTTCAAAGCTTTCAAATGAATTTTCTGCCAAGAGCCACATACTGACTCTTATTTACATTGAGCTGTAGTCCCTTTGACTCTGCTTTGGCAGCATAAAAGAGTTCTTAAAGTGTGTGTAAACTTACAGACACTTTAAGGCCCCATTGCACTGCAAGAACTGTGTAAAGGGGCCTTAGTGGAAATGAAAATCAAGTAATTATATGCCCACAGTACATGCATCACTAAACATTTAGCTATAAGCTGCAATTCTTTGTAAATTCACACTTGAAGTCATTCTGAAGGAAATCACATTAGGGGAAGAAAAAAGCAGTGAGTTCTCTTTCTAACACTGAGTAACATGGCATATAAATATGACTGAACAAATAAGCATGGGATTTCATTGCCAGCACTGATGGAATAATAGATGGGAATTAGCAAAAGAGCAGAAGGAATGAATGACGAGATCTAATGAATGTTTTTCTCTTTGAAAGATGATCTCTTTAGCTGAGATTTAGAGTTACTACACAGCTAATGGCTGATACAAATGGTGGTAGATAGGATACATAGCCTCAAGATTGATGGCTTTCTGTTGTTGGTCTAGCTCTTTAATCCAGGCTCCTGCTGGAATGCAAAGTTCCCAGCTCAAGACCAATTATATGAGGACATCAAGAAGAAAACGGATAGCCATGGCATTTGTCTGCTTCTCAAGCTTCCCAAGATGTGAAACTTTTCACTTGCAATGACATGCCTATTAATGCTCGGGTTTTCTCACTACAATACTTTGCTCGCATTTAAAGGTACAAAACTTCTTTCAAGCAGTATATGCTCCTTGGCCTTTTCAAAGAATTATGGGTGTGTTGTCCATTTTTATGGGTCTTGGGGATGTAATATTAACATCAACCAAAAAAGATACCTGAATCCCTAGCAGACAGTCAGCAATACCATGGATCAGGACATGGCAACTTTTTGGCCGAAATGGCAGAGTAACAGGGTATAACACAACAGAGGGAGGTGAAGAGGAAATATTCAGTAATAAGCAGAGAGGGGCCGGAACAAACTCTGGAGAAGTAATTGGAATCTATAACTCAACTGTAAAGCTCAGCCACTTTGCTAAAAGTGTATATCAATGTATGGAGCATAAGAAGGAAGAGAGAAACCCATACTTTCAAATGCATTTCCAAAGGGAAGAAGACCTTTTTGGATACTGCCCACAACAGGCATTTTATCCAAGAAATGATCATTGTGGAGCACTGTTTACAATAACTTCTGTGTAACTAATTTTTTAAAATGCTTTATTACATGGACATGACATCAATAGAGAAAAACATTTGTGCAGGAGTATAGATAGAAAATGGTATATGTTTTCTTCTTTAGATAAATTTTGTTTAAAGGGACATTTAAAAAAAGTTCACAATAGACCGTATTAGTTTTGTTTTTCTGTATCTTAAATTCCTGTTTATAACGGAAATGCATGCGCAGCACATGAACATAATACCTACCTATTATATCACTGTCATGCTAGTATTTAGGGTTGAAATGCTCGTGCGACCACCTTGAAAGCTTTTTGTCCATTTGGAAGCTATGAAAAGGAGCAAGGGAAACAATACCACATACCTTAGATGACTAATTGTTTACAGTTTACTATGTGATTAACACTGGAGGTAATATTTCAGGTGCCATGCATGCAACTGAGGCTGAAATAGGTTTTAGGCTTCTGTAAAAGTTTCAGTGAACAGCATACAACAAATTAGTAAAAGCTGAGGTCTGTGTATAATTCACAACTAGAAAAGGGAACAAAATTTTATGAATACATTAATTGCTTGCTATTAGTTATAATTAGATTTGCTCCAAATGTTGATTTGTAGTTACATTTTGCATCACAACGTCATATTTGATGAGAAAAAAAGGAAGTAAAATATTCATTAATTTTTTGGGGGATTCTTCTTCTCACTCTGTTCCTGATAAGCTCTAGTCATTATTCTATGAAAGGCTTAATTTTAAAAAATGAAAGAAAAATTAAGTATGTTTTTCTTAATCTTAGCTTACGATCAGTAAAGTAATAATTTCCAAATCACTAACCACTTTTCTTTATTTCAAAGGAAGACAAAAACCCTGTCTTTCATTTAGAATTTCTCTCTTGCACAAAAAGAAACAAAACTTTTTAACTTGAAGTACAGAAATGTGGTTTGAGAGCTCAGTTCTACATGCATACATACATACATTTGTTTGGCATGGTTTCTGGAGCAAACAGATAGCACAACCAGCTCTCTGTGCAGCATATCACAGTCATGCTCAAAGGTCTATGCAAAATTTCATTCTGGTTTCTAGAGGGAATGATTTCAAACTCATCCAAAAAAGCAGATGGACTGGATCTTTTCCCCCCCACCACAGGCATGTTACATGTGTGGTCTGTTCTGGAAATCTACTGATTGTACCTGCATACTGGGGGGGTCCCTTGGGCTGTCTACCTGCTCTCCTGCTGGAAACAAAGCAATTGGTTTGAAGATGCAATCTCCTTTCTCCGCCCTTTGTTCCCTGCAGGGATCCTTAATTCCTAAGTTTCAGCTCTGAGACAAGACATCCTCTGTGATTTTAACTAGTTCATATGGCTCTCAAATGTTTTTCCCAAGGTGAGGATTAGGGAACATCAAATGCTATTTGAGGGAAAGAGGAAATCTCATGTAATGCTTTTGTTCTGCTAACATCTATGTAAAGAGCTCCCTGGGAGTTTTGGAATGGAATCTGTCATCACTATAATCCTGTTCTGGAAGACTGTGATGGAGACAGCACAGAGAGTGATGTCATTGTCAGGCTGAGCGTATAGTTGCCCCCAGTAAACTCATCCCGAACCAATCTTTTCCTCTTCCCCCATGCTCAACCAATGGAAAAGGTTGTCGGCATCATTTTTTTAAAGCCATGGTAAAATCTGAAACACAGATATGCAAGAAATTATTTTATACAGAAGAAAGTCTGTTCAGTGCTCTCCACAGGCTTCAGAGGAATTTTTGTGCACTGTGCCTTTGGCTTCATGTGCAGGAAATTCCTCTTTGGTCTGTACAATACAATAAACAAACCTCCTGTGTATTAGCTTAAGCTTTTAGTACTTCCATCTCATTCTATAATGAGCAGTAAAATGGTAAGGGACATAACATTTGATTTGTAAAACTTATGGCCTGCCCTTGTCCTTACATGTACATGTTCTTTTGGTACCTCTTATTACACATGTCTATGATGGTTGTACATCATAACATTGAAATGTTACTGAAACTTCAGATGCCAAATGTAATAGCTGATCCTCCTTCCCTTTCATGGCTTATAATCTGATGTATTGCATTTTGTGATCTAGAAAATAGAGTCTTGGACTGGAAACAAGAGTCTCCTAAGTACGAATTTGGTGCTAAAACTGGACAAGGCTGTGTGGCCTTGCTAAGTTATTTTTTGTGAGACTTTCCCTACCTACAGTGAATCATAAGAGTGTCACAAGGATATTAGTATTGTATAACATTAAAGTAGTACTTGCACATCTTAAGACTGTTCTGTAAAAAATAAAGCATTGATCCTTTCTCTAACATGCAGATTTAGGTGATAATTATCCTGAAGCTCAATGACTTCTATGTCAGCATCTCTGAAATCAAGCCTATAGAGACAATTCTAAGGTACCAAGGGTAATGAAATTCAGTAATATAATAAAAATAGCCTTCATACTAATCTTTCATATGAAAATCTTAGCACAGTTTACAAGCATTGATTATATCACTGGAATTTAAGTATGTATAATTCATTAGCTCAGCCTTATGGACAGAGATTCTGAGTTACAGAATGATTTGCTAAAGGTGATGTATTGATTCAGTGACAGAATCAGGGATGCAACTGAGGGACATGATACGTTAATCAAAAGCTTTTTATAGATCGTATCCTCATATAACTTATACTTTTTGGCAGCTTATGAAGAGAGGTAGTTAGATGTGTTAGTCTGAAGTCAAGCAGAAGACAAGGTAGAGTTGCACCTTATAGACTAACAGAATCAGAGATGCATAAGCATTTGTGAGAAGGAGCTCATTTGATCAGGCTTATGACAGTTATCACCTCTTGCTCATGAAAATTATTCATATCTGATTCCATTAGTCTATAAGGTGCATCTCTACTCTGCCTTCTGCCTGACTTCAGACTAACATGGCTAGCTACCTCTCTCATATTATGTGCTAAAAGTATATCTTCATTTACAGCAAGGCTTTCTAGGAAGTTTCATTTCTTCCCTTTGCAGCTTTAAACTGAATACTGCATTTACTCAATTCTAAGATGAGGTCCCCCATTTAAAATGTGTGGGGGAAGCTTCTCATCTTAGAATTGCATATGAGGATGAGGATGGGGAGGGAGGAGGGCATGCAACTGCTGCAGGTCAGGCTCCAGGTTGTACCTGGGGTCAGGGCCATTAGCCTCAGCTGCTACTTGCCTCCATCCCTCCTCCTGTCACCTCTATACCTTACTATTTCTCCCCCTGCAGTCTCTTTCCCCCACCTCCCATCCCTCACAGCCTCTGTTCTCTCTCTACCTGCTACTAGCACTCCCCCTTACCTTTGCTGCATACTGGGAGGTTCCATGCATGCTGCAGCCTGGGGCACTGAGTACAGCCCCAGTCCCAGTCCCAGTCTGGCCCCACAGCAGCAGTGCACAGCCCACATGGCTGCTACGGGGGCTGGGATGGAGCCATGCTCAGTGTTCCAGGCTAAAATGGGAATAGAGCCTGCTGGTGTGGAGGTGGGGAGCAAAGCTGTGGGGAAAGGGGAGGAAGCAGCAGATGGGTGGAAGGAGGGCCCTGAGGCAGTTGGGGGGAAACAGGCACAGGGAAGGGGCAACTGGTTGATCTCCCCATACCACCTGCCTCTGCGCTGCCTACCCCCCTGCAGAGGTGGGAGGGATGAATTAAGATGACCCTTCAATAATTAGATTCTATACATACAAAAGTATAACACATTTATACATTTTCCATGTATAGAATCTAATTATTAGGGGGTCATCTTAAATTCAGGGTCTTCTTAGATTTGGATACAGCATTATGACCATATTAACTCAAATATAAGATAATCCTGAATATAGGGGGACCCCCCCCCCCCGCAATAAAAGAATCCAAGTATTGGATTATAGTCTTGAACTGCACCCCTCTCCCCCTCACAGCTGTAACAGGAAAAGCAGTGGTGGTGGTGGGAGGGGGTTAGTTAGCTCCTTTGCTCTCTGTCCCCACATCCACTTCTTCTCTCTGTAGCCTTCCTACCCCTCTGCCACCTGAACCTCCCCAATCCCAGCTTCCCGCAGCCTCTGCCCGCCCCCAACAATCTCTGCCTCTTCCTTCCAAACTCTCCCCTGTTTCTGCCTCTCACCGCCCCCCTCCCTTACTGTCAGAAATGCTCAGGCTGCTCTATCCTGGAGTACAGCACATGGAAGCTCAGTCCTTGCTTGGCTGTGCAGCACTGTCAGTGCTACTGAGTGGCCAGTCGGGAAAAGGAGTTTCCATGTTCTCCATGTCTGGAGGCAACCCAGTTTGAGCTGGAGCTGAGCTGTGCCTGACAGTAAGGTGAGGAAAGTCCTTGGGCCTATACTATTTAACGTCTTCATTAATGAAGTGGACATTGGGATCAGAAGCGGGCTGGCCACGTTCGCTGACAACACCAAACTCTGGGGTAAAGCGTCCACACCTGAGGACAGGAGGGTGATCCAGGCTGATCTTGACAGGCTCAGGAAATGGGCAGATGAGAATCTGATGGCGTTTTACAGCGAAAAATGCAAGGTTCTCCACCTTGGGAAGAAAAACCTGCAGCATCCTTATAGGCTTGGCAGTGCTATGCTGGGTAGCACTACAGAAGGGATGAAAGGGACTTGGGGGTCATGACTGACCACAAGATGAACATAAACCTTTAATGTGAT
>NW_017728947.1:30706437-30797752 GCF_001723895.1 Crocodylus porosus
GAAAAACCTGCAGCATCCTTATAGGCTTGGCAGTGCTATGCTGGGTTGAAAGGGACTTGGGATGAAAGGGACTTGGGGGTCATGACTGACCACAAGATGAACATAAACCTTTAATGTGATACTGCTGCTAGTGAAGCAAGCAAAATGCTGGCTTGCATCCACAGATGCTTCTCAAGCAAATCCCAGGACATCAGTTCTCCCATTGTACTCAGCCTTGGTGAGGCCACAGCTGGAGTACTGCATCCAGTTTTGGCCTCCACAATTAAAAAAGGATGTGGAGAAGCTTGAGGGTGCAGAGAAGGTCAGGAAAACAGACCTTATGATGAAAGGCTGAGAACCATGGGACTCTTCAGCTTGGAAAAGCGCAGGCTCAGGGGTGATCTGGTGGCCACCTATAAGTTTATCAGGGCTGCTTACCAGGATCTGGAGGAATGTGTGCTCACCAGAGTGCCCCAAGGGATAACAAGGTCGAATGGTCACAAACTCCTCCATGACTGTTTCAGGTTGGACATAAGAAAGAACTTCTTTACTGTCCGAGCCCCCAAGGTTTGGAATAGACTGCTGCTGGAGGTAGTTCAAGCACCTACTTTGAATGCCTTCAAGAGATGTTTATCTTGCTGGGATCCTATTATCTTGCTGATTTCCTGCCCCTGGGGCAGGGGGCTGGACTCGATGATCTTCCAAGGTTCCTTCCAGCCCTAATATCTATGAAAGGGGCAGACAGGGGGACAGAATCTGCAAAGAGGAAGTTGGAGGGGGGGCAGGGGTCTGACTGTCCCTGACCTAGGCTCAGGGCCAGAGTTAGAGCTGCAGCAGCTGCCTGCTCCTTGCTCCCCCTCCCCCCATTTGCTTTCTTCCTGTGTTGATTGGAGGGAAAAAAATCTCATCTTATATTGAAGTAAATATGACAATTATTTTCCTTGGGGGCTTATTAAGCAAATAAATGTAAGTGGAAAAATGTATATAGCTAAGTATAAAAGTGGTTCTACTAAACAAGAGTGCTGGCTCACTGGGTCTGGTTTGTAAAGAAATGCATGAAGCATTTCAACAGTTGTATGCAGGACAATGTGAAAAAACTGAGAACCTGCCATAGAACTGCCTCTGGGGGTAGGGACGGACATTACACATAAACCGATTTAAGTGATCAGAAACTGGTTTAAACCTGTAACAGAACAGATGTTCAGGGCACAAAAAACAGTTTGAAAATGGCTGGAACCAGTTTGAGATGAACCAAGTTGGATGTAGTATCAGACTTAACCGGTTTGGGTCAAACCATTTTATGCAATGTCTGTCTCAGACCCCTTGCTGGTTTAAGATGAACCAGACTCCCCTAGCACCCTGGCATGGTCTCTGAGCAGGGCAGGGCTCTCTGCTTCATAGAGGTGGCTCCTCTCCTCTGCTCCCTGGTTGCAGCACCAGCAGAGACTTGCGGGCACAGATTGTCTGTCTGGCTTCTTCCTGCTAAGCCAGGGATCATTCCTCCCGCCCCTCTGCCTTATGCAGACACCTCAGAATTAGCTAGCAGACTACATGCTGGCTATGGTCCATGCTCCTGGAGACAACAAAGGCAGACAGGCTTTTTGGAGCTAATCAACAGGTTAGCTTCAACAGGTTCCTTCCTTGGAAAAGCTGTTTAAGAAGACCTTGGAGAGAGGTTTTGTTTTCCTAATGGGTTGATAAACACTGAGTTAGGGGTGATAAACATTCTCTGCTGGGCTGCTCCGGGAGGGGCGGGGGTTGAGGGGGAGAGAAAAATCAATCAGAGTGTCCTGCTGGGGGCTGCCCGTGCCCCCCCGCTTAGCTCAGCACTGTTGAAAGGAAAGGAGGGCTGTTCTAGCCCCTTTCTCCCCCCACCCCTAGCTTCTAGCCTGAGCCACTGCAGGCTCTAGCCTGCACTTCTAGAGTGAAAAGGGAATGTTTATCTACCTCCAAACTGGTTTGTTCTTTGCTGGTTAGACTAACCTGCAAAGATTAAATCAATTCAAACTCAGGATTTTTGAATGTCTGTCCCTAGCCCAGAACTACCTGAACTAGTTCTAGAAGTAGAGTTGTATTAGCAGGTTATTCCAGCTATTCTTTTATAACCTGCTTCTCAATAGGGCTAATTATCTCAGGTAGAGCACCTTCCTAACATGACTGAACTGCTTCCTGTACTCTTACTAGTTTAGGTATCTCTGCTTGGCATTGCATTGTGCTGCATAGATAGCCCTGAATGTTGATGGCACCCATATGCAGAGTCACTATTATATCATCTCTATTTGCCACATATACTACAATACAGGTATTCCAATTATTTTTTATTTTAAAACCATAGAGAAACTAGAATTTCAAGATATGTTTCTACAAGTATTGACAAATATTAGCTAAACCACTTTAGCTGAAATCAAAACTTCCTCAACAGTATGCTCATATTTTCCCCCAAAATAATAAAATGTCATTGAAGGCTGAAGAGAGTAATTCACTCCCTTTTCCTCCAGAGAAATAGTTCAACCTATTTCTTTAAATATAGGGAGGGAGGAAATGAGGGAGGGTGTTTAGTAGAGTGTGTAGAAAATCATGTGACCTGCAAATAGTATCAAATACTTCTGAAGTCCATGTTTCTTTGAAGTGTTCTTAAACTCAGAGAGTGACAATATTGAATACCAGGCTATATAGTGTGTAACCCTCCCTACTACCCACTCAACTTGGCAGGACCTCTTTGTCATTTTCCTCTTGAACGTGCAGATTTTCACAACCTTGGAATGCTCCGTCATTTTCCCCCTGATTCTTCTGTTGTTGGTATTATGTATTCATGAGTGCTTTGCTGACTGGTGTTCTGGAATGCATGGGAAAGAAGAGGGAGTGTGGTGTGGCTATGCATTATAGGTCTGGCCTTTTTTAATTACTAAGGCAAATCCTGATACCTCCCCAACATGCACATCCTTATGGGTTCTAAACTTTTCCTGGACAGTTAAAGTAATGTGGTTCCAATACTCTGGAGGAAGCAGAATATAGAGAAGCTGATACGATCCATGTGCACCACATTCTAGAATTTAGAAGACATCAGGTATATTGGACCACATTCTAGCTAAACCCTAACCTAACGGGGTGTGATATAACAGCTGCAGAGAGTTGGGTAACAGCCTTGTATGGGAAGGGTTCCCTTCTTCCTGATGCCAGAAGCTTACGCACAGGGCCCAGCATTTGGTAGATAATAAAGTCCTTTTCTTCTTGTTCAAGCTGGAATCACAGTGTGTACCTCTAAAGCTAAGTACATATAGTCAAAATGCCTGAGGCTGAATTGATTCAATCTTTGCAGGTTAGCCTAAGCTTCATAGATTGAACCAATAAGCAAGTGAACAGACATTTACTTTTGATTCTGGAAATGCAACCACATGCTTGCAGTGGCCCAGGCCAGAAGCTGGGGGGTGCTAGATCATGCCTCCCTGCTCAACTGGAGCAGACAGCTTGGTCCATGGCTAGCCCGCCCACCTTGTGATGGGGGGGAGGTTTGTGGGGGAGGTACAAAGCATCCTGGGATGCTGGAGGACTGTGAGTTAACTTGAATCTGCAGGGGAACTGGGACAGAAATTCAATAAACTGATTTAACCTAAATCAGTTAAGTCTGATACTACATCACCCAGGTTTATCTTAAACTGGTTACGGCCATTTGGAGAATGGTTTATGTGTGCTGAACTTCCATTGTGCTACAGATTTGAACTGGTTTCTGATTACTTATATTGGTTTATGTGTAATTTTTGTCCCTAGCCTTAATGCACACTAATTATTTGGGACATTCATTTGCTGAAGGAGAGGCAGCCTTGCTTAATGTAAAAAGCATTGATTTGGAAGTTTTGGGACCTGGGCTTTATTCCTAGCATTGCCATTGGCTTGCTGTGTGAACGTGGACACTCGCTTCACCTCTCTATGCATCTTCATCTATAGAATGGGAGTAATAATTCCCAGAAGCTCTATGGATGAAAAGCTTTGAGATGGTTGAAAAGCACTGTATCTCTTTTTTAGTTTGTGATGCAGCTTAGTCCCACTAAAATGGGTAGCAAAACATCCTTATACTGTTACAGAATATAAACAGGGTTCCAGTTCACTAAATGTAGAATGAAAATCCATGGAGGTAAGCTGGTATTTCACTCTAAATTGAGTCTCATCGAGTCAGACTTCACACTACAAGATCCACTGTATTCTTTAAATGCATTGCTCCGAAAACAATAGTTAATGAGGCTCACTATTGGGAGTATTATACTGGGCTTCAACTATTTAGCTTTATAACCCTTGAATAATCCCTAAAGACATTTATGGTGCCACTAATTATTTGCTGAAAATGTCTGTCAGTGACGGATATTTTTCTTAAATAGCATTAATTCCACCTACCACCTTCCACATGGATAGTATATTTTCCTGCTTTGGTTTTGACACTCCCAGGGCAGCATTGCCCTGGGAGAGCTGAGCTGCCAACTGGGAATCTTCAACAGAAAAACTATTAAGGGGTGATAAATCATTGGAGGCCCAGCATGTGATTAAAAGCTGTGGCCACCAGCAGTGACCCATGGGGATGTAGGTATCAGTGACAGAGAGCAGGGGGAGGTGTTTGGCATTCCTGTTCAGAGGCCCAACCAGGGCATGGAGGTTTGTTTATGTTTCTGTTCCACTGACTCCTGTGAAATACCCTCTGTCTGTACAAGGAACACACATTGAGCTAGGGAAAGTATCTCTGGTATTTCTTGAAACTTCAGGATACTGCTATTTGAAAGTCACTTGTGAGGAAAATTGCATGGGATTAGAGTGTCAGCAGCACACGTTGTCAGTTTAGGGCCATAATCACCAATGAGCAACATGGCATAATTATTATGACTCCACGTGTGTTTAATAAAAGTGGATCAATCTAGAAATCCCCAAATAGTCAAAGGTAAAGTTGATTTTCAGTGGGCCAGATACAGAACTTGTCTTGTATTTTACTAGATTCTTGCCCTTAGTAAAGGGAGCATGCCTGAGTAAGATCTGGGGAAAATCTGAGTAATGACTGACTTTAGGATTTGGCCCATTTTGATTTATGATGTACTAGACACCAACAGCAGTCTTGATTGTTGGAGAAAACACAGAGGAAGATACAGTTTCTATGGTTATAATTTTATTTATTAGCTATTTGTGCGGCATGAACAATGTGCTAGGCAATTTACAGACAAGTACAGAGATAGGATCCAGAGTGTTTACAAGATAAGTTGTCAATGGAAATGAAGGGATATGGATAGAAGGCAAAAAGAGAGTGTGAAGGAGAGATCTAATTAATTCTCTCTCTCTCTCTCTCTCTATATATATATCTATATTTACACACACACACATATATACACACACGTGTGTGTGTGTGTGTATGTATGTATATGTGTGTGTGTGTGTGTGTGTAAATAAATATGTATATAAAATCAAACTCATTGAAATACCTGATTGGTAGAGAGATTTAATAGGAGATGTATGAGATTTATCTGGTTGATGGAACAAGTTGCTGTAAAGAGGTACTTGAAGGTAGGGAAGGGCAGAACAGAGAAAATAGTCAGAATATTGTTAGTCCAGAAATGAGAGCAAGGAGTATAAGAACTTGAGGGATTTGTTTCAGTGTCAGGACTGTGATAACACTTTTTTCTTGCGTGTCAAATGGTTTTGTTAAACTCCACTTAATTGGCTGAAGAGTAACCCAGATATTGCCATATTTTTCCCGACCTATGGTGAATCCAATTTAGGTTGGTGGCTTATCTGACAGTAGCCAGCACACGATACTGCAAAGGAAGGCACAAGAAACCCCACAACAAGCAGATATGAAAGACTCCTAATCTCCAATATTTAGAGATAGGCTTAAGTCCTAAATCATGAGGTTTTATATCCATTCCAATACTCTTTTATCAGCTCTCAAACTGTTATAACTGCCTATACCAAATATTGTAGCATGGATCTGCAATAGCTGTCAATTCAGGAATATGATTGGACAATAGCAAACAGTGGCTACATTCAAAATCATGGAATAAAAGAAATACAGCAATTATAGGCCTCTTAAGTTTACTTCAATACTATGCATATTGATTAATGTGAATAATTAAGATTATGGTGATAAATAGAAAATGGGACAAAATGCAACATAGTTTTATCCAAGAAAGATGATGTCAGACCAATTTAATACCATTTTATACTACAACTAACAAAAGTGATGCAGTGGATGGAACTATCTAGAGTTAAGCAAAACATTTGACACTGCTTCTGGGGAATTATCTAAATTGGATGGGTTAGGGATTAATATTATAGGAAACTACACTGGAATATATTGGAAAGGGAGTTATCAGATTGGAAGACATCGCTGTTGGCGTTCCTCTGGGATTAGCCTTAAGACCCATCCTGTTTGCTATTTCTGTTAGTTTTCTTAGTGCAAGACCTAACTGAAATTTGTGGATGACACAAAGCTGGGTGAAGGTATTGCCAGTAAGGATGAGGATCAAATTATTATATAGGAAGCATTAGTTAACCATGTAGAGATGAGTAATAAAAATGACATGAAATTTAATAGTATGAAGTATGGACTCATGTATTTGGGAACTAATGTAAAAAAACCTGAAAACTTTCTGCCGGAGCAGGGCTCGCAGACTGAGAGCAATGGAAAATGAGAAGTACCTGGGTACCGAGCTGTCATAAGATGACCATGAGCTAACAGTGTGATGTGTTTGTGACAGAAACAAATGCAATTCTGGGTTGCATTAGGTGAAGTATTTTTAGTTGAGACATGGAAGTATAACTACCATGGTCTAAAGCCTTAGGAAGATCACACTTATAATAACGTGGACAATTCTTGTCATCTTTGCTCATAAATTATGACTTTAAACCAGAACAGATGCAAAGAAGGCCTAAGATGCCTAGGGAGATAGGAGACCCTGTCTTATGAGGGGAAATTAAATGATTATACCTTGTTTAACTTGGCCAAACAGAAGGTAAAAAGACATATGATTACTTTTAATACATACACTGTTGGGGTGAATACTGGGGAGAGAAAGGGCTATTTAAATTAAAGAATAATATTGGTGTGAGATCAAATGACTATAAACTGGTCATGAATTAATTAGACTGGACATTAGAAGAAAACTTCCTACTATCTGAATAGTATAGTTTTGGGATGGTTTTTCAGAAGTAGTAGGGGGAAAGGTACTACAGGTTTCAATGTGGACCACAAAAAAGGGGGATAGTTTGGTAGGTTACAGGTGTTCTTAGAGTACTAATAAGCACTTAGGATACGTGAATTCAAGGATAGCACTTCCATGGAGTGTTTACCAATCTTTGCTTGAAAGATGTCTTGCTCTATTATGCTTCAGGACTTCTGCTGTTGCCTGTGGGATTTAAAAAGATTCCCTCTCTCACCCTGTAAATGAATTGTTTGGCTTTTTCTTTTTTCTCTGATGACATTAGTGGGAGTCTACCTAGGATGCACTGGTGCTCCAACTAATACTCAGTACCCTTTTAGCTGTGTAGCTAAAAGGGTTGTTCATACATTTAGGCTCAAAATGATAACCTGATTGGGAGCTGTGAAAGATTTTTTTCGTTTGGTCCAGACTATGTTTGGTTGGAATATTTTTTGCCTTCCACAGGAGTGTGAGCACCATTCTCTTCCTCATCTGAGTGTGTATTAACCTAACAGATTCCCTGAAACTTTAGTAGTGAGGCAGTGTTAGTACTCTTGCTTTCTGAACTGTTTTACCTGAGCTTGTTTTCCTGGATATTTTGTGGCTTTGGGAGCAGTGCAAGAAGTCATAGTGGATGATCTTGTGGGCCCTTGGACAACTGTTGTTGGTGCTTATAGGGAACTGTACTTAATGGCTTGGGATGTTCCTTTGAGTCCTATGATAGTCATATTATAACCCATATAAATGCAAGCAATTGAGAAATACAAATGTATCCTGCTTGACTATTTCTGCAGGCAAGAGCAATATTTCATAGATTTCATAGACATTAGGGCTGGAAGGGACCTCGGGAGATCATCGAGTCCAGCCCCCTGCCCAAAGGGCAGGAAGTGACCATTTGACCTTGTCATCCCTTGGGGCGCTCTGGTGAACAAACGTTCCCCCAGATCCTGGTGGTCACCCCTGATAAACTTATAGGTGTCTATAAGTTGTCTTGAATCTCACTAGATTAAAGAAAAGAGGGTGGCTATGACAACACATACTCCCAACCATGGGAAAGACTGGACACACCTTGTAAAGACAGGGCATAAAATGAAGAGGTTGATAAGATTTTGTTGTAAAGAACCCTTATCTAACCTGCAAATATTGGGTGCCTATAGATGTACTCTTTCACATTCTAATTAGAATATGTTAGAGTAGACTTGATTAATCATGTGCTCTAATTTGAATGCTGCAGCATCACATGTATTAAGCCCCCACATGCTTTAAAATGGCTGTGGGGCCCTTTAACTAAACCTTGCTGAAGAAGGTTTAGATAAAGCACCCTGCAGCCATTTTTAAATGTGGGGGTTTAATACATGTGACACTGCAGTGTTTTAATTAGAGTGGTTGCCTGGGATCTGCTCTAATTAAAATGCCCTCCCTCCCACCTCCAAGCACATGTGTAGGCAGCTATTATGGCTCAGGGACATTCTCTTCTAGATGGCAGGATTTCCTATGATGTTCTAAGGAATGTGATTGAAGAGGTGGGTTACAACAATTTTTGCTTCTGCCAAAAGATCAGGGTTACCGTCCCCTGTAAGGTAACTGCTACTTTTGGAGATGTTTATTGTTAGGAAAGACTACAATGTTTTATATCCTTTTGAGAGTGTCTTGACTGGTAAATGGCAGGGGAAACAGTCAACTGGACTGACAATAGCAGGGAAAACTGACAACAGACAGATATGGACAACTGGAAGAGGACAACATTAACTCTGGACAAAGGGCCAACCCAAGGTCCATTCAGTACTGAGGCCCACTACAGTCCTGTGTACATACTGTAGGGTAAAGCAGTTTGCATAAAACTATAGTTGTTTTTTACAGATGCAGTATATTTAGGTACTTATACAGCCTTCATCACCATTGCATCCAACTACCTCATTACATGATGGACTTACCTGACTTACCACTCCTGCCTTATAGACTTATCAAAAACTATAAAGAGCTAGTTATGAGTCGAACACTTTTGTGAGGTGTGGCTTATTTAAAGCAATATCAGAGACCAAATACCAACTTAAACCACACTAAGTCTATTTTCTTAACATGTAGTTTCTTCTGTCCTTTGATATCATTTCTTTCTAACCCCTAGGTTTAGAGTTTCTCAACCCCTTCCCTCTTAAGGCTGGTGCTTCTGTCCCTCTTTACAGCTAGCTACAACCATTCATAGAATCATAGAAAATTAGGGTGTGAAGGGACCTCAGGAGGTCACCTTCTCAAAGCAGGACCATCCCCAACTATTTCATTTCAGTCAAGGTTTTGTCTACCCAGGTCTTAAAAGCCTCCAGGGTTTCCACAGTCTCTGGGTAACCTGTTCCAGTGCCTTACTACCCTCCTTGTGGGAAGGTTTTTCCTAATGCATAACCTAAACTTCCCTTGCTGCAACTTGAGACCATTGCTCCATGTTCTGTCATCTGCCACCACTGAGAGCAGTTTAGCTTCATTCTTTTTGTAGCCAGCCTTCAGGTAGTTGAAGGCTGCTATTAAATCCCTCCTCAGTCTTGTCCTCTCCAGACTAAAGAAGCCCACTTCCTTCAGCTTCTCTTCATAATACATATGCCCCAGCACCCTAATCATTTTTGTTGCTCTCCAATCTGTCTACATTCTTTCTTTAGTAGGGTGCCCAAAACTGGACACAGTACTCCAGATGTGGCCTCACCAGTGCTGAATAAAAGGTAATAATCAGTTGCCTTGATCTGCTGACAACACTGCTACTACTGCAGCCCAGTATGCCATTAGCTTTCTTCACAACAAGGGCACACTATGTCCATTGTAACCTCCAGGTCCTCTTCTGCAGAGCTGCTGCTTAGCCAGTTGGTCCCCACCCTGTACCAACATATGGGAAGGATTTTACACTTGCCCTTTTGGACCAATCCTCCAGTTTGTCTAGGTCACTATGAATCCTAGCCCTCTCTTCTAGCATATCTACTACTACTTCCCCCAGCTTGGTTTCATCTGTGAGCCTGCTGAGAATGCACTCCATCCCATCTTCCAGATTGTTAATGAAGATATTGAACAAAACCAGTCATAGGACCAACCCCTGGGTCACTCCACTTGATACTGGCTGCCAACTAGACTTTGAATCATTGAGCACTACCCATTGAGCCCAATGATCCAGCCAGCTTTCTATTCACCCTACAGTCCATTTTTCCAACCCATATTCCTTTAGCTTGCTTGCAGGAGTGTTGTGGGAGACTGTATCAAAAGCCTTGTTAAAGTCAAGGTATATTATGTCCACTGCTCTCCTTACATCCATAGAGCCAGCCATCTTGTCACAGAAGGCAATCAGGTTGGTCAGGCATGATTTGCCCTTGATGAATCCATGCTGACTTCTTAATTACCTTTTTCTCCTCCAAGTGCTTAGAAATGGAGTCTCTGACTTGCAGAGAGAGAGCTTCTGCTCCTACCTATAATTGCAGGTTGTTGCAGCTAGCTATTTTATTTCAGCTGGTGTGGGCAGATCTTTACCCAGCCCACTCTGTCCCTGGATTATTCTGGATCTACCACAGGGTACTTCTTTCAATTGCTCCTGGATCATGACTTCTGGTCCCACTGCTTTCAGGTCTACAGGTTCATTTGAGCAAGGAAGCTCTGCCAGACTGTGAAATGTATTCTGCTTCCTCGTCCAGGTTGTGAGATACTTTAGACATCTTCTATAAGTTTTGGCTATCCCTTTATCTTCAATAGAAGATTCCACTCTCTAGGGTCCCTCCACTAAGAATTTTTCCTCCCTGGCTGCTGTAATCTAATGTCTTGTCACTCTATTGGCATCCCAACCCCTAAACCAAACCCATATATATCACCTGGTAGCAGGCACAGGGGGGACTGAGTCCAAACTTCACAACATGAAGAAAAAAGAAGCTAACCTCAACAGCAACATATACTTTCTAAGCCTATGACGTATTTACATTCTCAATGACATCCTGTCACACTTTAAGCTTCTCTCATTTGTTGGAGTCTTGAAACAGTAGACTTTTTATGCCTGAAGAAGAGTGATTGCACCTGAAAGCTTGCTAAGAACTTTTTTCCAACTACTCAGTTGGTCTAATAAAAGATATCACATCTACTCAAAGAACAATGCCTACCTATGTCCTTAGACCAACATGGCTACAGCCAAAAATCCAGAGTCCATCCTGTGGTACTTGCAAACGTTAAGGGGCAAACTTACTTTCTCCTGAGGCCCATGGGTTCCAGATAGACTCATGCACATGACAACATAATCTCTCCTCTAAGGTAGGGCTTACTCAGGTTGGCCACTTTTAGACTTTTCTAAATTTCCTGAACTTCTATAGAGTTTGCATTCAGACCTTGTAGTCAATCTAAGTGCAAGGTCCATACGTGGATGAGCCAAGTTAGATTGGGTGGCCATTCACCTTCCTGAATGCCTGTACTTAGCCTCATAGTTTACAGGTGATGAACTCTGTCACAGAAAGAGTAATGGCCTTCCCAGGGTCACTCAGGAAGGCTGTGGCAGAGCCAGCAACTGAACACTGCTTCTGTGACTCCCAGTCTAGTGTCTTAACCACGTGGTGCATATGGAACATTTTTACATTCCATTAAATCTTTGACTACAGCTGGGCAAATAATTCTTAGTGAATAGTTCATTCAATTAATATGCCTTTTTGTATGTGTTTGTGAATTGTCTTCCATCAGCTAGGGATTTTTCCAAATTTACTTGCCATTCACAATTACTCATTGATTATTCTCTAAAAAGTCCTTGATCTATAATTCTGTATCCCAAGCTATAGAACATGTCCTCTAAAGGCTATAAAGGTCACTGGGGCAAAGCTGGAATTGTGGCGGGGCTCCTGGAGCTGTTGCTCAGCGTGGCCTGCCGGATCTAACCACTTCCAGAGCTCCGGGTGGACATGGCCTTGTGGATATGCCCTTTGGGCGGGGGACTGGACTCGTTGATCTTCTGAGGTCCCTTTCAGCCCTAATGTCTATGAAATCTATGAAATCTAAGGATTAGCTGGGAAAGCCAAAAGCAGGCTGCTTTTTAGTATCTCAGTTCTTGTTTAAAGGAAATAATTCCAGGTTACTATGATAACACTGAAGCATGAAACGTGTAACTAATGCAGGGGTGGGCAAAATATGGCCTGTGGGCCACATCCAGCCCGCAAGGCCATTCTGTCTGGCCTGCGGAGCCCTGAGAAATTAAAAAAAAAAAATATTTATTTGCCTCTGGCTCCAGTCAAAAGTGACAGAAGCCAGGGGCATTAGGACCCAGTGGAAGCCAGGCCCCATGGAAGAGCAGGCCCTGCTCAGCCTCCCCAGCCAGGGACCATGCAGCTGTTCCCACCCATGCCGGAGCAGGAAGCTCAGGTGAGAGCGGGTTGGGTCCCCGTCTGGCCACAGGGGCTGGGGAGGGGGGCTTGGAGTGAAGAGGCGCATGGGAGCCAGTGCTGGCAGGGCCCAGAGTGGGGTGGCTCCCCTCTCTCCCTGCTCGGACAGCCCAGCCCGACTCCATAGAGCCCAGGCAGCTGCACCCTAGACTCCTGCAAGCCTGCTCTGGGCCCTGCTGGCACTGGCCCCGGGACACTGCCTGGCTGTTGCTGGCTCCCAGTCCCCCTGTCCAGCACTGGGGGAAGCACAGGGGTCACCTGGGGCTGCTGGGGGCAGCATGACCCAGTGGGGATGTGGCCCGAGTGCGAGGAGGCGGTGGGGAACTTCCATCCTGTGCCTGAGGTTTGGGGCAGCAACAGCCTGGCTGCCCCCCATGAGAGGCTTCAGTGGGTGCTGCTGCCCTGGGGGGAAGTCCTGGGCCCCTCCGCCCTGCAGGGGACCAGCAGCAGCTTGTTCCCTGGCCCCAGGATGGGCGGGGAGGCTGTGCCAAGAGTGGGTGGGGAGCTGCGGCCACTTTTCTGCTCCAAAAAAATGCTCCAAAAGTTCCTGTGGCTATGAGGAGCCCAGAGGCCCTGAGGAAGCTCCTGGCCAGCCCCAGAAGCACCACAGGTCACCTCACAAGGCTGTTGGGGGTGGCGCAACCTGAAAGGGTCCTGGCCTGGGGCATGGGAAGCTTGGGGAGGCCGCAGAAGCTTTCAGAGGAAAAAAGCAGCTGCGGTTCCGATCTGGCTCCTAGCATAGCCTCCCGCCTGTCCTGGGGCCATGGGGGTGAGCTGATTCCAGGCCTCTGGGCCCCTGTGGGGCAGGGGGGACCAGGCCTTCCCCCCAGGGTGGCAGCACCTGCTGGGGATGCCTGTGGGTGGGGACAGCCAGGCTGTTGCCATCCCAAGCCTCAGGCACAAGATGCAACTTCCGTGACTCATCCCTGGACTTCCTGTGTCCTGGGCCATGTGCCACCACCAGTGGCCTCAGGTGTCCCCCCACACTGCCCCCAGGGCTGGAAAGGATCCCTGGCCTCCTGGAAGCTTCAGGAGCTTCTAAAGCAGAAAAACAGCCGCTGCTCTGCTCTGGCTCTTGGTGCAGCCTCCCTGCCTATCCCAGGGGCAAGCTGCTGTTAGGCTGCTGGGCCCATGCAGGGTATGGCGGGGCTGGGCCATCCCTCCGGGGTGGTGGCAACGCCCAGGCTGCCTGTGGGGGTGGGGCAGTCAAGCCTTTGCTACCCCAACCCTTGGGCATGTGCTGCAAGTTCTGCACCACCTCCTTGGGCTTCCCATGTCCCAGGCCACGTCCCCACTGACTTGTGCCACCCCCAGTGGCTCCAGAAGCCCCCCACACTGCCCCCAAAGCCTGACAGGCCCTTCTCTGGCAGCCTTTGGCCTCCTGGCAGCAGCAGAAGCTGCCGGAGCGTAAACACAGCCATGAGGCTTGGGGCAGCAAGTGCCCGGCTGACTCCCCCCGGTAACCCTTCCTGCAAACCCCACAGCCACACCCTCCTCTAGACACAATCACATATCCCACAAATGCTACACACACATACATACATCCACAGCTTCCCACAAACCCCACATCCACCCACCCACCTATACCCCTCAACACCGATGCACACCCCACACACTATACAAGAGTAAGATTACATTTTGAGCTATTATGCAATCATTTCTGCATATAAAGCACAAACACACAGGTATCATGACAAAATTATATTTTTAATTGAATTAAAGTATAATATTATGGGTATTTGATTTTAGTACATAATTTTTTTCCCCTGGTTCTAAGATAGCAAAAACCTTTCCTCCAAAGTAGTACTTCCAGGGGCAAGGGGAGGGACTTCCAGTGGCAAGGGTCAGAGGTCAGGAGTGGGACTTCCAGTCCCAAGATGGCAAACAGGGGTGGGGCACCTGTTAAGGTGCTGGGTTACCTGTGCGGTCCTCAGCAGCTTGGGTAAACTTGCTAAGTGGCCCTCCGCCCAAAATAATTGCCTGCCCCTGAACTAATGCAAAATGTCTGCCTGCATTTGCAAAGAGCTTAAAGCAAGTATTCTAGGTTATGAACAGTTTGATATATTTTACTTGGATGTTAATGATGACAGTACAAATGTCAATGGTATCTCTTTGACAGCTTGTCAAAACATGTAAGAAAGAGTAAGTATCATGTTGAAAAGCCTGCACCAGAGTCTCCTTAAATATAGGGTGTGAAGGATAAACCATGTGATGGGAATTAGTAGAAGTAGGGCTCCCCTGGGTTATGGTTGATTTCACTTCCTTGAATAGGACTTCAGCTTTCAAAAGGTTGGGAAAACTCTGATCGACACATTGGACTCGAGCGTACATTATGAAATGTATAAACTGTCTTTATAGGACACATAGCTCATAAGTTATGTTTCTATTTTTTGACTTGATCAGTGGAGTCCTTGGAGTCTGGCATGAATAATGATGTTATGAATTTACTTCCCTTGTTTTGGAAAGGTTCTAAAGAATTTAGTAGCAATGAAAACAATTGGGATCTAGAGAAATTTAATAGGATTCCACAGGAATTGCTTACAATACCTGCGAAAATTAATGGAGAAAGAAGCCCTTTGTCTAGTTATTTTTAATCTCAGTATAAAATGGCATAGCACTGTACTGCATTTTTAAAGAAATTACCCAGGTTGCTAGCTTGTGGGAATAGGATTTGTTTCTTTGTTATGTGTTTGTACAGTGCCTAACACTGTTGGATCCTGGTACAACTGGGACATCTAGGTAATAGAAATCATCATAATCAAAGAATTATAACTTCCTTTTGAAATCTATAAGTTTGCTGCTGCTGCTGTACCTGCTACTACTGATTACTACCGATATAATATATATTATCTTCATCATTTTTAAAGTGAAAACTAGATATTTTTTCATTTTATGTTGTTGGAAGAGCATTTTTTAGTTCTTGTGAATCTTGCCATGGGTTACTGCTTAGTGTGCTATGTGTGAGCTTTGTGTTGCCTGTTCAGTTCTTTAGTGTTATGCTCATGTCATGTGATTTTGCTGTAAAAGCTGTTACGTCTTTTAAACATTGACTCCATCAGACAGATGCCCCAAAATTTATGCAACTGGATTTAAAAAATGAAAAAAGTCTCTTTTTATTTTGTCTTTGTGACATTTGGCTTTCCTATTTTGAAGCTTTTCTCTGCAAATCTTAGCAGGAAGAACACATCTTTTGTGTTCTTTATTATTTAAAATAGACAGGAAGGTGAAATTGTTATGTAATCACACGACTCCAGGAATTGGGCTTTAAAGGAAAAATAAATAATGGTTACATTAGCATTATGATGAGAATTAGTAACATTGCTTACATGGGGGAAGGAAGGTGTCTCCCTTGCTGTGGCAGGTTGTTCAGCAGGATTCTGTATAGTCTCGGAGTGAGATGGGGAGTCTAACTGCAAATTTTACTCTTGAAGGCCGTTCTTGCTAACTTGAATACTTCCATTTTCTTACCAAAAGGAATACTTGACTGAGTAATGGCTGCTTACATGCGAAAGGACTAGATGGACTGAGTTTGATATATAATGAAGTCTTGCTCAATGTTGGATTGTATTTTGATGCTCTGCTCTTAATGCTTGCACAGCCATGTTTGAGTGCTTAGTTTTAATTTTTTACCTTGACTATTTAAGGAGAGGCAATGCAGTTTATGGATAGCATTCCCTGGTTTAGTTTGCTAGGTTTAGAAATTTAACACCCCTCCTCTGTGCCCAAAGCAGCAATGCTTCTGTGAAAGCCACCTTACGACAGAGACAAAGGGTCAAGGCAGTAGCTGGGAAGTGCACTGGGGTTACTATGCAGGCAAGAGCAACCTTTCAAAATTACGTTTAATTTGACTTGCAGTCAAACAGAAGTAGATGGCAAAACAGGAAATGGTATCTTTAGGCATGACATGAAATAGTATCGCTGTCACCTTGAATAAAAAAATCTGACATTTTTTTAAAGCGACTACATATTTAAATAGCCCGTAGGGTCAAACTCTGCTTCCTACAGCCCTTTGATAACTGTCCTGATAACAGCACATGCACTATATATATCCTAAATCAATAACCCTGTATCGCCGCTGAAAACAGGCGTGTTCACATGTCACAGCAGATGGGAAGAAAGCAAATAATATTTGTCTTGCCTTTCAAAACGATTTCCTGTTTTTTAGTGAGGCAGAGTGTGTCCATACGTTAATCAGATTGCTAAGAAAGATACCAGAGTTCAGGTCAACAGCCCTCCACTTGACATGCTGGAAAAGAAAAAGAAGAAAAAAAGCCTTATGTGGTCATAAAGAATCTGCGGCAGGAATGGTTTTATAAATGGCTGCAATATGCAGAAAACTGAGCCTTCTCAGCTATGAATAGACTCCTAACAAAAAATACTGAGTGCCTTCAAATTAAAAAAAAAAAAAAAAGTGTCTTCCAGGTGACATTCAGCATTTTGCAGACCTGGGCCGATTCAGTGAAAATGTTTCTGAGTGAGGAATACTTGCTATGATAAAACCCTGATGTTGTGTACAGTATAAGAACATATATAGAGCACCCTGCAAGTACAGTCTAGACTTGTATTGTTTTTCTTTTCAGGCAGAAGGTCTTACTTAATATTAATTAGAGGAATACTTTGGGGGCTATTTTTCCTTCAGATCGTATGTATGCAATACTTAAAATTGGCACTATAAAGGTGCACTGAGACCTTTGCTTTGGTTTCTATAATAAAAAGATATTTTGAGCACATTTTGTGGTGGAATATATTTCTGTACATCTGCAAACTCTTCAGTTTTATTCAGTCCCTATAGGATATAGGTTACCTGGCTTAATTTCTAAAATGTTGGTTGTGATAGTTTTGAGAACACAGCTTCAAGGGGCATTTGATCTATCCCCATAGACCTGATAGGAGGTTTGCATATTAAGCAGTTCAGATCATACATGGTGTTATGTTATTTTTGCGGAGCTTAGCTGTGAGGTGGTAATGCGCTTGAAAATTGTTATGCAGATACTTTTTATTGCTCAGTGGTAGTTGAAGTCCTACAGACATGCTTTTAGTGTTCATGTTCATGCCAACTGCATTCTTTGTTGTCAAATACTTGCTCTAAACATAAATACCAAGTTCATTAAAAGACAATGCCCAGAAGTAAATACCCAGTTTTGCCATTAAGCTCTGCAAACTATGAGTTATCTGGTACATCTGCTTGTAATCCCAGTGACATCAATAGACCTCTAAGAGGAAGGCTGGTCCAGTGTCTAAGGTACTCACCTAGGATTTGGGAGAATTTTGTTGAGGTGCGTGTTCTGCCACAGACTTTTTGTCTGGCTTTGAGCAAGTCATTGAGGCCGTGTAGGCTTACTAAGCATCCTTCAAACATGCTGTAGGTGGGATTCTTCCTAAACTAGAAATGTGGCTGTTTTTCTGTGGTGCTAATGATGGACTAATGAACTTAATCATTTGCTCAGCAGTGCTAAATTATAGGGCTGTATGAAGCTTTGGTCCCTGATTCAATCTGGTGGAGATTCGGCCCAATTCGGTGGCGGAATCTCTGAATCTGAATTGAATCAGGAGACCCTTGAATCTCTCCGAATCAAATCAGAACCCTCCAAATCTATTTGGAGATTCGGACATAGACACAGCTTTAAATGTCTTTTCTACATGCCTCTAGATAGCAGGGGCTCGTGAATGTTGCGATGCCAGGGCAGACAGAGCCTGCCACAGGAGCATGAGGGGTTCCCCAGTGCGCTCAGCAGCAGACCCTGAAGTGAACCAGAAACACTTCCAGTCCACTTCTGGATCCACCAGGGAGCATGCTGGGGGGGCCCTCTATGGTGACTGGTGCCTCCTGGGTCTGAGGGGGCATCCAGGATCCCCCTGTGGATGATTGCTGAACTGGGGAAGCGGGGCCCACATGCTTCCTGGCAGACCTGGAAGTGGACCGGAGGTACTTGTGATCCACTGCTGAGTTCGCTGCTGAGCATGTGGAGGGCATCCCTGTGGTCCTGTGGGGTGCTCTGTCTGCCCCAGCATCGCAGCATTCACAAGCCATGCCTGCTATCTCTAGAAGAAACTTTTAAAGCTGTGTCTGTCTGAATTGTTGATTCTCTGAATCAGCATTGAATCTTCAGATTTAGATTCAGCTGAACTGAATCAGGGACAGTGATCCGAATCAACGAATCCGAATCGAATAGGGCCAGCTTTGCATACCTCTACTAAATTAGTCTGCCTTCTACCCCAATTTTTTCACATGTCTCTCTCAAAGGTTAGAAGCTGAACCCTCATACTTGGTGTGACTGGTTCTAAGACATCTTACTGCTCTCCAGTCATCAGTTGCTTTGAACTGCTCTAAACTATGTTGGCTACAACAGCCCCTTAGAGGCATAGCATGTAATTTTGCTTATGGGTAAGTTGGAGAGTCACAGCTTGTGGCTCCATCCCTATTGTGCTCTTTTCCTGCTTGTGGAGTTGGGGGCGCATGGGCATGGAAACTGGAACAGGTGCTAAGTATCTGGCTGAGTGTCTGGTTTCCTACATGAATTTATGTGAATTTTCAGTTAGTGATTTTCTCGGACAATAGTTTACACTGCACTTTAAAGTAAGGTCTTGATTGTGGTTGACAGCCAGTGCTGTGAGCTGGGTAGCTGGGGGACACATGATCTCTTCTAGCTTTCAGTCCCCACTGGTAGAGTGCTGACTGCAACATCCCTTGGGATGTCTTTTCTCAGATGAAAGAGTAATGTTCCTCATGACATGGTCTACACAACTCCTCCGCTATATGGTATTCTGCTAACATAACATTTTGCATCCATGTAGAAGTCTACTGAACTGGATGTCATGCCATGGAAGCATAGAAGCCATGCCAAGTCCAGTACAGTACTGATATTTATGACCATGCGCTACTTCTATCTTCAGACGACACGTGAAACTAAGATTCTTATGACTTATGTTTTTTAAAAATCTTGTGCAAGTTTGTTTAATAATGAATCAATTAATTGGTTTTGATTTTTAAAAATGCCTTTTCCAAAAGAAGGGTGCATGGGCAAATGTAATTATATCAAAGCAGATTGGAAATGTTACACAAATGCCATCATTGTCATCACGTGCATTATCTTCAGTTTGCTTAATTATCAGAAAGCTTTTGTTTATATTTTGATATGGAAAGAGAAATGTTTTGAAGAAAGCTGCAGTGGCTTATTGCATTTGACTTCTCTGTAGAAATTGAATCAGATACTAAAATGATCTTGGGGCTTGAATGGTGACTGATACATATAGTTGGATGCAATCATTTACCTGAGTGGTGGTTTAAGAGAGATGTGCTTTAAAGGAGAATAAGCAACATCAGAACAGTGCAAGCTGAAGAGGTTTAGGCACTGCTTAAAAATTGTTCTTGTTTTTATTATTTTAGAACAACTCATGTGAGAGGGTGCAGTTTTCCTACTCGGAGATATGCAGGAGATATCAAAAACAGAGGAAAACTATACTTGATATTCCTATTATATTTAAATTAAAAAAAAACCAAAACCCCAAACAAGCCTACAATTTGAACGTGTTTCCACCCTTCTTTTTATTATTACAAATAGTAATTAAAAATAAATCAACTAAAAAAATAAAAGTTACTTACTGAGAGGAAGGAAGATGTAATAATTAAGGTTTTGGAAACGGAGACAAGAAGATCTCACTGGTTCTGATATAGACTTCCTGGTGGGATTTGGAAAAGTCTCACTGTGTTTCAGCTTCCCATCTATAAAATGCAAAATTGTACTTCCTTATTTCACAGGAGCATTGTAAAGATAAATCTATTAATGTTTGTTAGGCACTCAGGTCCTGATTTTCATAGGTATTGGGGGGCCCTTATGCAGTTTGGTGCCTAGTGAGATTTTTTTTTTCCTGAAGCATCTACACTAATTCGATTCCTTACTCCCGTTGGTTTCTTTAAAAACCTAAATATACTTAGAAATTTGGCTGTCAGATGGAGGAGGGATAGGTCTCATAGAAAATCCCTATAAATAAAAAAAGCTTTATACTTCAAAAAGAACCTAACTCAGTACAAACAATAAGATTAAATGAACACAAATGTGTGGATTATTTTTAGTATTATTAATTATTATTTTTACTGAGTTTACTCCTAGAAACCAATTGTGCAAGGTGCTGTACCACAAAATGGCAATGATGAAAACTGAAGTAGTTTTCAATCTAAAAAAGGACCCATTAAGTTGCATTTTGTCAATGACTCCAGCTGAATACAGGATTGACCCTAAATTCCTATTGTGGCCTATGGACTAACTGGGATCAAACATTCCCAGTCTGAAAATATTCTTGAGCTTTTTCCAACCAACAGTTTGAAGTTCTGTCTTGTGTTATAATGAAAAACCTAAACCTGAGATTATAGACCAACCAAAGCCTCAGTTCTGCAACCTCTGGGGAAATATTAAAATTTGTATTGGGGCGCTGCTCAGAGTCACAAGTCAACCTCAGAGCCACATAATGTGAGGTGCCAAGTGAGCCCATGGTACACAATGGTCTCAGAGATCACCATCTATCTAAGTAAGACAGAAAAAAGTGGGAGAAAAAAACAGAGAGGCACAGAGAAGTGAGATACTTTGCCTAAGTCGCATCACAGGTCAGTGACTGGTTTAGGAGCAGAACGCTGTTTTCTGATTTCACATCCAGTGTATGGTTGTGGCCTGATCCCCATCCAGCTCCCAAATGTTGCTGTGTCCAAAATCTGAACTCACATCCTGATTCTCGTTTTGTAGTTTCCAACCGTTTCACTTTCTAATTAACCAGCACTTAAAAACTGATGTCAGAATTTTTTGCCCTTTTTGACCATATGACTCTGCTTTTCCTGCCTAGCTGTAATCTCTGTGCTGTTATCTGATCTATTTTCTGGAGTGTATGTGGCTGTTTTTTAAAGTGAATAAAAATGTAATCCAGTTAGACTTTGTTTAAATCCATTCAGTAGAAACAATTATCTCAAATGCTCAAGCTTCCAACATTTATCAAGCCAGGAAAGGCACAAAGATGTGTATAAAATATGACTGATAACTCAGTGGTGATTAAGGGACACAAGATTATATCCATTCAGTTGCATTACATGATGTTACGCGATTAAAATCTGATACTAATTCCTACTTGGTATATTTCATTACAGCCATCACCATTTGGGTGCAAGAAAGAGTCTAAAAAAAGTTACCAGCTTCTATTACAAGGAGCTGCTTTGCTGTTTACATCAGCAAATGTTTTAACTTGAGGGGAAAAACACTGTTGTGTCGGCTGTTAACCTTGGGTGCATGTAGCAAACCGAATTAATGTGAAAATGAATTTGTTCTGCTTTGTCTTGACTTAGAACGTAAGCCTTTTCCCTTCAGATGTGTTCATATTGTTAAGAGGCTGCTGAGAACCTGGAACCTTGTCAAACAAACTTGGCTATATGTTTTAAATTATTTTTAATCAATATGTGAAGGGCCAAGCGTTGCCATATGTTACTCACCATCCATTAGTTGGTAGCTAGTCATTAAACTCTCACTAAGATTTCCTAACTGTGACTGTTGTAGTGATTTTTTTCCTCCCTCTTTGCAGAGTATGGGCAAAGGGTAGCATTTGTGGCAGATTGCCTTGAGGACAATAAAAACTCTCATGTAGTATCGTTGTTTGTTCAGATACAAACAATAGGGACATTTTGCTATTACCATTTGCCAGCTATCAAGGGGTTTTGAACCCCTTCCCCCCTCCTCTTCTCCCCCTTGGTGCCTACAACTCAAAACAGATGCAAAATCTTTCTTTTCAGTCCCCTTGAAATGACCTATGGTAGTGCAGTGTCATTTAGAGGAGAAATTATTGGAGTGAGAGTAGATTGTAACAATAGGGGCCTTGTGCCAGGCACATGACAGAACAGTGAGGGGGCTGTTGGTAACTTTATTGGGGAGGAGAATGGCAATCTGGCAGGTGCTGCCATTGTTAAAGGTCCTCGCTTTTAGACAGTGGTCACAGATGAGTTCATGTCACTTTGTTCAAACTCTTTCCATGGAGTTCAGTGATGTGACACTGGTCAAGTAGCCAACCTAGCTTTCTGATCTCCTCAACACGGTTCCTTCTGTAACATAACCCTTTATTGCTGAGATATGTCAACATGTTTCCAGGCCATATGGCTTCAAGCTAAAGTAACTTTTGTACTTTCTGAAAGGAACATAATAACTTAATGTTTACTCTGCTAATGTAGGCCTGGCAGCAGCTACTGATCCTGGCATTATTCTGTTAGAACGACATTCAGAAAACCAGTTAAAGTTTATTGATACAAAAGATATCAATTGGTTTTAGTACTGAATTTTACAACGTAACAGGTAGCTGCTTCTGAGTTGAAGTTGCTGCCGGCTACATTTGCAAATATGTGATGCCAACTTATTTCTTTTTATATCCAAAACAATGGAGACATTTTTGATATGTGATCCCAGTTTAGTAAATTGCTGTAATAAAGTCTGATTATTTTTTTTATTTTCACAAGACTGACATGGGTTTTTTTTTAAAAAAAAGGCCAAATGTATTGAAATTAATTTATTAATGTATTACTTTTATCCATGCTGACCCTAGTCTGGGAGTTCATTGGGCCATATTATAATAGCTACATCTGCTTCTGTTGTCCACATTGTTTAGTTCTGGGTTTTTTGACTCAGAGAATAGGCACTCGTCTCTCTGTGAGGAAAACAATGACATTGTTTTTGTAAATTGCCATTTTTTGTGAATAAGTCATGAAAAAGTTGGCAGGTTGAACAGATCAGCCATATGGAAATTGGCAAATTTCAATCTGCTAGGGATAATTAGACCTAAATGTTACATATTGCAGTGAGTTATAAGTTAGTGGTTTGGCTGCTTTCAAACAAACTATTCCAAATAGTCTAAACAGTTAAAATATTGTAATAAAATGGCAGAAAGAAAATAAATGCAGAGGTATAACCCAAAAAGAAAAAAAAGATACATTTTGAAGTAGCTTCGAATTATTAAGAGACAGGAAAAATTAGATTTTCATAGCTGCCTAAAAGACTTTAAATGTCCCGGTTCCCAAATTGCATAAACACCTCATCCAGGGACTTCTCCCAAACAGCTTGAGCTGTGCTTGCATTAGTAACAGTGATGCATTAAAAGATAGACAGGAAAAGGGATTGAACACTTTTATTTGCAATACTGCAACACTGAGTGATTCTTTTGTTAACAAACCCTTCCTGTAGTTTCATGTGGATATAAACAATGAAATCTACAAACAAGTCTAAGACATTTCAAGTATTAGACCGAAACTATGGTCTTAGACCACAGTATTAAACCAAAGTATTAGACCATTAGTATTAGACTTAGACCATTAGTATTAGGTCTAATTAGTATTAGACCTAAGTATTAGACCAAAACTTCAAGTATTACACCAAAACTATGTTAAGTAGTCTGATTAAAACCTTAAAATAATTAACCTTAAAATAAGACACCATTGTAAATCTTTCTTCTGGAAAGCCAAGAAATCATTGAAAGACGTGCATTAAAGATGGACTTGCATTAAATGCAGTATTTGCCCATCCATATCCAATACATTCTGTATGGAAATGAATTTCATGCCTTTGGCCATTCTGCTACAACCACTTCAATTATTTAAACCCTGAAGCTACTGAACTTATCCTACAGTGTAGAGGTTTGGCCAGTGAATATGTACAATTGTAGGTTCATCAGCCATGGTTAAAATGGGCAAGTGGGATAAATGAAGAGTAATTTCAGTTTATGGACTATATGGGAATATAATAGAAGTGACTTGCTGTTGTTTTTACAGGGTTTAAATGAGAAAAATAGTTAAATATAACCATTCTTTTGTTTTCAAGGATGCCTTAATTTTGAAAGATCAGGAACGTAAAAAAAGAGTCTGATTGTCTATATTTTCCTCCCAGGCTTGCCACTGACTCATTTAGTGATCCTAGGCAAATCCATTTAAATCCCGTTAGTGACCTTATCACAGTAGCATAACTAGTAGGGCTGTGCAAAGCCTTGGTCCCTGATTCGATTCGGTGGAGATTTGGCCCAATTTGGTAGCCAAATCTCTAAATCCATATTGAATCAGAAGACCCTTTAATCTCTGCAAATTGAATTGGGCCCCTCTGAATTGATTTGGAGAGATTCGGAAAGATTTGGTGATTTGAACATAGAGCTTTAAATGTTTTTTCTACATAACTCAAGGTACCAGGTGGCTTATGAATGCTGCAATGCTGGGGCGGATGGGGTGTCCCCCCTGTGCTCCCCAGCTCGGCGACTGGTGCCTTCTGGGTCTCGGGGGGCACCCAGGGTCCTCTTGTGGCCAATTGCTGAGCTGGGGTGGCATGGGGGGGCCCCCTGCACACTCCCTGGTGGGCTTCCAGGTTCACTGCCGAGCACGCGGGAGCCCCCCCCACACTCCTGTGGGACGCTCCATCCACCCCAGCATTGTAGCATTCATGAGCTGTGCCTGGTACCTCAAGGTATGTAGAAAACACATTTAAAGCTGTGTCTGCCGCCGCATTGCTGATTCTCTGAATCAGCATCGAATCTTCAGATTCGAATTTGGCCAAATCGAATTGGGGACATTGATCCGAATCAACAAATCAAATCACTGTTCCATATTTGGGCCGAATCCAAATTGAATATGGCCCATTTTGCACACCCCTAATAACCAGCCCAGGGCACTGAGTATTAATTAAGTATGCACAGTCCTGCACTCAGTAAAATTTGGGGGATGGGGAATAAACAGTACATCAGGGATGGCTCTCAGGGAACCTGGTCTTGCGGTTGCTGCTGCATCAGCCAACACTGCATTAGAAATCTCTCCTCCACACTGTGCTGCAGCCTGAACTACTCAGGAATAAATAAGTATTTCTACTGCATACATACAACTTTATTTAAATAGCTTTAAAGTTGCAAAGTCAAGTTAGGAAATGCCAGAATTACGGCTGTCCATATAATCTCATTTGGGCTATGCTATGCATGTATGTCAATCCTTAATGACAAGATCACATGTTATTATTTCGCCCGAGGACACCAACCTCAGTCAGTGCACAGGATAGGTATGATCTAGGGATAAACTGGCCTGTGCAGTTTTCTTTAGGACTCCTGCTTTGCTTAAAAAATTGGAAAATCTGTAGTGAATGAGACAGCAAGGGAAAGGATGGCATCCTGATGACATCCGTATGGTTTATCAGCATAATTGGAAGCTTTAGATACCTGTGGTAGTAGCTTGTTATCCTCCGTCTGGACCAGATTTACAGTTGTCTGAGACACTCGCATTTGCCAGAAAGTTTCACAGATACTGGCAGAGGAACAGCAAAACTCAGAAGTCTTCTGTTACATTCCTACCTCTGAAGGGGACTGTGGTCTACTTGTCACAGATTGTTTATATTTTTGTAGTCCAGGTGTACATGGGTTTTTACTTCCAACTGAGGGAATTATTGGCAGGCAGTGTGCTGTGGAGGGAAGCAACAGCCCAGGAGCCGCCTCCATCCACGATAGAGTCAGGTCCATTCAATCAATTACTTAACTATATACAGATTTATTATTACAACAAAACCATTAAAAGGTAAGAACATAGATTATATATATGTATACATTTACAAAACAATAAACCCTATATATATCTATATATCTATAGATATAGATATACACACACCCAGTTATCATTTAAAATACAGATGAACAATAGACCAAACCAGACCAAAGGATATTGGTTGGGCAATCTTATAACTCTATTCATTTACAGACTATTACTTCAGATTATTCACTTAAACTGTAAGGCACAGTTCACAAATATACTCAGCAGTCCTTAGACTACCTGGGTGCCCTCCAGGGCAGGGGCCCCACTCCCAAGGTACCACTACAGGAAAGGAGGTGAGGGGAAAGACCCCAAAGACTCCTTAGCTCCCCTGCTATCACCCAGGAGTGGCCCACGTGGTACCCCTTCACAACTCTCAGGGGGTCACTCCCCTGTGGGGACCCTCTCTCCAGGGTAACTTACTACTCCACAATCCCAAAGGGTTACCTCTTGTTCTCCTGGTCAAGCTCTGTCCCTGCTGGGTTTTTCTGCCTCCTGACTCTGCTGCTGCCGTCCTGGCTTAGGGCCACAGGCACCGCTGTGTGTAGTGCACACCTTGCCTTGTGCTAGGGGTTGGAGGCCTGGACAGCCTTGTGCAGCACTGGGGCTCGGTCTGTTCCCGGACCCTCTGGGCAGCATCATCTGCACTGAGCTGCTGCCCCGTATCAGCAGCTATAGACCCGAACCACCTCAAGCAGCTCCCAGGGTCTCTTACCCTCCGTGCAGCACCTCCTGCACGGAGCTCCCAGCTTCGTTCTGGGGGTTGAGGGCCTGAGCCGCCCCAGGGGCTCCATGCACTGGCCTGTGCACCGTGTCTCTGGCTGCAAGCCAGAGGTTGCAGACCCGAGCTCTCTCACCCAGCTTCCAGGGTCTAGATGCTGTGCGCCATGCTGTGCAACCAGGAGTCTAACTGCTGGAGCTGTGTCACGCTCCCTGCTGATAGAAGTCTTCAGGGGAGCTTCCTGGGCTACTGCTTCACCCTGCTGAGCAGCTCTTCTAGGCCCTGCTCTTCTCTCTTCTCCATCCCCGATGCATCTCCCCTGGTGCTGGGCACACAGCTCCTTTTATATGCTCCAGGGCTCTGCCCCTGAAGCTTTAAAGACCTGACAGTTTGCAGTCTTCAATCAGGTCCAGGGGAGCTCTTCTCCCCCTCCCCTCAGGAAAGAGATGTGATGTTATTTCTCTTGATGCCTCCTGATTGGTGGATGGGCTGCACCAATAAAAACAACAGGATCTCAAGCCTGGGACTCAATCCAAGCTCTGAAAGGTAAGCCTGCTACATTTTTTATAAAAAAAATTTCTAGGCTAATTCTTGGAAATGGCTTGAAGCATTTTTGCTAAAACTGTTAAAAATATTCAGCTGAATATAAACAGAAACAATTTAGTCCTTGAAAACTTTAACCTAAACAGCTAAAGTTTAGCAGTATTAAGACACTAAAATGCATCTTATAACTGCAGCTGTTGGACTACTTGTATAGTAGATGACACTACTAGTCCAACCAAAAGTTTGTTTCAGGAATCAGAGCTTACAACTAGACTTGACATCTTTGATTTAAATGATTGTTGCCCTCACCATGTGATAGGAATCTTGCCAGATTTTTTGAAGAAAATGGAGAATGCTGAAAAGGCCACTTCTTTGATCATTGCTAGTATGCATGGAAATTGTCTTCAAGACAGGTGAAGCTGAAACCTTTCACTATAACTAGTTTTTTTGTAGGCAACCCATGGTGTGAAAGCTGAAAGCCATATTCCACAATGCCTGGGTAAAGTGACTATATTTACCAGCATTATTTTCAGTAATTTTTTGTGAATTGTTTTCTAAAAGTTCAGATTTTATTTGTACAAATGGCTTATCTGTGCTGTTTTTTACTTGCTTCTGTGGGAGTATTATTATGAGAGAGTTGTTAGGAGCTAGTGGATTTGCAGTATTGTGAAGTGGTGGTAGGCACCCAATTAAAAAATTGGTGTGTCAGATACAAATGTTAGTATCAACACAGGAACACTGTGAAGATGCTTTGCTGAACTTGATACGGATGATAAGCAGACTTGTGCAAAAGTGAAGTACCCATACTAGTGAAATGAACACACATTATGCATCTAAATTTCCTGTCACTGAGATCAGTAGAAGCTCTATCACCAAAGCTTCTACTCTGGTAGAACTCCATGCCTGTGTTCAGACAAGCATGGATGTGCAGTATGTGGCACTGTAGACCCATCTGCAGTACCACACACTGCACAAACAGGTGTTCCCTGTGCTACTACCTTATAGCATGGGAGTTTTTTTTACCCTGGGTGATCCCGGGGACAAAAAAAACTCATGTAAAAAAAAAGCAGGGTGGTGCACATAGCAGCAGCATGTGCTGCCCAAAAGTGGAGCCTGGCCAGCCTAAGTGGGGCTCTCAGCTGCTGAAGTGCTGTGGCTGCAGCACCCCAAGGCCTCTAGGACTCCAGGTAAGGCTGCAGGGGTCAGCACAGTTGCTGGGCCCAGCCTCCCTTACCCCACCTGGGGTAACTTGCTGCATGCCAGAAGGTGTGTGGCACAGGCGTTCTCGGGGGACAAGTAGTAGTGGCACAACATGTGCCACTGCTTTTTTTTCCTGGGGAAACATGTCTGTGCTCATGTGCATGCAGCCCATATGTACTGAAAACATGGGCCAAATTGAGCCCTGGTATAAACAGGTTCATTAAATTAACTGACATTTTAATATATCTCTCTGAATTCAAATGAAATGTGTCACTGTTTTTCATGAACAATCGGTGCCCCCTGAGATTTTGGGGGGGGCACCATTTGAAAGTGGCAATGTCGGTGGTGAGTGGGGACCGCCCATAGACACTGGCAGCCACATTGGCAGTGGGCCAGGGAGGTGGCAACTGCCCGCAGAATTGGGTGGCGGCTTTTGCGGTAGCCAATCTCAGGGGGGGCACATGCCCCACCGTACCCCTCCTATACATCACCTATGCTGCTTTCTATTTAGAAACTGCTTCCTGCAGTCCCTTCACAGCATTTGATAAGGTAAGCCTGCTGTTTACAAAAGTTTATGCTATGCATCTTTGATTTAGTTACTCTATAAGATGCAAATCTGCCATACCTTTTGCCTGATTTCAGACTCACATAGCTAACTACCTCTCTTCAGCTGGTATAACAGCCAACAGAAGCACTCATGTTGTGGCCCTGTTGAATTCTAACAAATCTGTAAATTGTGCTAAACACCTGTCATCAACAATTTCAGACAGGGCACAAGCAGAAGAGGACGACTACCTCTCTGCATTAATATCCATGTAAAATAAGTGCAAACACTCTGCAGATTTTGTTTGAGATCTGAGTTCTTTGTTCTACAGAGTTCTGTTTCTCCTGAAAATATTAAAATAAAGTTTTTCTGGATGTCATGCTGGGGAAAAAAACTTGGTCAAAGTGCACTAACATGATACTCTGAAGTAGGTTTGCTTAAAAACAACCCAGAAAACTAAAGGAAATGTTTCCCTGAATGTTTGTCTTTCAGTTGATGATGATGATGATACAGCACTGATCATCACACTGTCAGTGAAATCACACAGTCTTGTTGGGTTTTTACATGCTGTTGTATCATTGTGATGATGCCCCAAAGCAGGAAAAATTCAGCAGATAGAATCTGGCTTGTTACAACATAGTTCATTTTCATTGCTGAAGCAGAATGAAATATATAAAGCAAATAATTAGAACCTAGTGAAGACAGTAAAACGGATGTTTAAAATTCTTGAGCTTTAATATCCTAAAGTGGTATTATGAAATATCTAAACAATTATTTAAAAATATTTTAACTCTTAGTCTACCAGTGTCTCTTTGAATACTCAAACTACCACTAGAGAATATTCCTTTACACTTCTTTTTTCTAGAGAGTATGCTTCAAGAGATTTTAACAGCAAAGGACCTATCATAGCTTTATTATCACTCAGAGAGGGAAGCTTTAAAAATGTTTGTATACAGTGACAGGGCCATACTCCCGCTTTTTGGGATTTCAGGAAAGGAAAGGGGCACAGACTTGACAGGGTTGAAAGGGTGAATATAACCAGACTTTTTGTTCCTTGGATGGTCGGAGCGATTACTGAAGAACAGACAAAAGTGAATAAATTATGGGCATCTTTGCTTTGTTGCAGCTCCCTGGTTTAAGGATACTCTTGTCCTCCTTCTGCCCCTTATATATTTGACAAGTTTGCTTTCAGTAGATATGACAGGCACTGGTGGGGGTCACTGGCCCAATTCCACATTTCCACACTCAGCTTGCTCCAAGTTCACTGGCCTGAACTAATGTCTCCAATGGAGGTCATACTACCGAACATTATGAGTTTTTATACATTAAACATGCATTAGTGGTTCTACCCTGCTTATCTGACAGCTGTAGAAAAATAAAGAAAATTCCGTTTGAACTTAAAAAGCGGGGCTTAATTTATGTCCAGTACTTTTGTTTCCCACTTTCTTTTTCATTTGCCAATTGCAAAGCTCAAGGGAGATAATAAAATGGAAGAGCTGCTACTTTAAACTTCCACGTGCCTCCCAGTGCCCGTGCCTCACTGGTCGAGCCAAATCTAAAACTAGGAGACGAGTTTTCAAATGGAAATTTGATTAAACAATACAATCATCTGTCTCACAATCTGTTTTTTTTTTTTATAAAGAAAGTATTTTTTTTCCAGGGGGAATTTGCTTTCAGTGAGTTTTGTATGAAAAGGCAGCCGTCATGAATACTGATGGGAAGGGCTGGGTGTTTTGTTATTTCTGTGTAACAAAGACAAAATGTTTTAATAAAATCAGAAAACACAGATGTTACTTTGGGTATATTTTGCATCTTTTTTTTTTCCAGTTCAGAACAATCCCTCCCTCAGATTGACAATAGCAGTTCATGACAGACAAAATTAGCAGCTGGAAACCTAGCCAAAAGATTAGGTTTTTTAGTTTGTTGTTAGGTTTGGGGATTTTCTTTGGCGGCAAAAGGTATCTTTGAAGGAAGCAGTTGAAAGCTTGAAAGCCCCAGTTTCTCAGTTTGTCTTGATTTTGGGTTTTTTAAACAGCTTGGTTTTTTTGTTTGTTTATTAGATTTATGTGCTGCACTGAGAAATGGACATTTGGCTGTTGATCAGTGGGGCAAGGAATTATTGCTTATCTTCATGAAAGAAATTTAGGAAAAACCTGAAAAATTATAATATATGATTTTCAGTTTAGAATCAATCCTTTTGTTAATTAAAAAGCAGCAAAATAACAGGGAAACACCAGTCTTTTGGGTGAGAGGAAAGAATCAGAGAATGAGCCTCTGGGTTCTTATTGCCACCCACCACATTTCTCAGTGCCAGTGTGCAAATCTCTTGTGGGCACATTTTTCTGTGGGTGAAACTTGAAATACTTTAGAGTCCCAGTGTGGGTGCTAGAAAACCAAGGCACCCAGAGTCAGTGCTGAAATTTTGAACATTTAAAATCATGTCATTATTATTTCTAAGATGCTTTGAGATTATTAGGTATAGTTTTGCTCAGCTGAATTCATCAGTCTGTGCAGTCTGCTGCCTGAAGGAATCTCTGCTGTTGGTTTACCACCTTCTGTGCCAAGTGCACCCTACCTTAAACTTGCATGTTCGAGTAGAGCTACCAGGGCTTTCCTTGGCATGGGGCACAAGCAAGATACAGTGAGCATGGTGGAGTTCTATTCTAGTCTACCTGACACCATATTAGCATAAGCTTGGCCTGGTGGCTCTAACCCAATGAGTTGCAGTGGGAGTACTCTATTCTTTTCAAGCTACGTGTAGATGAAGGCTTGGAGAACCAGGTTTGCTAAACAGATTGTGCAATATTAACCTCACTTGAGGGTTTGGAATAGACACTCCCACTTAGACTGGGGGAGGGAGTGTGCAGAATTGTGTAATTGATTTTCAAGAGATTTGGATATATAACGTGCCATCAATGAGAAATGCTTGAGGTACATGGTCAACTGGTTAGAGCATGGGATGAAGAGTTAGGATAGAATTTACTGACATCCTGTCTTTCCTTAGTAGGGGTGGATCAGAATTTTCCAGTTCATTATTTACCCATCATGATTCTTGTTTGGTCACTGTGGTTAAGTATAGACAGTCAAAAAGCCCGAGGCTGAATTGATTCAGTCTTTGCAGGTTAGTCTAAGCTGCAGAGATTAAACCGAGAAACAACTGGACAGACATTCACTTTTGATTCAGGAAATGCAGCCACATATCTACAGTGGCTCAGGCAAGAAGCTGGGGGATGTCTGGCATGTATCTAGTGTGGGCTGTGTTCACTTCCTCTTCCTGCTTGCCCCTGAGGTCTCTAGTCTGCAGTCCAGAATCACAGACTCGGGACTCTGCAAGGTTGCTTATCACTTCCTCTTCCTGCTTCTGGGATTTGTAGTTCACAGTTGCAGCCAGCAGTAAATTTTTAGCAGGGTAAGGCAGCTCTGTACTCGAGGGTAGGGAAGTTTAACTCCCTAGCCCCAGACCCTAGCCACGGTTTGATTCATGGTGGTGGGGTGGTCCTCTGCTTCCCCCCCATTCCCTAACCCTTCTCTGCTGGAGCAGACAGCACAGCCTAGTCCAGGGTTGCAAAGCATGCTGGGATGCTGGGGGACTGTGATTTAACTTGAATCACGAAGAGGTCTGGGATAGAAGTTTCATAAACTGGTTTGACACAAATCAGTTAATTCTGATACTCCATTCAACCAGGTTTATCTTAACCCAGTTTCAGCCATTTTCCAACTGGTTTATGTGCACTGAACTTCTGTTCGGTTACAGGTTTAAATGAGTTTAAGTAATCAGAAACTGATTTATTTGTAACTTCTGTACCCAGCTGGTATATTTTGGGATGCAACATGTCAGTGCTGGCCCAGCTTCTTTGTCTATTGACTTCTTTCTGAGTCTGATTTGTCTTTTTTTTTTGCATCAGCTTCTTGAGGCAGGGACTCTACCTTCTTTTGGATTTCTCCAGCACATATGACACTCTAGAAACTACTGGGAAAATAAAGATAAAATGTATGAGGAGATGGGAGGATCTGGCTCCTGTTGTACAATTCTACCTTGGATTTCCTATGTGACCATGGGAAAGTCACTAAGGGCATGGCTTTCAAAAGTGTCTTCTAACTATAATCACCTCTGTTTTTGGGTACCTACCTTGAAACACGTATGGTATGACTTTTAGAGGTGGTGAGCAACTATGCAAAAGATCAATAATGACCTTAGCTGAATATGCAGAAGCAGTCAAAACTGTGAATAAGAAATTATGATGAAATAAGGGATTTTAGAATAAAGCCAAGAAATATCATTTTTTTTATAATTTCATATACAAAGTAACTTGATGGCACAGTCTCATCTCAAAGGAGAGGTGGTAGATAGCAGAGATGGTTCATAGACTGATGGGAAATCATTAAAAAAAATCCTCAGAGGACTCCTTAGGTTGCTCCCTAATCTATAGCATGGAAAAAGTGGGGTAAAAGAGGAAGAGGTACTAGCAGTGAGCAGGTACTCCAACTCCTGTGGAGTTATGCTATGGTGATTCTGTGATTCAAGGTGCTTTTTGCTCATCAACACACTGTTTTTTAATCCATATGGGGATGTTACCATTCACTCACTCATTTGTTAAACAGTTTCCTTAACTGTCTGTGGTAAGTGACTTCAGCTAAAGTATTTTCAGGGTCTAAGCGTTGTCCTTTGGGTAAAGATCTAGTATTGTAAATTTATTCCCATTCAAAGAAGTCTAGTGACTTAGAGATTCATGCTATGAATTTTCATAATCAATAATTAAGTTACCTGACAATTCAAATTGCTGACTGACCTCATATTGAATTTTGAATGTGCAGAAACAGGTTCTTACATTCTAAAGCTGATATACGTAGCATAGAATAGTTTGTGCAATTTGGGAAACCATGAGTTTCCTTTTATTTTCACAACCAATTCTGTCCATGAAAATGATTGAATTCTTGTCTGGTAAAAAGAAAAAAAAAAAAGATGTTTGTACCTTTTGTCACTTTCACTTTCCCTGGTAATTACAGAGCACAGATGTAACTCTTTTTTCTTACCTATCACTGCATCTGCAGATTTGAAAATAGCAGAATGTTGGTATCTTACTAATGAAGTGTTTAGATGAAGCTTTAAATCATCTTTTGGTTTTTTTTAAACTTTTTACCCTTTTTTTTACTCCATGTACTTATGTAAAATAGCATACAGTAGAATTACTTTCATAGATTTCCTAAACTTCATAGACATTAGGGCTGGAAGGGACCTTGGAAGATCATTGAGTCCAGCCCCCCGCCCAAAGGGCAGGAAGTGAGCTGCGGTCATAGGATCCTTAATAAAGGAAAAATAAATTGTGATCCTTGTACCAGCATGTGTTGTCTTATTTGGTGCCATGTTCTATACTGGTTCTCTAGAAACTTATCTATAGACTAAATTTCTAGTCTGACATGTAATTCCTTCCTGGCATTCATATTATTGAGATAAAGCAGAAAATGGAATTATATCAGAGTCAGATGAATGAAAATGGTATTCCTCTGGTTGATTCTGGTTTCTAAATTTAGCTTTTGGTGAATGCATAATAATAATAGTAATAATAAATCAGTTACAGGGCACTATTAGAGCATGAAATGAGAACTGCTCTACTCACCTGAATATATTTATAACTGCCGAGTAATGCATATTTGTCCAAGATTCATGGCTAGAGACCTGAGACTGAAGAGAAGGTCCCACTGCCTGCTGTTTTATTAGATTGTTGTCAAGAGAATGACAAAGTTCTATGAGCGTTAGAGTTGGAGAAGGTGGCCTCCATGGAACTGCATGACAACTAAAATAATACTGTTTTACATGACAGAGCATCTTATATAGGGAAAATACAGAAGTTACTGAGAGAGACACTACTGAGTTTTCTGACTCTTCACACAACCTATTAATAAAGACCATTCCCTATTGCTTCCATTTGGAAGCATTACTTCACACTTGCAACTGCACAAGAACAAATGGAACAGCAGAGTCTAATTAAAGTTTCAAGGATTTCTTTATAACAGAGCAAATGTCAGTTTAATGATACAGTTACAAGTCACAAAGAAATCAGAACAGACGCCCTAAGTTTTATACATTTTTGGCAAAGTTAGTGGGAAACTATGTGCAAGCGAGAGGTCAACAGATGGGGAAGGAGAGGTACAGTGCAGGAAAAACCCACCACCACCATGCACAAAACCAAACCAACCCAGAAGGAAGGGGGAAAAAAAAAAAAAAAAGGAGGAAAAAAATCCAACAACTACAAAGACAAATCTTTGGAAGAAACAGACTTTTAAACAAAGTTTGCCAAATAAGTAAACCTTTTTTTCTCTTTGAGGGGCAGATGCAAAGTGCCCTTTCAGTTCATTTTGAACAGAAATAAATGAACACATGCTGTGCTTTAATAAATCTTAGTGCAGCCACAATAGGCAAATTCAGACCTTGATGAAAAGTTGTGTGTTGAGGTTTTGAATGATACTCACCAATAGCTCATCATGATTCTTATCTCTTCTCCTATTTTAAAACAAATACATATGGACATCCAGAATATGCAGTTCTCTGTTTCTTCCCTTCCATTCAAAGAAACAAGGTACCTAGATGAGCTATTTAGTACATGGCTGAGAACTGATGCTTCTTACTTATCAATAAAAACAGGGGAACAATATTCAGAACTGTAAGGCTAAGTAAAGGCAATCAAAAAGTTTGAGGCTGAATTGATTCAATCTTTTCAGGTTAGTCTAAGCAACTGAACAGACATTTACTTTTGATCCCAGAAATGTAGCCACAGTGCTGTAGCAAAGTGGGGTGGGGGAGTGAGTAACCATTCCGGGCACTGAAGCAAAGGGGTGCCAACAGGTGCTGCCCAACTGGAACAGGGTGCAGGTTGGAGCCACAAGTGGCTCGTTTGGGGGTTGTGGGGATGGGAGGAAGGCAGATCCCTCCACTGCATGCACTCCTGGGAAAGCATGGGGGGAGTATGTGCCCCCTGGATCTGCATGCAGGGCAAGGATGGGCTGCCACAGTACTGCAGCCACATGCCTGCAGTGGCCCAGGACAGAAGCTGTGCAGATGCTAGAGCATGTCTCCCTGTTCAGCTGGGGCAGACAGCTTGGCCAAGGCGAATATGCCCACCCTGTGGTGGGAGCGTGTTTGCGGGAGAGGTGCAAAGCATCCTTGGATGCTGGGGAACTGAGAGTTAACTTGAATCTGGATGCGATCTGGGACAGAATTTCAATAAACTGATTTAACCTAAATCAATTAAGTCTGATACTATATCCATCCAGGTTAATCTTAAACTGCTTTTGGCCATTTTGAAAGTGGTTTATGTGCACTGAATTTCTGTTATGTTACAGATTTGAATTAGTTTCTAATCACTTATACCAGTTTATGTGCAATTTATGTCCCTTGCCTCAATTCTATTTCTGTTTAGGTCATCTCCAGTGCTGGTTGGGGAAGCCATTTAGACTAACACCTTCCAGTCTGGATACCTCTAAGTAAGTAGCCTGATTTTCAAATGACCAAGCCCCCATACTCTCATGGGGAGTTGTGAGGGCCCAGCAACACTGAGCATGCAGCCACTTATTTAGAAGCTTAAGTACTGATTTACTTTTTAACTGATTTAACTTTTGGCCTTCGTGCCTGAAAATGTTGACTGTTAGATAAAAAGCTGAGGCATTAAGAAGTTATCAGGAGACTAATATACTGGTTTTCTTTTTAGTTTTACCCTCCTCCATTCTATGCCATTCATTTTACATGTATATAAATATACAACATGAATGAATTTGAAATACACACACACACACCCCTGTTGTGTTGTATATTTGAATAGTTTTATAATCATAGTTTGCTGTCACCTTTCCTACCCATTGCTGTGTTGCACATTAATTATAGCGTTGTCTTTAAGACAGTAAATACAAATGAAATATATATTTTTGATTCCCTTAAAGTCAATGCTAAATATCCCATTGACTTCTTCTCATGTTCCCATATATGCCTGGCACACTTGGGCAAACAATAACATTAATAAAAACTGAATCATTCAAGAACCTTTGCCAATCTTTCGGGATAAAGTGTCAATATTTTTAGTTAATCTGGGTTATACTTAGTCTCAAAGTAGTATAGTTACATATCCTGAGAGAAAATAGTGAAGAGGGGAGTGTTATCCAATCACAAATATGGTTTTAGTGCTGAGCCTTAAGACACATCAGGCATTTATATAAAACCTAAAGTTTAGTAAAATACACATTTGGCAAATCTCTGCCAATCCATTTTTCTGAGATTTTTACAACCTCATGGAAGCATCTGAAAATTCTCCGTGCTCTCCCAACAGTTGGATCACATACAGAACTTATACTAATACAAATCATAGCCCTTTAATGGCTATCCTTATTGCTATTACTGACAGCCTTGGCTGAAGCTGGGATCTGTCAGCTTCTCTGATCAAAATATCTTGCTATGTTGTGGCTTAACTAATTAGTGCTTTCTGTGAATGTAAGTATAGTTCAAAACATTCAGTTCAGCTTGTCTACTGAAAGTACTAAGCCAGATGATCCCTTGTGTCACGGAGTGGGGCCTGTGAGTGGCCGTGATCTCGCTAGCGCCCACTGCCGTGTCAATTACGGTGATCCAGCACCCTCGTCTTGCCCGCCACGTCTTTGTTCTTATAAGTTCAGTAAGGGAGGCTGCCTACTCTCACCTTGACACCGCGCTGGTATTACCTCCATTCCAAGTGGGATGCACCAACACCCCCAGCCTTATGGGCAATGCGTGCCTCCTACCTCCCCTTTAGCACACCCCAAGCCTCGCAGCTCTTCTGGACCATTGTTCTGCCCTTGCCCTCTGGCGCCCCTTGGGCTCGTCCTGCCCTGGTGCTCCTCTTTGGCACCCCCGGGCCTATCTCGCAACCAGCACTCCTTGTCTGGTGCCACTGGGCTTATCTCACACCCAACTGGGCCAGCTTCCTAAAGCCTTTACTGGCCCCTCTGAAGTCCGTTAATGGTGGATACGAGATTAGGCTCAGGCGGCTGGAGCCTTACCTGGCCTTTCTGACCCTACTGGGTTCTTGCCAACATTTTGCGTCCGCTTAGGCTCAGGCGACCTGAGCCTTACCTGGCCTACCTGACCCCTCGGGGTCCTGTCAATCCTTGGTGTCCGCTTAGGCTCGGGTGACTGAAGCCTTACCTGGCCCTTTAGGCCCCTTGAGGTCCCCAATACTGAGGAACCCCTCTAGGATCCTTTTTGGTTTCCCCGTTATGGGGTTTTTCTAACAATCAGAAAAATGCCCCACCTATTCCTGGGGCATCTCTTGGTACCTGCGCCCGCTGCTGGAGCACCTCTCAGCACACGCTCCTGCTTCCCTCGGTGCACTCACCTTCTCCTAGGGTTCTTCCTAGTGTGCTCGCCTGCTCCCGGAGCTTCTCGCTCCCTCTTGGGTCTTTGCCGCGCCTCCCATGCTTCTCGCCCCCTCTGGGGCCTGTGCCGCGCCTCTTACGCCCGCTGCCTCCCTCTGGGGCCAAATACCACCCTCACAGGCTGGGGCCCGAAACCCCGCACACTGCACCTCTCTGATGCAAACAGCTGTGCCCCACTGGCACCACTCTGTGCCCCACTGGGCACCGGGAACCCCCAAGCTACTGGGGAGTCCCCGTGAGGCCTCCTCACACCCCTACAGCCTCACCCGGTCCTCCGGTTTAACAATAACTGAATCCGGAGCCAAACGGCTATAACTCAAACACCAGAAGCCTACCAGCTTACAACACAATCATAAGCCCCGAGCTTATAAACCCAGCTCTGCTCAATGCTGGCTCTCTTCCATATCTCTATCCGGGTTCTCTCCCTCCCCCCGCATCATTGCAGCCGGTCAGACCACCACCATTGACTCTGCTGCTCAGTTCTCCCGCAGAGCTCCTGCTCCTGCGGCTGCCAGAGGGGAACTGCTCTCGGGCTCTGGCCTGGGCTGTTTATAAAGGGCCTGGCCCTGCCTCCCTTCCGATCACCTGACCTGCTGGTTGCCACAGCAACCAGCAGCTGTGCTGCCCTGCTGATTGACAGCTCTCCTTCTATCCTCCAAGGCACAGGACACCTCAGTGCCCCTGTGACACCTTGATGTGAAATAGAACATCTCCACGTGACTATGATGGCTGAGGAACTTTTCCCAAGGCCCCCGTTAGCATACTCCTGCAGTATAGATTTCATCAGCCACTTCTTCTGTATGCACAATGCACTAGGAAGAACCTACTACAAAACAGATATTTGCAGCTTTTCAGGAAGTAATTTTTTTTACCCTGTAAACATTCTATAATTTTACTTAGAAATATACATCTCTTTTGAACTTAACTGATAAATGCATGATGTGAACTTATTAATGAAAATATGTGGCGGTGGCTGAGTGATGTTGTAGCCATGATGAGCCTGATTTAAGAAATATGTGAGACACAAAGATTTTTGTGGATGATATCTGTTATTGGACCAATAGCATGGTTGGGATAGAGTTAGATAATTTTTGAAATACAGTGCATTGTTCTTCAGCTTTTAACTTAAAAAGGTGTAATAGAAATATTCAGATTTTTAAAAACACAGTTATTGAAGATAGCTGAATGTCCTTAATTAATGTTACAGTAAATTAAAAGACAATGACCATTATTTCTCTATATAAGCAAAGCATTTAGACACACAGTTTCATGCCTATGTCCCATTCATCTCAAAATTAAAATTAAGCATGAGATTAAATTGTTCTGTGAATAGGGGTGGAAGTGAGATGTTCTGAGAGCTCAAAGGAAATTTCTCTTTACTTTCAAGGTAATACGGTGCAAACATGTGTTGCCAATTTATGTGAAATGATCATTGGGTCATGATTGTCAGACTGACTGACTTCAAGAGCTCTGACAGAAGTGACATTTTTCTGATGACTGGCCCTCTGAAAGTGCTCGACAGCCATGTTCTGATAGAAGTGCATGGCCGCAGAGCACTTTAAAGTGCCCAATCACATGAAAAATTAACCCTCATCTAATGAGGGTTCAGATGAAGGTGCTCCAAAGCAGAGCACCTTCATTAACTTCTGTCAGTCCCTGAGTGTGATCAGAGCTGGGCTGATGCAGCCCAGCCACACCCCTGGTGTGATCTGCAGGATTGGAGGGGTGGGGAGGGAGCTCTGGCTTAGGGTTTGCACAGCCTGAGCTGGAGCAGGGGGCAGGTGTATTGGAGCCCCCATCTAGTGCCCCCTCCTAGCTCCCTCGTCTTCCAGCTTAGGCTGGGCAAACCCCAGTCTGCAGGTCCCTCTTCTCCCTCCCCCCATCCTACAGAGACCACCAGAGCTGGGAGGTGGGGGGCAGGGTTAGGCAAGAGAGGCTTCAGACAGGCAGCTCTTCTGTTGGATCAGCTTCAAAATAGACCTTGATTCCCCTCCCCCGCACCTGACCCAACAGTGAATGTCTGTTGGGTTGGGAGTGGGGAGGGATTGCTCTAACTCATGGCACTTTCTGTGAAGCGCCATGAGTTCCAGTGGGGAGCTGCAGGTCTGTAAGCACCCCAAGACTATCTGTTAACTTTTAAGTGACAGAATTCTTTCAATTCATATTCCAATTTTGATTTCGTTGCAAGAATTAAATAATTGTGAATTGCTCTCTTTATGTGCATATCCCTTTGAAATAATCCTGCATACCCCAATAAGACCAAGTATTTCAGAGCTGGTTGAAGTCTTCCATAAAGCTGCTTTGGGGATAAGTGTCACCAGTAAGATAATCTCTTAGTTTTCAGGCCAAAAACAGAGGAATTGGCCGAAACGTTAAAAAAATTAGACTTTAATTAATGGGTTGAGTTAACAGATATGAAATACTTCCTTCTCTGACTGTTAGCCATCTGTGCAGTTATAATGTATATTTGGTTTTCCACCTGTCTAGATTACTTTACTCCTAACCTATAATCAGGCTTCTGTACTTGGGTATTAAGTATTTAATAGTGTTGACTGCTTGGTTGGTTTTTACTGAGCAAGATCAGTCAAGGCATTATTTCGTGCCCTCCATTATTTAATTAATACTTAAATTATTCAGTAATGATAAAATATTGACTATTAATTTGACTTAAAAATATTTCTTGCTTAAAACAAACGAACAATTAGACAGAGTGTGTTTTTCACAGCATTTGCCGCAACATCTAAAATGGCCCAGATGGCATGAATCAAATATTTCAGCCCCTGTATTGAGTATATGCATTCGTGAAGCATACTAACTTTCCCTCACCTTCCACATCATATTCAAAGTCATGTCTTTGCTTTGAGACTGTGCCAAACTCCCTTCTCATCTAATTTGTGTTCTTCATTCTCTGCCAATGCCTTTACTCTTCCCTACATGTGTTCCTAATTGCTATTTTCTTCTATAGTCTGTTTTTGTGGCAGGGTACTTTCTTGACTGCCTCTTATGCTTTGAGCTCCTTTGAGCTTCTGGGCCTGATTCTATTCTATCTAAAAGGCATCTAATTGGACTCGTTTAAGTGCGATTTTATTCCACCCTTGAAACTCCATTAGTGTATCTTCTTTTGTAACAGACCCATAAAACTGAGTACCAAAAAAACAGTGAGGAGGATGAAGATACTTGTATTAACTGTTATTCAGAGGCTCAAGCAGGATAGAATAGAGTGGCACTTAGGCACTCAAATAAGTACACTTACATGCCTAATTCACTAGGGAATCAGACTCCTTAGTGACTTAAAAATAAACTTGCTCTTCATACCGCTCTATCTTTAAAATGCTTCAGTGGCAAGTCACACCGAAGAATAGAAGTGTGACACCCCCAAAATATACTTCATTACATGCCTAGGTATGTAGAATACAGGATGTTATGACCATGTATCAAAAGTTCATTGCAATGATTTTTTGTGTTCGTGTTGTAAGTAGGAATGTAAGAGGTATACTATCCATGAAGTTGCAGGGGGAAAAAGGAAATATTATTCACAATTTGCTGTCGTTCGCAAAGTTACATATTGTTTATATCACATATTTTCCAGAACATTAATTTTAGGCATGTATAAAACATTTTTTAAACATATGCTTGGACCTACTTTTTTCTAGTCCTCCACCTATAAAGCTTGGATATTAAGGACCTGATTATTAGGGCTGTGCAAAATTTTGGTGGGTGTTTCATTTTGAAGCTGTTTTGACACATTTTGAGCTTGAAACAGTGACACTGAAATGATACAAAAGGCTTTGAAACAGCTTCGAAATGAAATGAGGGCACTTGAAGCATTTTGAAAGTTTTAATACATCTTGAGTTTCAAAGCCGAGCTTGCTTGCAGCTAAACGGAAACTAAGGAGAGGGAGGGGGAAAAGGGGGGAAGGACTGCTCTTATATTGACATCTATCTCCCAGTTCGATTCCCCAGCTCTCTGATCATTTCCCCAGCTCTTTCCGGGGGTGCGGACCCCCAGATCTATGTAGGCATTTCAGGAGGCTGCTGCTGCTGACTGGAGCCAATGGCAGCCACTTGGTGGAGCCCACGTTGAGTGCCGAGAAAACTGTGGTGCTGCTGCTGGCCTCAGCCTGCAGCGGCAGCCTGCTGAAACCCAGTGCGCAGATCCGGGGGCCTGCACCCCCCAGGAAGAGCTGGGTGAATGATCAGTCAGCTGGGGGAATAGACCCAGGGGCTGGGGAATTGACCTGTGGGCTGGGGGAATGTTCTCAGGTCCCTGAACGTTCCCCCAGTTCCCAGTTTGATTCCCCAGCTCCCTGATCTTTCCCCCAGCTCTTCCCAGGGGTGTGGGCCCCCAGATGATGCAGGATGACAGAGGATGCCACTGCCAGCTGGGGATGGTAGTGGCTCTAGGCTATTTCCCCAACTCACAGCAGCAGCAGCCTGCTGAAACCCAAGCACAGAGCTGCAGGAATTGTCAGAGAGCTGGGGAATCAAACTGGGAGCTCCAGCTGACACATGGAGCTGGCCCAGCTCTGGGACAACACACAGTGCCCTGCTGAGCCATGCTGCATCCATGCTATGGTGCAGTTGCTGTGCAGGTGCTAGGTGCGGGGAAAGGGATGATCCCCGCTGTCCCCCCACTGCCCTGCACTTTATGGGGGGCTCTGCCGTGAGTGCCCAGAGGCCCCAGTTGCTGCTGCCAGAGCCAGTGAGTGTGGGGTTTTTTGTTTTTTTTAAAGCTCTGTACTTGCTGGCTGTGGAGCATGCAGATGACAGCATGTTACCACTGCCAGCTAGGGCCAGTACCAGCACCTGAGTCTGCCCGGTGCAGCCCATACGGAGCACCAGGAAGAACCCAGTGCTGGTGCTGGCCCCAGCCAGTAGCGGCAGCCTGCTGTCATCCTACCCTAACCACTAAGCAGGGCCAAGAGCTACCTACATCCTCCTACTGAAGCTGGCCTACTGGGCAGCCAAGAAGGAAATATATATGGGGCCAGAAAAAACCCCAAACAAACAGAGTAGAGGGTGTTTGGATCAATGAGATAGGCATTGCCTTGGAAACAAGGGTACCTTAGATTCTCAACTGTATTTTTACCTCTAATGTAGTTCTGCATCAATAGTTGCTGGTAAAAAGGACAGCCACCAGATGACTACCTTCTGCAGCATTGGGAATAGTGCACATTACCCAGAATCACCTGCTTTCTGGCCTCACATATCAACCTACCTGGTTGTCACTTTGGGGGTGGTATCAGCTTTAGCAGGAGAGACAGGAAAAAAATGTTGGCTCTTCTTGGAAGTTGGGGGATATTTCTGAAAAGCAGGAGAGAGAGATTCCAACCCTCTCGCCTTTCAGCTCAATAACTAGAGGTGGGCCAGGAAGCTAGAACCTGGGTCTTGCAACCCCTGGGCAAATGCTCTAATCACTAGGGCTGCCTATAGACATGCTCGTTCAAATTATAATTAGAATGTGAACAAGCAGACTCAATTAATTGAGTCTGCTCCACATTCTAATTAGAATGCTCTAGCATCACCTCAACATCACATGCATTAAGCCCCACCATGTTTCAAAATGGCCATGGGAGCACATTAAACCTTGAGCTTTAATTAAAGTATCCCATGGCCATTTTGAAATGTGGGGGAGCTTAATACACATGCCTGTAAGCTGCTTTAATTAGAGCAGCTCTCCAGGAACTGCACTAATTAAAACAGCTGCCTTCCCTCCCCCATCCAAGCAGATGTATAGGCAGCCTAGGGGATTAGGTTATAAAGCCCATCTCCTTTTCCTTCTTTCTGTGGTCAAACAGTTGCTACTTATGTTTTTTCTAGTGCTAACATTTCAGAAACTTATACACAGTTTATGCACCTTCCTGGGAGGAATGGAGTTGCAACTAGGCATAAGCAGCCAGAGTAGATCACATGCTCAACAGGGCAAGGTGAGTTATAGGATCTAAAATTATTTGAGAGGCCCTACATGTCACTTACACAGTTAACTACCTCACACAAGTGGTATGCACCCACATGACTGGGTGACTGGGAGTTTGATTTGTAACAATATTATGATTTTTAGTGTTCAAAATGTTAGAATAAATCCTGGATGTGGGGGATTAATTGGCTGAATGCAGATGAAATGGTCAAAATGCACAATAAATTCAAATGATCAGAGATTGAGACATAATTTCCGTTGTCACATATGTGGGGCATATGTGTATCGGCATGAATATATGTTTATGTGTATGAAACTTCTCATCTTATGGATATGAGAATATACAAAAACACAAAATTACAAGATATTTTATCAAATGTATGGGTAATTTCCACTTCTTCCTTAATTAAAAAAATTCCATTTAGATGCTGACAATGAAGCTAATATATAACACTTCAGAATGAAGGGGAAACCAAAGTGAAATCATTCTCCTTGGAAGGAAGTCTTAGAGTGGAGATATGGATATATATGGAATTTGCAAATGTATGATAAGAAAACATCAAATATTCACCTTGAAATGTTTGTTCTATTAAGAGGTTTGTTCCTTAGTCTCTGAAAGAAAACTGATTGAGCAGTCACAATAAGTTGCCTTGTGAACTGAACATGTCATAAACTGGGTGACCTCTACTTTTGCTGCTAGAAGGATGTTCTGTATTTAAAGATCAAAGTTGAAAATATTTTCCATTTTTTCTTTTATTCCTTCTGTCCTCAGGCTATTCCACTTATAATGATTCCTGTTGTGAAGAATGGACAGATGCAGATGTGTCCATATGGGTCAGCATCACTTTCATTCTTCTGTAACTGCAGTGTAGGCTCATGGGATGTTGGTTGTAGTTATTAATGTCTAGCAGCCTAGTCTTGTGTTACCCAGCAGAAATGGTGTGGCAACCCCTCACCCTTACGCAGAAGGATGAGCCCAGTGAATAGTGACTAAATCTGTGCTCACTCTACGTGTGAGAATGATAGTATTTTTTAGGGTCTCTTTGATCTCTCTTACCATTTCCTCCCAAGTATAGTCATTCATAGTCCTCATACCTCTTTGTTACCTGCATAGTTCATGAAAGTTACTGCAGCTGTAGCAGTGAAATCCTTGCAGTTCTATATTTTGTCTGCCAAAACTGGGCAGGGAATTTAAATTGAATACAATATTCTTCTTTGCTCCCTGTTGTAAACTGTCATAGTGCTAATGGAGGAGGAGGAGGCAACATTTCAGTGATGGGTGAAATGATTCCTTTAAATGGATTTGCAAATTGCACTGGAATCTTTTGGGCTAAGCAGTGCTAAACATGACTGTAAATGATGTGTTTATTTATGCACTAATGGTAACTGTATCTGGGAGTGCTTGGATACTTTGCCAGGTGCTTGGTAGCTGACCTGTCTTTCCCCCAATAGCTAGCAAGTTTCTGCCAAGTTGCTTTTCTTTTGTCATGAAACAGATAAAAATAAAAAGGGTTGAACCTTGATTGAGAAATGATTTTAGTTACAGCTTGACTGCAGATGTGGCCCCTTCAGCAACATTTTCCATTGTACAAGCACATTTTTTTTCTTAACTGGGCAGCATGATAAATCGTTAATTTCAGGTCATGCAACTTAAGAGTACAGAGTAAAAACAATGACACTATGGAAAATAAGAAAGATGTCCAGAGTATTGAGTTTAAATTTAAATCTGGCACTCTCAGGAAGCAGACTCTAGCAACAGGGATGGAAACACCTCAGAGGAGTATTGCGTTAGAACTCAAAGTGCAGGAATGCCTCTTAAACCCATCGAGGAAAAGAAGAATAAATTCTTTCTCCTTAAAAGTGCAGAAACCTATTTTGAATTTTCTTCATCTCTCCCTTTTCAGATCTGCCTCACTTTACTATGTATGTGCTTTGGATTTGTTTTTTTTTGTAGTTTGCCAACTTTTTTTCTTCCTTCTAGGCATAAAGAGTCAGGTTGACAGCAATAGAAAATAAAATCTATCCGTGAAGCTAATTGTTTACAAGGAGCAGAAGAAGCTACAGAGGGACGATATCTGCAATGCGAAGTCGTCCTTTTACCTGTGCAAGATGGTCCTTACAATATAAAATAAAAAATGGGCCAGATTTCAACAGGTTTCAGGCATTGAGAGATGTAGATATTATGTTGAATTTCCAAATGTGCCTAAATAGAGTAGGACTAACATCCTATATCACCTTTATGTGCCTACATGATGCTTCTATATACCAAAATAGTGTTTGGTACTTACACACATTTTGGATTCTGTTTGCTCTTGCACGGCTGTATTTGGGCCATGTAGGTTTTTGGCAGAAAAGAATTGTGTGGGTACATGCTGAAGTTATGCCATAGAAATTTTAGCCATAGAAACCTGGGGGTGGCAGACAAGCCCTTCTAGTTTCAGCCTAGTGGTTACAATGCTTGCCCAAAGTCCCGAAGACCCACGTTCCAGGCTCTCCTCACCAGAAGGGAGTTGAACCCGAATCTCTTGCTTCCTAGCAAAGTACGCTAACCCCAGACCATAGGCTACAGATTATCTTAAGCTCTCTCTTGAAGGAGTCATGCTGATTAGCCAGAAGGGAAAGAGATGTGAAGCCAGGAGCAGAAAGACACTCTAGAGGTAGTGTGACTTGGTAAGATTGGTGCTGCTCTCAAGGGAGAGGGTCCTGACCCCTGCCTTAATGGGGCAGTAACTTTCCCCATGCTGTTTATCTAATGGGTATTAAACATAAGGTGCAGTAAAGCCATTGGGAACCAAAACTTAAGGCTGCAGTTGTTTCACTGAGCCAACCGCTAGCTTGTTCTTCCCCTTCTTGGTCCTACATTTCTTCCTCTCTTGGTTACTCCATAGGCCATATCAATAGGAAGTTGAGGGGTCAGGGTGATGTCTAGACCAGTGCCTGCTGGTTTGAGCACTTTCCTAGAAAGCAGGAGATGCAGCTTCAAATCATCTCTCCTGCTTCCTAAGCAAGTGTCCAGCTTCTAGGCTCTTAGGGCCATCCTCTTCTCTTTTGTTTCTGGTAGGTATGCATGATCATTGTTGAACCTACTCTTCCATAGGGTGGTAATAGAATAAAAAAATTGTACCATTTGGCATATGAGGACATTGCTAGCTATATAAGTACCAATTGAGCACATCAAAGCAATATGAGATTTAGCTCTAGATTCCTAATTGCCACTTCAAGTCAATGGGAGTTAAATATCTAAGTCACACAGGCAATTTTAAAATTCCCACTAAGCACCAATCTGCAACTTTTGGCTTCCCTGTACTTGTAAAACCCTAGCTACTAACTCCCAAAGAAATCAGGTGAAAAATACCTTTTTAAGTCTGATTAAAGAGTAAATCTGAAAAATGGACATAAACATACGAAATGCACTTTAGGTGGGCTTTATTTGGTTCCCAACTCCAGTAAACTCCCACCTCTAATAGCTTAAGGCCCTGAGAACCTACATTTTCATGATGAAACTTATTTGGGTGTATAGAGTTCTGCTGCTTAGTGTGAGCAGAACTGTAGGGAAAAGATGTAGCATAAGGACAAAATTTAACAGTAATAATTTCCTGAAATTATTCAGTTCAGGCATGCATACAACTTGGTGGTTCAACTAAAAGGATTTATTGCAGTGACAGTAGTTATTACTGCTGACTCATTTCTTGCAAACATTGTGGAAAAAGTGAGTTTAAAGGGCTGAGTGGAGTGAGAAGAGAGTAATGGCTTGTTAGATCAGAATTGGAAGGTCAACCTGGTCTTAATTCAGTATGTTGCTTTAGTATGAGCCTGCTGTTAGGAATATTTAAGAACTCCCATTGGCTCATTGATTTCCAAATCTTGTGACATGTTAAGCATAAGTTTAACAGTGTAGTTGAGAACTGGACTTTAAGCACTGGTGGCAGCATGAGATGAAAAGAGAGTTCATTATCATTGTTTTCTGCATATGGAAAAGCAGAAGGTAGGGCAGGGTGTCACCTTAGAGATTAATTGGTTCAGAGAGGCATGTGCTCTCCTAGGCAACAGCCTACTTCATCAAATGCATTTGTTAGATTCATAGTATCTGATGAAGTAGGCTGTTGCCTATGAGATTCTCAAGCACATAATAATGTCTAAGGTGCCTCTCTGCCCTACCTTGTGTCTGACTTCAGACTAACACACTAACAACCTCACTGGGTATGGAAAGGGGAAGAAACCCAGGAGGAAGCAGGAGCTCAGTTGGTTATGGCTTTTCAGTTTGCATTTCTTACAACCTTCTTCAGGCTTATCAAAAAGGCAAGAAAATCTATCAAGAAAGCTGAGTTTTTTGAATGAGTGACTTCTTTAAACAGCTGATCTAATTTTGAAGCAAGCCTCTCCTTGAAATAAATAAGCATGAGCAATATGTGTGCAGACGCATTCCTGATTCTGAAGAAATAGAATCAAGATTTTAAGTGCCCCTGCTTTATGTTTGAAGAACCAAAACCACTGACATATTTTTGCAACCAGCTTCCTTGGGCCATCTCTAATTCCCACCAACTGGCCAAGAATGGCACAATTTTTAATGGTCCTTAAATCCAATTTAAGGATTAGAAGGGTAACAGAAAACTTGAGGTTTTTCAGTGTCTTCATCTTTTTGTCTTCTTTTCTTGGATTTTCTAGATTCCTTTCAATTTGTTCCTTTTTAATTGTCTTATCCTTGGTTGCTTTCTCTTGGCAAACATGTTTGCATTTCCTTCTCCCATTGTGGGATCTATAACCAGAGCAGTTATCAGCTATAAAAAGGCAAGAGTATGAAAACTTGTCCTTGACAAACCCAGTGGAAAAAAAAAAGCAAACAATTTCCTTTGACTTTGTTCTGTTGGTAGCTGTTATAGAAGGTTGCCAAAAAGAAGCAATCACTGTGCACAGCATTGTAAAACACAGTGCCCTGCTATATTTAAGAAAATATGATTTTTATTTCCTGTGGAGCAAAATAGAAAGGACATGACTTACCACTGATAACCTCATGAAACAGGATTAGCTACAGAAGAGTATGGAAAGCCTGCATTGAGCATGGGCAAGCACAGCAGCTAAGAGACAAGAGTAGACTGGAGAGTGGTATTTAAAGAGGTCTGCCCTGTGGTATATGTCTCTATATCTATATAGCATTATATTTATTCCAGGCTCTGCTACTGACTTACGATGTTGTTTCATCTCTCTCAAATATTATCTTTTTGCAAAGTTCTTTGTCAGCTATACATGGAGGACAGTCTAATCTTCTCTGGTTCTCTTGTGTGTATTATCACAGCATCTAGGAGCCTTAGTCATGGGCTAGGAGGACCATGTTATATTAGATGCTGTACAAACACAGAACAACATGGTCCCTGTTCCCATGGGTGTCCTATCTAGGTGTATAACAAAAGAGAGCAGATGGCTATATAGAGACAAATAGGGGAGAACCAGGAAACAAGACAGCATTGGTCAGCAGGACAGACAAAGGTTTCAGTCCACTTGATGCAATAGAGAATGGGGGCCTAATAGAACTGTGCCATGATGGAGGAAGAAGATCACTGCATGGACAGGGGCTCTGAAGGCATAATACTGCCAGGTAGATGGGAGTGTACGCAGATGGGGTTTTCTGTATTTGTTCTGCATTTGCTAATCCCATGGTTTAGGGCTTTGTTGGCTGCCGTCTGGGGAAAGGAAGGAATTTGTTTGCCCTCATGAATGTACTGGCTTGAGGAGGGAGTGGGGGATTGGGGTAGACGAGAGGAGGGAGAAGGTTCACTTTTATTCTGAGGCACTGGAACATTGGCCACAGCTAGCTCAGGTTAGTGATTTTTGAGGTATGGTACTAGAAACTGATGAGTTGCTGTCTGTTTAGTGTCATGCTAATCACCAAATTTGGGGTCAGGAAGGATTGTCACAGATTGCCTCAGATATTCATAGACTTGGGGAGCTGGGGGTTTGCCTTCCACTGTTGTATGATTCATGTTCCTTTTCTTGGACTCTTCTGAGCATGTTAAACAGCTACTTTCCACTAGTAGTGGCAGAGCATTGGCCATGTCTCTATCTCCTCAGCTTTTACCTGTGGCAAGCTATAGGGTATTTTTGATGTTTCAGATGTTGTTCCCTGTGGCAGTGGGTGAAGATCTGAAGTGATAATTTTGGAAATTCCTTTGATTCATGATTGCTTCTGAATGCCATTGTAACAGGGAACCCTGGCCCTATTACTAGAGAGCGGTGTGGCTCCTTTGAGGGCAGAATCTTTATAGCATGGGCAGCCAGAAGAGCAGGGGTTAAAGGACAGCCCTGTAGTAATCAGGTCAGCTGACTGGGCCCTAACATGACCAGAAGAGGGCTCAGGCCAGAGCTATATAAGTCCTAAGATCCAGCAAGTCAAGGAGGCTAGCCCTGAGAGTTGTGAAGTGTGGCGCTCCTGACAGCAGCACAATGGTGCCCCCAATTCTACCAGGAGGCTGGAAGAAAGCAGCTCTGTCGGCCTGGGAACGAGAGAGAGAGAGAGAGAGACTTGTTAAGCAGGCAAGTGGTCTCCATTTTTATGTTAGGACCAGTTGGTTGGGTTTGGGACTAGAGAGGTTATTTGGAGGTCCCATTAGTGTTCCAGGGGCATGTGCTTGTCTTGGGTGCTGCTGAAGCCAGGTTCAAGGCAGAGTGGGGGCTGGGCCCAGAAGCAAGGCTTAGAGCAATGGGCCTGGGCTGCAGGACCAGCCAGAGTAGAGGGGTGGAAGCCAGGGAGGCAAAAATCCCAACAAAGGAAGGAAGGCCTGGAGTGACCTGGAACCCAATTGGTGACTTGTAGTCTGTGAGGCATGGGGCATAGTGTAGGGAAGGTGTGGAGCTGTGCAATTAGCCCTTAAGGCAAAGGACCACAATCACCAGGTGTTCCTTAGAGCAAGAACAAATCTGGGAAGCCTGGGGACAGCCTTCCTTTTATAACCATAAAGGACATCAAGATGTGGCAAGTAAGGGGAGACTTTTTCCAGAGCAAGCAAAGCAAAAAGGGAATTTTGTGGGCCTCCAGGGGCTTACAGCCCTTCCTGGGGATGGTGCCATGTTACAAACAGGTACAAGTCAGTGGCTCAGGAGGTCTCTTCTAGTCCACTGCTCCTATATATTGCAGTAGAGAGGCAGTACCAAAGGTTTTCTCTTCCTTCTGCTGCCCCACACTACTATTTGGTCAGTATAGTTCAGATTTATTAACTTCCAAAGTATGTTTTTCCAGAGGTGAATAGTAATCACATTCTTCATGTGATTGTTCTACTCAATATGATTATAGTTCAGGATGAGTAACAAGGAAGGCTTGGTTACCTCTCCCATAAATACAACCTATAGTTAACTACAGTCAGGGCTATCCATGGGCGGATGCGAATCAGAGCGACTGCCCCAGGCCCTGTGGAGCCAGGTGGAGGGGCTGTGGCCACTCCTGCAGGGCCCTCTAGTGCTGGTGACTCTGCACTGCTGCTGCCAGTGGCTTCACGTCCAGCTGCTCTCCACCATCCCTCCCTCCCCGCTCCACGGCTGCCGTTGGCTTCTTTGTGTCCGGGCTCCATGCGGGCTGATTTTCCCCTGCTAGGGTCGTCTCTGACTACAGTTAAAGTTTTGCAAAAAAAAATTAAGAAGGCTGGGCCTCACAAAGTTATATTTCAGGGACACCATTTTAAAGACTAAAACAGACATTTTAAGACTTATCTCTAATTATACCCATGTAAGAAAAAAGTAATCAAAAATTCATTTCAGAAGGATTAAAAAAGGTGACATTTTAAAGCCAGGCCAGTTTTTTCCACAATTGGAAAAATAATATTTCCCCAAGCTTGATAACCAGAAAAGCATGTTAATTTTCCCAGGCACCAGGAGGCTATGTGAAATTTTTGGCTGAGTAGACCCATACCCAACTCTGAGCGGCAGCAGTAAATCTCAGTGCAAGAAGTTCACTTTCTGTTCTACCAATTGTAGAACAATTGATCTACAGTTGTACAGTTCTCTTTCCCTCTGATTTACCTGCCCAATTAAAACACTAAGGAAGGAGCCTCCATTTTAAATTGATAGGGTAACAATCTTATCTGTACTCTGGGCACAGTGATTTTTGCCTCTGATTCTCTGTTCTTCTATAATGGAATGTCTTTAAGGAGAAGAAGTAAAACGCTCCAAGAAGGTAATGCTGATGAAATAGGGTGGTCCTAACTCAGACAAATTGTTAATCAGATTCACTGTATCTGGAGGATTTGGCTATACGTGACGTCATATGATCATTGCTTCCCTTAAATTGCAGTTGGGCCTGGGTGGGGTCAGGTGGAAATTCCAGTTCATGCGAAACAACTATACTTTAATCAGCTAAGCTGAATAACACGGTGTGAGTGTAATTCAGTGGGCATAGTTTTGCAGTGTCACTACACTATATAGTTCAGATTTATTACTACAGCCAGGGAGAAGAGATCTGTTCTTTTTTTGGAAGTTTGCTGTCTATTTTGGAAGTTGCTGAACTCTATAGTTAGGCTTTTTGATTTCTCCTATCCTTAGTTTAAGTCCTCTAAAATGAAGCCAGGGAAGTCTTATTGAAAATGGATTTCAGAAGTATGGGAAGGCCTATATGAGAAACATGAGGCCCACATAAGAAACCAAGAACTGAAAGGCACCTTCAGTTATATTTGACATCAGAATTATTTTGAAAATAAGAAATGAAATTATGACAATCGTAATGAGAGGTCTACTTCTGATAGGTTTGAATCACCAATATTAAAATTAATTGGAGGTCTTACAAATGTCAATCCAGTTGTTCATGCAAAAATTTCCTTTGATTTTGATTTCCAAGGTAACAAGCCTACTGAGTTCTGCTTTCTCCAATGCATACGCAAGTCAATGGGACATTCATTCAAACATTGTCAAGTCTGACCTGGTCCTGGCACTATTAGTCAAATAATAAATGGTCAAAGTTTTGATTTTGTTTGAAAATTGAATTGAAAACTCATAAGCCCTAGCAAACCTTTCAGTGAATCTGAGTCTCGTAGTTATGATAAAATGTCAAACCAACCTAGACTTATGTGCCTGCTAGTTTGTAGTGCTCATTTTTCAAAATCTTAAAATGTGTTCCACCTCATCAGAGCTGCAATACTTTTTGAAATAGATAAGTAATTTCTGGAGGCCACAAATCTGTTGAACTGATTGAAACAGATCCCACACTAATTATGTAGTTAAAATATGTTTCTCTAGATCTGTTCAAAAACAAAATTTTCATCACATAGGAAATCTAATATTTTGATACTCACTTTCATATTGGATTGAGATAAAATGTTCAGAAAACATTTAGTTTGAAAATGCTTCATTTAGACAGTTTTGGTCAAAATAAAATGTTTTACGTTTCTATATTGAATCATTTCATTTTCTTGTGTTGATTCTTGAAGACCCTTTTGTAGTGCACTGAAACAACTGAGTGTTTGGTCCACTCTTGCCGATCTCAACTTTTAAAAAGTCTCAAGTATGGTGAGGCTGGCTTAAAAATCATCCGGTGTTTTTTTAATAGAAATAACTTTGGTTAGGGATGGGATGGAGAGGGGTGGTATTGTATTTGTTGTCTTAGTTTTGAGTCTCATAGCTTCAAACTTCAGTGCAAATGTGAAGGCTAAAAGAGTCTGATTTACTTTAAAGTTGCTGAGCTAGTCAGTAAATGCTAAGAAACAAAGTACAGCTAAATGAAAAAGACACAAAAAAACACCCTAATCCTGAAAGTCACTAACAGCTTGATCTGGATCCAGAATTCAGAGCTGGTTCTTTATCTCTACAGTGGGCTATAAATTCCATGTCAAAATATATCCGGACTTTGGAAAACTTCAGTTTCATACCAGGTTGCATAACTAATCTTTGGAGCTTTGGCTTATTTCTATTTTTACTACTTCGTTCATCCTCAGTTTGACTCGCACGTCCTTCTAGCAAAATCTCACTTGTAGGGACAAGGACTAACCTTATGTGAAACATTTCTACACAGTACAATTTTAACATTCTGAATATTATCCATCACTTTAAAGGCTTTGTTGACTCCTATGCTTTAAATGCTTACAATTATGATAGTGCAAGTGCCAGATTGGGGGTCAAGATGCTAAAAGTTACTAGTCATTGAAGGACATCAAAGGAAAGCCTGCAAGGTAATAGTTCTGGTTGCCTACTTGCCACTTGTCTGCCCTGACCTTTGATGTCCTTCCATTCTGGATAGGATCAAATAGGTAGTTTTTCACACCTATTTAAAGTGTCCTTAATGCTGAGATGATTGCTAAGAAGGGGTGAACTATTGTCCCTGCCCCTCCCCCTTCTCCTCATCCCTCTGCTCCTTCCTTTTAGATATGAGCATTTTTTATTAGGAATTTATCTGAGACGTAATTCATGTAAGCCATCAAACAGAGTCACTTTCAGGTACTGCAGGGGCATCTACACACAACGTTTACTGTGGAATTGCCTTATTGGATTTACAGTAAATTAACTCCATCTACACGTGCAGAGCTATTAGGCCACAGTAAACTAAGAAACTCCATCATAGGTTAGTACTGCTCAATACAGGTACTATCCTATGGTGGAGTTATTTACTTTGCTGTAACGTGTAGCCGGTGATAGGGCTGGCTGGGGCACAAGGGTGCTACAATGTGGGGCTGCCTGCCAGCCAGCGCCACACTGTAGCACCCTCATGCCCCATCCCCCACCTCTGCAGCATGTTGATCCAAGGCAGAGCAGCTCTGGGAAGGCAGGCTGACCTGGGCCCCCTGTCAGCCAGGGCTGCGCAGCCCCAGCTCAAGATGCTGCACTCCCAGGTACATGTGTAAACCCTGAACCCAAGAACCATGAACTCTAGAGTGAACTGTACTGGAGTTTATTGCGTCATGCTAATTTCACACGTAGATTTGCCCAGCTAATATAGGTTGGATTCAAGCTGGTGACCCAGTGGTTCATATCTCGTTATCTATCTCGATGACCTTATGATAGTCACTGCTAGATACTCTTTGAAATACTGGTATTCTGTGCATATCATTCATATCTACTGCTTTATTGTCATCATTATCCTTTGAGAATAGAGATCAACTGCCTGGAAGAGATGAAATGCTTTCTTTCCATTCTAACTCAGAAGCATGCAATGAGTTCAAAGAGTTTTCTCAGTTGGGCCTCAGTTCAGAAAGGTACTTAAACGTGTGCCTAACTTTAAGCACAGCAGTAGTCCCATTGACTTCAATGGGGCTACTCACGTGATTAAATTTAGGCACTGCTCAAGTACCTTGCTGAATTGGAGCCTAGGGTCCAATTGAGCAAGTCTGGAAAAGAAATGGAAATTGTTGGCTGGAATATCTGACGATACGAGGTAAGAGCTCACTACTTTCCTATTGAATAAACCATGTGCTTAGACTTTTGATCATCCTAGGCTTTTTTCCCTCTTTGGTTATGTTTTATTGACATGAAGTCCAAGGCTGAATTCCTGAGGAAAAGAAACCAAAAAAAGCTGAACACCTGCTCCTACTAAGCATTGTTGTCAGTTTAGTTTGTGTTATCTCTGGGTGTGTTTTGGAATTAGAAGTATGGAATCACGGCTCCCCTGTGCTGGATCAAGTCACTTTTTTTTCTTTTACAATGAGTGAGATGTGTTTAATTTATTGTAGGAAACTCTTAAAGATGCAAGATCCTTTTTAGAGCCCTTTACAATAGCCGTGAAGCACTTATTTAATCCCATTGAATGGAGGCTAGATTTACTAGCTGGGCTAGACATGATTTTTGTTCAGGAGTCATCTCGGAGTACATCGAAGTTTAAAGATCTTTACAGAAAACCCAAGGAAAAACAAAAGGAGTAAATTTTAAAAGGAACTTTGTCAAGAAGTTTTAGATGTTAAACAGATAGAAAAGCCATGGTGGCTTGACTGAAGCGAGTGTTAGGTTTGTAGAATTGTTATTGATCCGGCAAGAGATGCTAATGAAGCACTTTAAATGCAAGTTTGATGGACAAAAAAGGTGCAATTTCATACTAAAGTGCAGCAAGGTTACTGAATCAAAGAAGGTACACTTCAATTCTGCAACAGAGGACAATGCCCCATTGTCAGATCCTTTTTCTTTTGATTTTAAACATGTTTTAAGTATACTATTTACTAAATTGTACAATGTAGCTTGCCCACTGATTGAGAATTTATGACCAGAAAAAAGCCTATTAGGAAAAAAGAAAAACTGAGTGTGATCCTTACTGTAGCTGCATAAAATAGTTTGAATGAACTTAACCTGAACACAGTGGGGGGTGCACAATATGTTTTTCAAGCTCAGGCGCCTAGCATTTGAGTTCAAATGGAATCTCGTCTTTCAGTAACAATTAAAAAAAAGGGAGAGTGTTTGGAGACCATCTGTGGCCTCTCGACCTGAGTTAATGTGGGCTGTCTGATTTAAAAAAACCACCTAATTCTGAATCAAGCACCATAAACCCTTTTAGCTCATGAAATTCTTCAGGTTTTTGAAAGGGAAAGAGCTTCATAATTGAAATGCGCAAAACTCTTGTTTTAACTGAAGCCATGGTTTCAAATTTTACAGCTGTCATAGCAATCAGGATAGAAGACCTAACTTATTAGCGTTTGATACTGATCCCATGGAAATCAGTGCTAAATATTCCATTCACTTTTAAGAAATAGGATCAAGCCCTTTACAGAGATTATTGAGAAACTTTTTGATGAGATGACTACATACAAATGGACCAAAATGCATGCATTTCAGCCTTCACGTTTACAAAGTGAATGATTAAAAATCAGCAGAAGTACAGCCCACTCTCCACAACAGAGTCTACAAATGTGGCTCTACACTTTTTTGTTCAGGAATTGTACTTTATTACATACTTATACATGTTATGCCTAACCTCAAACTTTGTTGAGCTCTTTGGATGCTTTGGCAGTAAAATGCATTTTTAGGTGTAGGCAATTTAACCTCTGTCTTTGAATTTCTTGTGACAGTGTACTGTGAGACATGGCTTACATGGGACCTGATTCTAGCCCTGCCTCTCAGTGGCTGGTCCTACCCAGAACCAGGCTAGCTTACTCAGGAATGGGAAATCAAGAACTAAACTTGATGTGAGTTCTAAAAAAACGTTTAATTTTCCTTATTTACATTTCTTTTATTGTTAACTCTGCAGTTCCTAGATTTGACTGGGAAGACCAGAATGAGAAACAGTGAAGTATTGCAACAAACATTCTTTTAATATGTCCTCAAATAAGGGGATAATGGTTACATCTACATGAGACACTGACTGCGCAGTTGTTATGTTACTGCTCAGTCATTTAATACTTGTGTACACAACCAGAGTTACTGCTCAGTGGTGTCACCAAATGGCTTTTAGGTGTCTGTGCAGAAGCATGTTACTATTATGGAGTAGAGTAATGTCACGCTTCATGCCATGTGATGCTACTGCAGAGTGGTAATGTGCTACTGCAAAGACAGCGTAGTTTCACCAAGAAGCCTTTCCCTACTGTCTTCAAGCTTAGTTTTGGCCAAGCATCTGCATTCAATTGGAAACTTTTCAGGACCTAACTAAATGGTGATTTGTCAGTTTCAATGGGGAAAAAAAAGAACATAACTGTTATAAATAAATATATTGCAAACATACCTATTAATTATGATGCTTAACTGCAGAGGGACCTGGATGCTATTTGCCCCACCAAATTTCTGCCAGATCTGGTTTTGGCTCTTTGGAGGAAAAGAATTGAGCTGCACTTTCCCATAGTGTTTGGATCTGGCATGACTAAGATACTATCTCCAGTGTCTATTTTACGTTTTTGTACGCAGATTTGAAGTATTATCCTTTAAAAGATTTTTGACTGCATACACTTCCACTGCTTATATATGTTACAGAATGGATGTCAAAGGTGGCTTAGGTAAGAAACTCCTGGTTGTAGCTCTATATCTTCTTTCTTGTGGGAAATGGCATGGCTCAGAATTTTTGGATAGCAAAAAACAAAGAAAAAAAATGAAAACTAGGTGGCAGTAAGAACCAGTTTTTCAATTCTGCCTATGATCATTGATATGATTACTTTCTGAAGAGTTCTGAATGTGCTATAGCTCTGCAATGTGACACACTTATTACTGGACATGTGTACATGAGATGCTTTACTGTGCAGTAGAGCAAATTACTGCATAGTAAGCATTTGCATCTACACATGAAGAACCTTACTGCGCAGTAATTGGCTCTACTTGGCAGGTAATTTGCTATCTGCAGATGCTATCTGCAAATTAACTGACAAGTAATTACTGTACAGTAAGGCCCATGTAGACAGCTGACCAGGAGTAAATTTGCTTCCAGTCAGCAGGAGGGCAGGAGATTGCTCCCTGCCCCTGGGAGCTGCCTGCTGCCAGGGTGGGTTGAGCACCGGAGCCTGGATGGGAACAATGTCCCTTTGCTCTGGCAGCAGGGAGCTCCCAGCCCCCTTTCTGCTATTGTGATCACAGAGTGGAGGCTGGGAGATTGCTTCCTTCCCCAACTCTGTGATTACAGAGCGGGAGCAGGGAACAACCTCTCAGCCTGTGTTCCATGATCGTAGAGCTAGGGCAACGAGCTCCCTGCATGAGGAGAGTTCCCTGCCCTGCTTGGAGCCAGCTCGGACCTGCTCTATACAGGGACAGTTCCTGGCCAGCCCTGGGCCGTGCAGGGAAGTCTGCATGTGCAGCCTGGAGCTAGCTGGGGACTGTCCCATTTTGGGACAGTCTGAGCTGCACATGAAGACTGCACAGCCCGGAATTGGTCAGAAATTCATTCACTGATAGACATTAGGGGCTAGGAAGGACCTCAGAAAATCATTGAGTCCAGCACCCCTGCCATAGGCAGGAAATCTGCTGGGTTCAAATGACACCTGCAAGATAAGCATCCAAATGCCATTTGAATGAGTCCAGAATAGGTGCTTACACCACCCCGTGGGGGGGGAGGGGGGCGGTCTGTCCTAGACCCTGGACACTCAGACCATAAAGAAGTTTTTCCTTATGTCCAGTCTAAATTGGCCTTCCAGAAGTTTGTGGCCACTAGACCTTGTTATCCCTTCAGGATTCCTGGTGAAAAACTCTTCACCCAGATCCTGGTACACTCCCCTTACGTACTTATAGGCTTCCACCAAGTCCCCCCTGAGACTTCTCTTTTCCAGGCTGAGGAGTCCCATGTCCCTCAGCTTCTCCTCATAAGGCCTGCTCTCTTGGCCTTTGATCATGCGGGTGGCTTTCCTCTGAACTCTCTCAAGCTTATCCGCATTCCTCCTGAAGTGGGGGGCCCAAAACTAGATGAAGTACTCCAACTCCGGCCTCACTAAGGTTGAGTAGAGTGGGAGGATGATGTCCCTAGTTTTGCTTGAGTTGCATTGGTGGATGCATGCCAAAGTTTGGTTTGCTTTGCTGGCCGTGGCATCGTATTGGTGGCTCATGTTCATCTTGTGGTCAATCAAGACCTCCAAGTCTCCTTTGGTTGTGGTGCTAGTGAATGTAGCACTGCCAAGGCTATAAGGATGATGCTGGTTTTAACTCCCAAGGTGGAGCACACTGCACGTTAAATGTCATCAGGTTTTGGTTCACCCACCTTGTGAGCCTGTCCAGGTCAGCCTGTATCCCCAACCTGTTCTCCAGTGTGACCACCTTCCCCCATAGCTTAGTGTCATCTATGAAATTTGCCAGTCTGCATCTGACACCTGAAAGCAGATCATTAATGAATGAATTGTTCTGGTCAGAGACGTGTCCCAGCCCTGCAGCTTTTTCCCAGCCCCATGCCCCGATCAGGTGATTGAGGCATGGGGCTTGGAAAGAGTTGCAGGGGAGGGGCAGGCCCCAGGAATCTCCACCCAGTAGGAGGCTTAGTGATAGCTACCCCACTAGTGGATTGGGGCGGGGGCTGGGACCTGTCCCTCCCACATAGCTCTTTCCAAGCCCCTACCCACAATTGAGGGGCCAGGTCCAGGAGGTTCCTGCTACCAGGGCAGAGGGACATTGTCCCACTGGGGCTACACCATCGGAGCCTGTTCTGACAGCAGGCAGCTTGGAGGGGCAGAGAGCAATTTCCCAGTCCCCACCAGAAGACAGGTGTCTCCTGGCCCCATGTTCCCTGCCAACCCCTGGACTAGCACCCAGGGGAGCCTAGAACTCCTCCTGGCTGCTGCAGGGGGCCGATGCAGGGCCGGAGGGGGTGGGAGCAGACTGTTGCCAGGACCAGCAAATCTGTTTCCAAATGGGTGCACGTGTAGATGCCTGCTCAGGGTGGGCTTACTTCAGAGTAAATTACTCTGGAGTACACCCTTCCAGCAGCATTTGCACATGTAGACATACATACTAAAGAGGTAGAAAAAATACAGGACCAAAATTTCATATAGATTTTTTTAAAGTGTAGATAAAACATATAGTGCCTTCCTTTACTAAATTAAAAGAATGATAAGATTAGACATGCATTCTGGAGGAATTAGTACTTTCACTTGGACTAGTAAAATTATTATATAGACTGCAGAAGCATTGCTGTTTACTTTGAGTGATAGATAAAGAGGAGCTGAAACTATATTTGAGGACTGCCATACTTTGTGGCTGTAATGACTGTGTAGAAAGTCCATAAACTAGTGATTCTCAGCCAGGGATGCTTCCATATCCTTTGAAGGGTGTGGCAAGGTATGAGGAGATAAGCTAAGTGTGAGGAGATAAGTAGAAAATGCCTGCTCAGGTTTATCCCTGCCTGGCCAATCTTCCCACCCTCCCATACCCAGCCCCTCTGCAAGGAGGTAAGCACTGTATTATATATATTAATATTTGAAATTGGGTGTCACTCAATTCAAAAAAGGTATGGAGGGATGCCTCAACTCCAGTATGTTGTATCCAGAAAGGTTGAGAATCACTGTCACAAATTGTTTTCTACACTTGATGGTTACACCTAGTCCATGGGACTAATGTGATTCTCATACTGGTATAAATTAGGAGTAAGTCAAATAAAATAAATAGCAGCATTGGTGCTTGGGGTGGCTTCAGAGGCTAATATTCCAGAATATTAGCCTCTGAAGCCCTCAAGAATTCATGGTGAGCATTTTCATTATAGATAAAACTTGACTGCGGTATCAGTCTTGGAAAAATCAGACAATTTGAAATTTATTTGTTGGATGAATTATTTAAATGCAATATGTATTAGATACACACAAAGTAATTCTGTGTTATGTTATGTTGTTTGCAAAGCATGCTGTGAGGTCCTTCTCTGGCTAATTTGACTGCCCGCAAGCCCAGACTATGGAGGAAGATTCTTCCTGCTTGCTTTGTGTCCTATTGCTCCAGATCTGGGAATATTTTAGTCTGTATTCCTCCCCCAAAATTGTCTTGTATAGAACCTGCTAAGAAAGATGAAACAAGAAGGATCTGATCTTAACCCAGTTTTTTTTCAATTGCACTAATTGTGGATTATTTTTTTTTAAGTTTCCAATTCTCTTTGTAACAACTATCTGTTAGTATGAAGTAAGACTTTTTAATGAGCTTGGAACTTGTACCACAGTGGTAGTAGCCTGCTTTTGCAAAAAATCCTCTACTCTGACTAAAACACTGCTATAGCTGGTAACATTGGGTGCCTGTAGACTTGCAGGGAGGCTGTGCTCCAGCAGCCTCCGCGTCTCGTGTATCAATGTCCCAGTGCTTCAAAACGGCGATGGGGGCGCTTTAACTAAAACTCGTTCAATGAGCTTTAGTTAAAGTGCCCCCATGGCCATTTTGAAGTGCAGGGATGCTGATATATGAGATGCAGTGGGCGTTTAATTAGAGTGGCTCTTAGAGCCACTCTAATTAAAGCACCCCTCCCCCTGCCCCTGGAGTATGTATAAAAATGACCATTATGATTACAAGTAGTTTGATTTTTTTCAACTTCCCCCCACTACCTTTTTGGATCAGATCCAACTGAGTTATACTAATGAGCTTGATGTAGACTTTTTAAATAAGTGCATCAGAAAACTTCCTTGTTACAAAATTTGCCCTTCTGAAAAATACATATAAATGTATAAGTGGTTATAAGTATGGTTACAAGTAGAGCAAGAGGAAGAGTTAGGCAGAAGCAATTTGTTTAATAAAATGTGGGGGTTCTTCTGGGTTTCTATGTGATCAAAAGATGTGATTTTCTTTCATGTGTTCTGTAGTTCAAAATTATGTGTAAATAACTCTTGATCTGTATGTGTCTGTGAACAGTTCACTAGCTTTGATATTTAAAATTTGAACTATTGGTTAATTCTGTTTTCAGATATAGGTTGTCTGCTAGAATTCTGTTGCCTCATTAGATGAGGTAATCACTTAGAAATCATATTTCCAGTATGAATACTCATTGTTACATATTCAAAATTCATGTTCTACAAATAGTCCTCAAGACTATTTAAAATTAGCCTTTGTGCTCTCTCTCTCTATATATCATTTAGTTAGTCTATAAAGATGCATATCTACCCTGCCTTCTAAAATTAAGCTGCTCATTCTGACCTTACTGTTAGGATATTGGTGGAAAAGAATAAAACATAAGGAATGTGAATATAATCTGACTGAATTTGCCAAGATGCCCAAATAAATGTTCTCAAAGTAGCTATTCAGTAATTGCCCAGACCTGGTGGTAACCAAGAGACAATTTGTTGTAACAACAGGAATCTGACTTTGCACTTGGTAACTAATGGATAACAATTGTTGGTGAGATTTTAACTTAAAATGAATTGTTCTTGTTACCAAGCACTTCCATTTTCACAGATTAAGTATACACTCTATCTTTCTGTGTCCCAACAAATGACATATAGTATCACATTCTTTATTTACATAGTAGTGGTACTCAGGAACTCAATCTTTCTAGTGCTGTGAGAAAGGTATGAGATAAGATTATATTTTGCATGCACTTGGTTGTTCCCCTATTCATTAAATTACAAACAGCTGCAATTTTTTTGCAGTGGTTTATTTAATCTCTGGTAAATTGCATCTTCAGTATTAGCATGGTCAGGGGAAGAGCAAATGCTGGGATAGCCTAGTACTTCCACGAGGGGCACCATCTGACTAATCTTTGTGCTGAGGAAGGCATGGCACAGATTCCACTAATCTCCTGATTGTTTAAATATGTTCTCCCACATTTAGCATTAACCAATCTGGGGACTGTGCTGACCCATTATCAGATAGGGGGTTACAAATGTTTTGTTTTTAATCATCTAAAAAAGTAACACTGGCCACATCTAACACAAGATGCTGACTGCTCAGTAGCTTATTAGTACTGTGCTGTAGTGTTGCGTGGCATGAATTGTGATGTAATTTTACTGCACAGCAGTAATGAGCTACTGCACAGTAATAAGAAGCTACTGTGCAGTCAGCTTCACCAAGAAGGTGTTCAGGGATGCTACTGTGCAGTAACACCAGTGAGTGTGCAGTCATTTAGTACTTGTGTATGCAAGTACTAAATGACAGTGCAGTAACAACTGCACAGAGTCTCGTGTACGTGTGGCCAGTGCTGATTGTGAAACCACAATGTGTGAGAATAATGCAAACCATGGACATATTCCTGCTTCCACTGAAGTCTGTAGATGAAATTCCTTAGTGACTTCGGTGCTAGAAAGTCAGGCCAAATAAGCAGGTTTGCATGTAAAAAAGTGGTTCTGGAACAGCTGTCAGCTACAGGTTTTTAACAGAGCCTAGAGCCTCTTGGGTATGTTCCAGCATTTCTATCTTTGCTTTTTCTTTCAGAGGTATGCTATCATGAATGTCAGTTGCTTATGAGAACCTAATAAAAGAATACTCTGATAGGTGTAGCATATCAGTAAGGCAGAAATCTCAGCAATTACTTTTTTGCTGTCAGTGATCTGCTAAAAGTAATTAACATATATTGCCCTAATATTGTAGTTTACAGCTAGCCTACACTTTATGAAGCGATTGAAGTCTCTTTCATATCCCGTAAGTATATTTTCTCTTTATTTCAAGTGTCAGCTAGATAACACTTAATGACCCTGAATTTATTCTGTCAACTCTTAGAGTGCAAAAGCTCCTGTTCCAGGAAAGTTTGGGGAAGTAAGGGCTGAGTTTAAAAGAAAAATCCTGGGCTAATATGATCTAAGGTTTCAAGATCTGGAATGGGAGCGAGAAGATATGAAGAGTTAGTAAGAAGATTCAATGAGGTTCCTTTTGAATTTAGTGTTAGCTTTGCCTGTGTGTCTGGACTGAAGAATCTGACTCCTACTGCATAACAAAAGATAATTCTTTAGCATTTCTGGGAAAACCAGGCACACCTTTCATATTTATGGTAAACGAAAAGTAAATATTTAACTTTAAAGATGAAAATGAACTTTAAAATGGAACTGTTAGAACCATATGTGTGAAACATGGACCTGCTCCTGCTCCCACTAAAGTCTATAGATGAAACTCCCCAGGCCCAGTAAGCAGGACAAAAGTCAAAAGAAATACAGGAAGAAAAAGTGTATTTCGAGGCGCTGTTTTCCTAGATACTCTGTATAACGTAGCAAAGAAAGGTTTTCCTGTTTCAGATATTATTTGTGCATGGTTTTAAACAGACTAGAAGTCTTGTATTACATCTGGGCAAGCACTTCATTGCTTTGTAAATCTTGCCTTTGTGAGTAAAAAGATTCATTTTTGTAACTCTGGAAATCCAAGAATGTATGGCCAGTGACTTCAGCAGTGTTTGAGCCCCAAAATTATATTTCCATACAAGACGATTTTATGTTGCGTCCAAAGACAAAAGAAAAGCTTTCCAGAGAAAAGAGGGCTAATTTCTGAAATAGCTGTTTCTAGCCATATTATACCCATTCTTAATGATTAAATATGTACACAGATATACATTTGTAGGCTTGGGGCCTATTATTCTTGGCCTTGTTGCTGTTTTTTTAAAGACAATATAATGTTTACTTCTGTCAATACCTAAATTAATTAATTGCTTGTGTATGAATGCATTCTGGCTAGGAAGGAAGTAAACCCCACTTCCCTTTTAGCTAACAAAGGTCACATTCAGGTGGTACATTTCTATTGGGAGAATCACTGCTCTCCTGGTAGAAGCTATAGGTATGAAAGCTTTCATTTAGTTTCTCCCAGGAGAAACATCTCCCTATGTGAAGAAAGATCTTCCAAGTTGACACTTTGAAGATCTCACTTACAAGAGAAACACTCTTATAAGAATGAGAGTGTTTGGGAGGGGAGCAGTGGGGCAATTTCTCCAGCCTTTTTCCCAGAATGGGGACTGCCTGGTTTGGGAAGTAGGATGGGGGATTTGTTCCACTGCTACCCACCTCTTCTCCAAACTGTGGACTGCCAGCTGGGCAGCAGGGGTGACAATGCTGGGGTCAGGAAGCATGCTAAAGGAGACTTTCCTCACCCCAGTTTTCAGTAGGGCTGTGTGAAACAGCACCATTTTGTTTTGACTTCTGTTTCACTGTTTTGAAGGGACAGTGTTTTGTTTCATCATTTCATTTAGTTTTGAAGCACTGTTCCATTTTGTTTCTTTGAAACTGGTTCAGTGCTTTGACGCGTTTCAACATTTTGCCCATAGGGTATAATGGGGAATCATGAAATTGCCTATACTTTTGTCATTTCTTGCCTGATTCAGATGAGAATTGCAGGGATGGTAGCCCCTTCTGAGGACATGAAACCTGTCAAGTTTCAAGGAGATAGGTGCAGGAGTTTCTGGGAAACTGCACCTCAAGTTTTTGACCAGCAAAACTTGTATCACTTGCTGGCAGTGACAGCCTCCTGTCATCTTGTGCACAGATCTGAGGGCCCACACCCCCAGGAGGGCTGTTGGGTTGTGCTGGACTTTTCCCAGGGGTTCAGCCCCCTGGATCTGTGCTTGGGATGACAGGAGGCTGCCGCTGTCACCTGGGACTGGTACTGGGTGCAACCTGTACCCAGCATGAGGAAGACTGGTGCTGTCACTGGACCCAGGCAGCAGTGGCAGCTTCCTGTCATCCTGCATGCAGATCTAGGGGCCTGCACCACCAGGAGTGCTGTGGGGATGTGCTGGACTCCTCCCAGAGGTGCGGGCCCCCTGATCTGCACTCGGGATGGCAGGAGGCTACCATTGCTGCCCGGGACTGGTGCTGGGTGCCCAACACTGGTTCTAGGTGACAGTGACAGCCTCCTGTCATGCCAAGCACAGATCCAGGGGCCTACACCCCTGGGAGCAGTCCAGCAGTGTTGTGAGGGAAGGTTAAGCTCCATGGGGCTGGTGGAGCCGCCTAGAGTGCATCCCTGGCTCTTCCCACCTCCCACCACTGGACTGCACTCTGAGTGGCTCCACCAGCCCCACAGAGCTCAGCTGAGCAGTGGGAGGCGGTGGGAGAGCCAGTGGGGGAGCCACTCAGTGCACAGCCCTGGCCAGTGGCTCTGCCTCATCTCCTTCTACCAGGCTCAGTTCTGTGGGGCTGGCGGAGCTGATCACAGTGCAGCTTGGTGGTGGGAGGTGGGAGAGAGCCAGGGCTATGCTCTGAGCAGCTTTGCCAGCCCCACAGAACTTAGCTTAGTGGCAGGAGGCAGAGCACAGCCTTGGCTCTCCCCTGTCTCCTGCCGCCAGGCTGAGCTCTGTGGGGCTGGCAGAGCTGGTTGGAGTACAGTCCAGTGGCGGGAGGTGGGAGAGAGCCAGGGCTGCTCTTCAACCGGCTCTGCCAGCACCATGGAACTCAGCCCAGCAGTGGGAGACTGTGTCAAAGCCTTTTGTTTCATTTCACTTTCACTGTTTTGAGCTCAAAACATGTTGAAACAGCTTCAAAACGAAACGCTAATCAAAATTTTGTACAGCCCTAGTTTTCAGCACTGTGTGGTTTAAATGCTGTGTGTGAACTCAGCTGTACACAGCAATGTAAAAAGCCACAGGACAAGGAAACTCCTTCCCAGAGCAGCAGGGCAACATCAAGCCACCTGATCTGGGGAACTGGTTGAGAGCTTTTCCCTACTGCTTCACTCCCTTCCCAGGTGTCCCTGGTCTGGGGAACCTTTCCCCACCACATCCATCTCCCTGAGAATGGAGCAGCAACTGCCTTTCCCAGACTGGCATCACCCTAGGCAGGAGGAACAGGGGAGAGGGGGCATTTGCAGGCTACATACGTGTACTTGTTAGGTTGCAGCCTTGAATCCAGGGCTCTGGCCTGCCTAGTACAGCAGCTCATCCTGGTCTGCCACCTCCTTTTTAGAATAGTGGGGCCAGAACCCTCTAGTTGGGCCTATACATCTACTCCCTGAGTGGCCAGCCTAGGTCAGCTGAGCCTTCACCCCTTCCAATATAAACCCCTGACCCAGAAGATGAGAAGTGTCCAGGCAGCAAGGTTCAATCCTGTATTTAGGCTGTTGCACCCTTGGCTTGTCCTGTTAGGCTGCATCCCCACATACAGGCATGTGCAGTTTGTGGTGCTGCAAACCTCTTTTTTACAGCTCCACAAACTGTAAGCGTGGCGTATGCAAAAATAGCATGCACTGGAACAAATGGAGGCATGCACTGGAACAATGAGAAGCTCTGGCTGCTGGCCAGAGCATCTCTACTCTCCATCTGTGCCCTGGCTGCTCCAGCATGTCAGGAGCCAGGAGGAGCTGGGCAAGAACAGTTTGCCCAAAGCAAGTCAATGTGTCCCTCAACAAAGTGCACATGCAGGGGCACAAAGTAGCAGCACAAATGTGCCACTGCAAGGGCATGGTCCTGCTTCTCTGACTTCTGGCCCTATTGGATTCCCGACAGACTCTCCAGGTACCTGACTCAGCTTTCCCATGGACCCTGAGTTTGAACAGGGATCCCTTTGGATACCTGACCTGATCCTGGTTTGATTTCCTGGATACTTGACCTGGCTAGCCTCTTGACCTTGTGCTCTGCCTGACCTTCTGAATCTCTGACTCAGTTCCCCAGACATCTCCTGGCTTCCCTACACTCAGACTCAGCATGCTCCTCCTGAGCCTGAGCTGGACTCCAGGCTTGGTTGCTTCCAACCCAGCATGACAATATGGCTCCCTCTCTCGGAAACATTTGTAGGGGTGGAAATTTCTCAGAGATTTCTACTGCTAAAAATGAACATCTGTTTGTAGCCAAAATGAAGCAGAGAGGGGTCGTTAGCCATGCTAGTCTGGAGTCAAGTAGAAAGCAGGGTAGATTTGTGTTTATACATTAACTAAATCAGAGAGAGAGAGAGATCTTTTGGGCTCATGAAAGCTACATATATAGAGCATATGCTTTTGTGAGCCCAAGCTTCGTTCCTTCCTAAACTTCAATTCTGCTAAAAGAGAAGAATCCTAAATGAATTTATTTCACAAAGTACATGTTATGCAAGTTAAGGGGAATTGCAAAATAGTTTTTTGGTTACAATGTTGCTTTTTTCCCCTACATGTAGGTATGGAGGTCCAGATACTAGCCTGCAGTCACTAATTTAATACTTAAATAGGGATGTAATTTTTACACTGAAATAATACACTGGCAAACCATTCAAGTGTAAGCGGTTATAGTTGCATAACAATGCTTTATAGTGGTATACTTTTTTCCTCTTTTTGGATGGGACTAATTATACTGGTACAAGGCATTTATTATATTATCATAACCACATTAGAATATATGTACCTCTTTAACTTTGCTGTTATTTATTGCATGATGGTTTTGACAACTCTTGTGTGAAGTCCCACAGAACTATGGTAAGTAGGTTAGAGAATTAAAGGAAAAAAAGCCTTTTTGCATCTAAATTCAAAATTGTTCCATAACGTTATTTTTAACAGAAATCTTCTTGAGACAAATTATATAAAAATGGCCTTCCTTTTACAATTCATAATATCTGCATCCTTCTTTTCCTGAATAGTTTTTTCTGCTACTTAAGTAATGGAATAACAAACAGAGAGAGTTTTTATTTTGTTGTGATTTGTAGAAATATTCTTACAACCTTTTCCAAAGGTATAGCTGCATTTGAAGAAAAGGCAAGCAGAGCAAAGAAAAGAGGCAAACTAAGTTACTTAAGCAGACAAATAGAATATCAAAACATTTACTTGTTCTCTGGGTTTTGAATAAAATCCACAGTCTTATTTTTGTGCATGCTTGTTATTTGTATTTTACCAGTATATCATATGAATACTTCCACTGGGACTCAGTTGACAACTGGGAGACATAAATTCCCTCATTATAGACTAACTACAGCCAAGTTAGTGTTAATGTAACCTTCAGCCTCGTTTCATTCTTGTTCTATGTAGGTAAACTCTAGGCTATGGACAGACATTCAAAAAGCCTGAGCCTGAATTGATTCAATCTTTGCAGGTTAGTCTAACTTGCAAAACTTGAACTGATTAGGAGGTAGATGGAGATTGGTTTTTCATTCCAGAAATGCAGGCACATGCCTACAGTGGCTCAGGCTAGAAGCTGGCGGGTGCTAGAGCAGCCCTCCACAGTACTGAGCCTTCCCTTACATAGTACTGAGTTGAGGGGGGGCCTGGACAGGCCCTGGCAGGATGCTGATTAGTCCAGCAGGGAATTGATAACAGTGTTCATCACCCCACTAAGAAAACAACAAAGGGGTGTTACCAGCTACCTGTTGATTCTGCCTTTTCCACAGCATGGACCAGAGCCATCATGTGGTCTGCTAGGTAATAAACAGATACTTCTCAGCAAGTCAGAGGGAAGGGGGAAATTCCTGCTTACCTTGGAGTGATGCCGGGGGGGGGGGGGGGGGGGGGGGGGGGAGGGAGGCAGGGAGTAGCCTGCAAGTCTCTGCTGCAGCTGGAGCTGGGGAGCAGGTGGGGGCAGGGCCAGCCCTGCTGTGGAGCAGAGAACTTTGCCCAGTCCAGAGAGCATGCTGGGATGTTAAGAGTGTCTGATTTTAACCTAAATGAGCAAGGGGTCTGGGACAGACATTGTATAAACTGGTTTGACCCAAATCAGTTAAGTCTGATACTACATTCAACCAGGTTTCTTTCAAATTGGTTTCAGACATTTTCAAACTGGTTTATGTGCACTGAACATCTGTTCTGTTACAGGTTTAAACCAGCTTCTGATCACTTACACCAGTTTATGTGTAACGTAGCCCTAGCCCTAAAGTTCAGATAAGTTAAGTACTATATCGAGTGCTCACTTCCTAACCTCCCACCACTTCCAAAGAATGTAGAGGATGATGCTCAGTATTTCTTAGGATGAACCATGCATTAGATAACAAAATGTAACAAAAATGACCATGCACCCCAAGGGCAGGCTGCTGGAAGAGAGAGGGGAGAAGTCTGAGTAAAGACAAAGTAGGACATGAACACTGTTCTCACAGTGTTTGGCTTTGTTTTCACAGACTTCTATTAGTTTTACTTAAAACCTCAACCAAACTTGTCCTTCTCTGGTCTGCTCAGAAGTGGTAAATATCAGAAATCTTATATTAAAACCTGGTGCCCTGGCATTTTTGTATAATCAATATAACAGTATAAAAATGTGGTAGTTGCCTAAAGATCTGAATGCTTGGGTGCTTTTCCAGACTGAACCTCCAAACTTTTAGAGGTTTTCCTGCTGTTAGCTAACAAGAAAGTCCTTTTCATGGTGAAGAATCCATATGGTTCTTCATTCTTCCTCTGACATACCTACCAGGAAGAGAGATTTATATCAGTAATGAGTGGCATTGCATCACTTTTATGTTCAGTACCTACAAATATGGATGATATAAGCACTTCAGCTCCCAGGTGGTCGGTTTCAGAGTTGGTGCAGAGTCACAGGCTGTCTCATGAAAGGGTTGTGGAGGGCTGCATTGCACATTATGCATTTTACAATTATGGCATTATCCTGGTCCTGTTGCCTGATGAATTTGTGCAATATCTTTTCCACTGGAGTAATTTTCATGCAAATTCCTCTCTTAGTCGCTCAGAAAAGAAGTTCTTATGGATATAATTTTGTTCTTCATGAGATCCATGTATGTGAATGAATGAATAAACAGGTCACTCACATTGTGCGTGGCCTTGAGTTAATCTATTCATCAGAAAAGTTCATCCAGTGATTCAAAGAACATATTTTTATTGCACTTCTATTTGATAAGATCCTTTCAGAATAACAGCACTTTGTATTTCTAGAGTGCCATTCATTTCAAAATCTCAAAACAATTTATTAACATTAATTAAACTTCACAACACTGTAGTGAAGTGGTTAATTATTATTACACCCATTATACAGGTAGATACAGTGAACCTCAGAGTATGTGACTTACATGAAAAGCACACTGGATGTTAGCGGCAGAGCTGGAAGTAGAACAGAAGTCCTGACTCTGCTATGTATGCAATAGAACTGGGAAGTTTGATTGCTGCATGAGGAGTCATACCCAGCTCTGGGAACAAAGCAACTAAGATATGGCGGTATTGACTTCAACTCCAGTAGCTTCAGACTGCCTAAGACCTTGGGTGCTTACTGAGGTGGCTCACCTCTGCTGATGTCCATGTCTTCAATGCTATTGATAATGGGCTACCTAGATTAAACTAGCTCAAGGACCTGTGCTGCGTATGGCATTCAGGGCCAGTCCAGGGCATGGACTGAGTGCAGCACCCAACTGGACCAGTCATATGTACCGGCTCTAGTCTGTGGGCCCAATCCATCCTGGCTGCAGTTCCAGCAGAGGCACCATATGCAATGCACGCCCTTTGTCCCACTTGTAGCATATGCTAGACTGGTTTTATGTGCTACACACAGTGCCTGAGGTCCGGCCAGTGCATGCAAGTGGCACATGGGGCTTGACTGAGACCCACAGGTAGCACTGTGGGCCAGATGAGAGTTTGATATTATTGATATAACGAGCAGTTCAAGTGTTGCCCAAATATAAAAAATGACATAGACTCCCTTGTGAATCTTTGAGGTAGGTAATGTTCCTCTACAATTGGGTTTGGGCAAGGTATGTCTTTGGGTTTTGATTCTTTGAGTCCTTTAGGCAGCAGTGTCCATTCAGTACTTACAGCCATAACCTAGGTCCTTTGTATTAGTGAATCTGCTTTGACTGTGTGAATCTGTGTACTTGCAGCACAGGAGATTGCTAGGTCTTTTGCTGTATGAGGACTCTACATCTACGCCCTGACTTCTTAACTGCCTGTAGAAGGCCAGAGCAGGCTGGTTGGGAGACGCACTGTCTACATGCTTTTCTCCCATACCTTCATCCTAGGACTTCACAGGAATCAAAGCTGAATCTAAAACTTCTTTCCCCTGATGGAATCCTGTAGCCCACATGACTGCACTTGTATATTCAGGGCTGGGATGCTAGAGTCATTTATGCCTCACTCTAACAGTGGGGGCAAATGTAGCTTTATGGGCAAAGGGATTGCAGGGATTCCTTTCCACCAGTCCCTTTCTTTACCTTGAGCAGATTTCATTGTTCAGCTTTCAAATAGGAAGCACTGTGTGTGTCACGCTGTAAAGATGCCACAGGGATTATAGAACTTTGCTCTTGAAATCTTGTCATTAAACATATATGCAGTTATAAAAGTGATTTTCTATAAACTGCCCCCATTTAACAAACATTCCACTTCCTAGAATTGTGTGCACTTCTGTTTGAACACATCAAATATGTGATTGTTCTCCTCTTTCAGGGAGATAAGGAATCCACCCTAAGGAAATGCAGGATGGTATTGTTGTATAATGCTTCAAAGGGAGTGCTGCAATAAACAATTTTTGTGAGCACGTTGCTTCGGATGGCTCTTTTAGTGAGCAGACCTCCCAAGGAAAGCCATCCAAAAAGTGAAGGAGGGGCAGGAAGGAAAGAAGGCTATATCCCAAGATGATTTTCCTTTTGTCAATCCAATGCAAAACTGAATCTTATAGGTTTCTCCTCCCCACTGCCCCCAAGTATATTTTTACACAAATTCTGCCTAGGCAGAAAGTGGATTTTGCTAAGGAATTTAAATTCTGCAATAACAAAGCTTGAACTATCAGAGAGCTATGTCAGAGAAAAATCACACCCCTTAGTGATGAGGGGGACAGTAGTTACAGTGGGACACAGAACAACAAACAATTTAGTTCTGCTTATTAGCACAGAAAAACAGTAGTGTAACTGGGGAGAGGAAATGTGGATAGCAGTCCTGGGTGCTGCCTTTGGGGAGGCAGAGAGCAAAAATAGCTGTCACTACAGATGGTGGCTAGCTCTGCCACCACTGCTGGCAATGCAGCAGCTAGTGCTGCCACTGCTCAGGGTGCAGAGCCACCCTGTTATGTCTTTGTATCTTAACGCCTAAGATGGAAATGGACAACTATACATTGTATGAGCTTAAGTGCCATCTTCATTGTGCTAATATCTTATCAGCCAAAACCTATCCTTTTTACTTTACTCTCTTAGTAATTAGGGAGGAGATATGCAATAGACTCGAGATTTACTACCACTCAGTATGGAAGTCTCTGCCTAGCATTTACCTTGTTCCTGGATGTTGCATTCAGCTGTACATGAGAAAGAAAGTAACCAGGTTTGGCTTACTGCTGCACACTACTCCAAGCACTGTGGGTTGAAGTTCATTGTATGGCTCAGATATTTGGTTATTATGTTGAATTATTGTCAATAACTGTATTGACAATGATATTACTGTCTAGAATAGATGGAAATGATTTTTGCTTTCATTTTTTACCCATGGAGCAGTCCCACAGTAACTGGGGAGGCATCTTTTAGCTCTTGTGAACCAATGTTTTTAACCTTAAATCCAACATATATCAATGACAGTTTTGACTGTATTCGGTATCCATAAATTTGGACTGGCACTTGAATTTGGAAAGGCTTCATTCTGAGCCTTTTATATTTCATTTCTCTCTAATATACCATATATACCCATGGGGAAATTGGCAAAAACAATCTCACTCTTTTCATTGCTATGAAAATATATGGCGATTCCCGTAAAGTTGAGGGTGAGTCAGACCTTTCAGGGCTTACAAATTGCGCCCCTTTTCTCCAACTCAGAACAAGCAAAAAGAGGTGATGGTACAATAAAAAAATGATTTACAAACCGTGGTGCAGTTGTATCTACGTAGCTGGCATAGGTCTCAGTTCCGGAAAGCACTTAAATACCTGTTCATCTGTCCCTGTTCAAGAATGCATTAATGGATCTGCTTTACCTTAATATCTTGAAAGTTAAGTGCAAGTTCAAATGTTTTCCTGAATGTTTTCAGGGCCTAATAGCTCAGCCCAGTTGTGTAATTGGCAGTGGGCCAGGGAGGCACCAGTCCCAGGTGCAGGTTTAGAGGCTCCCAGGAATCCCATGCTATGGGGACTGCTGAGGCTGATGTGCGACAGCAGCAGCCATGAGTCCCTGCCTGGTTGGCTGTTGCAGCCAGGGTGAAATGATTCAGGTGCCACAATAGGAGCAGCAGCAGCAGCAGCAGGGGCTTTGAGTCCCTGGGGTGATGAGGTAAGACTGCCTGATAAATCTATCCCCTTTGCCTCCCTTCAGTTGTGTGCATCTTCCCTCCTCTACTTAGTCCAGGAGGCCAGAATAGCTAGTTATGCCTCTGCCTCAGGCTAACTCCCCAGCATCTGCTGCCTCCCAGTCAACTGGGAACTGGGCTCAAAACTGCACTGGGGTTTTAGGTGAGTCCCCGCACCTACATAGGAATAAAACTTCAAGACTCATTGCTACAGCAGGAAGGCCAAATTAAGAAGGGAATCATAAAAGTGTGAATGACCAGTGCTGGCATGTATACCAGTAGCTGAGAACCACTGTAGCAGAATAAGAGTCTATATAGATTCTTAAAGGCTTTATTTGAAGGATTGCTTGTGAAAGTATATAGACTTTGAGAAATCTTTTGTACTGTCTGTTCTTCTAATCCCCTAATGCAATGTTTTATAAGTGCTCTGCCCCACTCTAGAACAAACTCAGCCCTGCTCTAGAAAAGCATTTAAGGGCATGCTTAAATACAGGCTAATAGGACTGTTCACATGCTTAAAGTTTAGCATGTCCTTAATTGTTGGTTTAGATTAAGGTATTAATCTTAACTTATTTTTGGTTTGTGCCATTTGGCTTTGCATAAACAGTCTTCAGTATTCATTTGTAATTGTGAGATTCGGGTATATTTAGCTATCCCCAATCCAGGATAAAAAAAAAATTAGAAATGCAAATTCATGTTTATTTTACCTACTTTTGAAACAAAGGTTCAGTTGTTTCAATTTGAGTGTGTCATCTATTATCTACGCATTTATTGCAGAATGCACATGGATTAATATCCTTCAACATAGAGCATCCTTTGTGTGCTTTGCTTTCAACATGATGATTTTCATTTTTCCTTGTCTATGCTGAGCAAAAGAGTCTCATTTTTCACCTCTTTTTCTAAAGAAAAAAATTTTCATCTCTTGTGAAGCTTTCACTGAATGATTATTTGAAGCATATTAAGCATTAATTCAATGGAAAGATGCAATTGATGGCTGGAATATTGAAATATAAACCCTACCTCTATAGAATTGGCTTTATATAGTTTTTTACATTGCTGCTGATAACACAAAATCAATGGTTAATAAAATCAAGATGTTCAAACCCATGTTCCTGAAGTTAGACTCCTACATACTTGTGTATCCAAATATATGCAATTCTCAGAGGTACTTAATCCACAAATTTTCTCAAAAATCATTGGGAACTGAAGGTGTTCAGCAGATATGAAGATCCAGCTACTGTTATGTAGTGCTTAAAGATGGGTTGAGGAAACCTAAATTTAGATATCTGCAGCTGAAATTGTTGGTTTTGAGCCAAATTTTAACAAAAGTGACTCTAGTAAAATGAAGTGGCCTATATTTTGTTCACAGGACTGTCAAAAGCCACACCAGCTTTCTGAGACACTGTCTCTCTCTAGCGCTGATCATTCAAAGCATTTTCAAGATATCTGAATTTATGAACAATGTAAAGTTCCATTACTGATGAGGAGTACAGATGAAGCACTCTACTCTCTTCCTGGGTGGGTTGGCAATTTACATTTTCCCCTTAAACTCAGTTAGTCTAAATCTAAATATCCAGGGCAGTAAAATGTTAGTAGCCTAAAGCTGGTGGGTCTTCCCTGGGCCACCACCATGTGGTTATTCATACACATGAGTTCCTGTATAGTCTGTTTGGCAACCTTAGACTCAAAGGTTGGATCCACACATATGTGGACATTTGGCTTCCCAGGGCTAGCTAGCAGTGATGCACCTTGTGCTGCCGCTAGTTGTCCCCAGGGAACATCTGTACCACATGTGCTCTTGTGCATGGCTAGTTACTCCAGGTGGACTAGGGGAGCCTGAGGCCAACACTTTGCTGGCCCCACCAGCCTTACCTGGGGTCCTGAGGTCCTCCTGGGGCTGCAGCATCGGCAATCTGCAGTATGTGGCACCAAAGATGTGTCTGCAGTGCCTCATACATCACGGCCACACTTATCTGGATATTGCCAAACAGGGTCTAAAAAGGTTAAATTACCCTCTTACAATTTGGACACATATCCCAATGCTTACTTTATGACCACAGGTTGCCTTGCCATTGCTGTGTAGAACAGTAAGAGCAGAATTTCTGATAAAATATTCTTGTATGCTACCACTTGTCACAGGGATGGGGGCAGATAGGATGCCGTCAACCATTATTCCACCACACATCCCATTGTGGCTTTCAAGGAGTAGGGGAATAGAGTACTAGCATCTCAAACAACAGTACCTTTATCTTACTGTCCTTGTAGTTTCCTAAAGTGGTTTCCAGCTACTAGCCTACAGTCCTATGCCTAATTTGTGCATATGGTTCCTAGTAGTTATAATTTTGACCTTGGAGGCCATGTGACAGATAACAGTTTTAACTGACTGTCTAGACTATATGCATATGGCATTATTGGAATGTGTATCTCTGCCAATCCATGATTAACCCACAACATCACTGTCACAGGCTAGTAGTTGATCACCTCATGTGTTGAGTTGGATTGTGAAACTTGTGACAAATGGTGCTTGTAATACATAGGCCTGTTTACTACTCTGTGTACCCGCTATTCTTTAACCACTCCAATTATGACACTGTTTTCCTAGACCATGATGGATTCATGACAGTGATGATACATCTAACATACTTTTATTGATGCTTAGGTGGGCTGAGTGTTTTAATGTAAGCCCACTGAAATGAAAACTTATTTGTTTCAAACTTTTCTGTTTCACATGCCCTCTGTTTTTAGCTCAATTTGTGCTTCCATTTTTGGCTGACTATTGCCTGACATTAGTGGATGCAGAGGTGCAACACAGAATATGGTTACATTTTGATTCTGAAAAAGAAAAAACTTTCAGGACTAACGGCCAGGAAAATAACTTAGTTATTCTTATGAAATAATCGGTACCTGGAATGTATAAAATCTTTGGAATGTGTGAACAACACCCTTACCTGTATTAGGCAAATACAATCATTTCTAGTGTATGAAATGCAAATAGGTATAACTCCCTTCTGCAGTTTTCTCAGGTCACTGATCTCTGGGTAACATTACCTGACCAGAGGAGTTTCTGGAAGCTTTCATCCATACAGGAACTGGAGAAAGTTACAGGTGTGGTTATTGTACACACGCATTGCCAGAAGTAATTGTGCCTGACAGCTTCAAAATTACAGTCCATTAAAAGTACCTGGTCTAAATATCCTGTAGCTACAATGCAGTATGTTTTGGTTAAATACTGAGGTGTTCTATGAATGCATAAACCTTAGCTAAGGTCTATGCTATTGAAGGACGCACTGCGGACAGACTGCATATGGTTCATTTAGTAAACCACAGTCACCAGAAGGCCTTTTTTGTTTTACCGACTGATCCAGACAGCAGGAATTCATTCATTACTTTCAATTCATGCAGGTACCACCATACTGTCTCCAGCTGAACACGTGTCTGGAAAAAAACAAAGCAAATTGCAAGTGAACAGGTTTTGGATTTTGCCTATGAAAATGAGCATGTAAGCCTAATGCTGTAAAATAAACATAACCTGTCGTTATCAACAGATAACTGCATCTGGACTGTTTAAGGGCACACAAAAAGAGGATTAAAAACGAGATAAAATTGGGCCCAAGGTCCAATAAATGACACCACAATTAGGTGTTTATTGTGCAGGAAAGGAAGAAAGAAAAAGAGGTGGGTGGTACATCTTCCATCTATCACATAAAGTTAGAGGAAATCAAAGCTGTATTGAAATTATTTTTCTCTCTCATAGTGAAACTTGTTATTTGCCTCTCAAGTTCATTGCTTATTTGGTCTTCAAAGCGAATGTTTTTGAGGGCAGCAAAGAATGGTCTGAAGGCTATTTGAGCAGATGTCTTCTTATTTCAGCCTTCATTTTCCCCTTTGAGCCAATTCTAGCTTAAGTTAAATTGTCTTTCAGGGTTTGGAGACAGGGTCACACCCATCTAAAGAATTAGGAGTGTGGGATATTCCAAGTTCAGTTTCAGCATTTTAACAGAAACAAGTTTTAACATGGTTTCCCTAAGCTAAAAGAGACAATAATAATAATGCTAATATTTATAGTCAGTGAAACATTCTTCAGTGGGGTGGGGAATAAAGAACCATGCTTCCTAAAGAAAGTTGTGTGAGTCATAATTAAAGATGGATGCATTGTTTGTATAGAATAATTGAATTGGTGATTTTCATTTGGTTGTTTCGGGGTTTTTTTTGATTGGATAGCCTGTAAATAAGGCATGACTTATTGAGTCTCTCTGTTTTGTCAAATAAACTGCATGTAACACTATGTGTATGTACCATGGTCATGAGTGGTATCATAAAGCCTGTTGTATGTATCCTGTTGTGATTAGAAGTATGGTTCTGAACCTCTAAGGAAGGACCCTAATTATAATAATTTGGTGAGAGACTTCCAGTGAGAAAATTCACAAATATTAATTTGAAGTACTTTTTCTGAAGATATTTTGTAGTATTCACTTGGACCTCTTGCCATTTTTAAAATTTCATTTAGACCAACTCTAAGCCTCTTCTACATAGCCAACGTAGTGAAAAGCAGCCCTAAGATCATTGAAAGTATCTAATAAAGTAAGCCACTGCTTACAAAAGCTTATGCTATGCCTCTGATTTAGATAGTCTGTAAGGTATAAATCTACCCTGACTTTTTGCCTAACTTCAGGCAAAACATGGCTAACTACATCTCTCAATGAGTATTGCCTCAAGAGAGTGGTCCTTATAATCTGTTCATGAGATGCATAGCTTTCTTACGATCACAATAAGTTTAGTGTTGCTTCAGAATGTATCAGCAAAAAGCAAGGATTTTCAGGCTGGCAGACGAGAGGAAATGCTAGCCATAAACTAATGCCCTGACTCAGAGCTGCATATTATGCACCTCTGTCTTGGTAGAGGAAGAAAGAGGAACACTCACCTTTTGCCCAACAGTCTTGTGGTAATGGCACTTGCTTGGAGAAAGAAAGCCACTCTTCCTATTGACCAGTAATAGACTGGACTGAGGACCACCTCCATCCCTTTGCAGCTGAGCCCCATGTTAGAAAGGAATGCAGAAGTTGTGGATTAAGAAGGACAGCAAGCAAAGAGGAGCTATAGCCTATGGAGGTGTGGACTCCCTTGGGAGGCCAGGAAGTGTGGGTTCTACTGCTTATGAATTTTGCATGAAATAATCATTGGATATAATGTGTGTACAACATTAGGAGCTGGGAGCAGAACCTTGCTTATCCTTTAACCTGAGTGGGAAGCAGAAGATGAAAACTTAAACTCCTTCAGGCTTCAGGGAGCTTAGAACCCAGGTTTCCTACATCCTGAGCAATTGCCCCCACTGTAGGCTGCTGGGAGAAGGCTGGGGTGGATGTTCTTACTTGTGCTTAGCCACTTATTCACTAAAGACTAAGGTGAAGGTGCATTACCAGACTAGATACGTTAACAATTTTCCAGGGAATCAAGGGGCACATCCGCATGAATGTGCACATGAGGTTTGAAGCACTGCAAACCTGTCTTTGATGCCACAAACTGCACATGCACGCAGTTGCCATGCTGCTATTTTGCATCATGGTGGGGTTTTTTTGACACTGGGAGATCCTAGAAAACAAAGTAGGATTTGGGCTTAACTCTCACTTGTGCTCTGTCTTGTATTTTAGCATATTGTGTTTATAACAGTGGTGTAACTAAGGTAGGGTGACTGGAGCAGCAGCTGGAGTACTGCCTTGGTGGAGGGATGCAAAAGCAGCTGTGGCTGCTCTGGGCATGCAGTGACATTATTATACCTCTAGCTGCCACTGCAGCTGCCTGATTGCATCTCCAGCTGGAAGTTTCCACTGGCCCCATGTGTTCCTCCTTCCCTGGGTGCCCAGTTGTCTTGTGACACTTATGGTCTACAGATCCAGGCCATGTTATTCTGTTACAGTATCTAACTGTTTCCTGCACGGTCTGCCTCTTGGTCTACCAGGCCAGACTGCAAGTCATCAGCCAAAGGGCATGCTTCATCCAGCAAATGTTTCCAAACATCCTAATTGTCAGATTAGCAACTGTCTTTTTCACAATGATCCTTTTTCATATGATCTCACTCCTGATATGGTCTTGTCAGCTGATTACCAAACATTTCATTTCAAAGGACAGCAATCTTTTGTCAGCCTTTTTGAAAGTCCATGTCTCCACTGCATAGAGTAGAATTGAGAAAATGCATGTCTTGAGTAGCCTGACCATATTTTCCCAAGTCAAACTCCCAGTGGAGGTACACAGAACTTCAGATATGCAGGAATGCGGTATCAAGGAGCCAGTGACACAGGACCAGTGAACAGGGGATGATCACAAAAACATCAATGTTTTCATGTTAATGAAATGCACTTGAAAGTCAAGAAGTCACAAAAAATGAAATAGAACTTTTCTGCAACATATTGAATTTTTGTGTATGGGGGGCACTTTAATTAGAGCGGCTCCGAGAGCTGCTCTAATTAAAGCACCCATAGCATCTAGTGTATTAGCCTCTACGCACTTCAAAATGGTGGCAGGGGTGCTTTATCTAAAACTTGTCGAATGAGCCTTAGTTAAAGTGCCCCCACTGCCAGTTTGAAGTGTGGGGATGCTAATATATGAGATGTGGAGGTTGGCTGGAGAGTGGTAATTACCATGCTCCAGCAGACTTGATTAATCAGGTCTGCTCTGATGCCTTACATCAGAGTAGCTTCCCAGCTCATGTACAGGCATAGACTTCAGTTGGTTACTTATCACCACAGGTTTTACTTGTCTCTATTACCTTCCAGTAGTGTGCTTATAATTAGTGTTCCTTATGTTTGTAATATGCTTATGACATCTATTGGCCACTTATTATTCACTTTCTAAAACAGAACATTAACATAAACTGTTATCACTTTTCAAACCAGTTTTAAGCAGCGATTCAGTGTTTGCATATGGCTACAGGAAGTGGTATGCACAAACATTTTTTGAATAGGAAATGCTGCAATGACTCTTTATGTATGCAGAATCAGAGACTTGGCAGAATCTTGGTTTCCCCTAAATGTGGCTTGTACTAAAAATGAGGGAGGGCAGAAAGATAGCATAAAGCATGCCCTCTGTGGATCCTTTTCCTAAAGGATTTGGCTGGACCCAAACATTTAAGTTAATATGCATGCATGGATATTATAAATGGGATACTACTTTTGGTATCTGTATTAAAAGCAGTTTCAGCTACAGGTTCTACTTTATCACACTTCTAACAAGAGTATTAAGGGAAATGTAATGTTGCAATACACATTACATCAGCACTGACAGTAGATACAGTACCGTTGGTATTGCTATTGCCTGCAAATTGCTGACTTGCAATTTTTCTACTGGATCACTGAGTCAGCAAGTTCAGTGTATTCAGAGATATTTTATTTCTACAGCAGTTCTTCTTTTAAGTGGCTGCAATGAAAATACATCACGACATTTCCTGCATTCCACAGCAAAGGCCATCTCCTTTTTTCTCCACATACAGCTGGCCCCCTGGAACCAGGCAGAGTCTTTTCTTTTTAACAAGCAGTAGAGTCTAAATGTTAACAAATACCAGTGCAGGATGTGGCTGCACTACATAAGGGACAGAGAAATTAATTTCAGGACATTCAGATCAATTATTTTGGGGGATTTGTGTTGTCTGGATGGAATCAAGTATTTGTAGTTAAGATGGGTAGGCCCCTACTGCTAAAAACTTTGCTGATATTGTTTGAATCTGTATGAGGATGCCAATGAGCAGTCTCAGATCCATCGCCTCTCACATCTGAATTATGTCATCAATCCTTTTATGGCAGGGATGGTTTGTGTTTGCTCTAGTCAGGTAGCTGTAAGGTAAAACCAAAAATGATCAGGGGCTTGGAAGGCAAGTCAGACAAGGAGAAGCTGAAGGAGCTAGACATGTTCATTTTGTGGAAAAGGCACTTAAGAGGGGACATGATAGCAGTCTTCAAATACTTGAAGCCGTGGCATAAAGAAGAGGGAAAACACTTTTCTCTCTTGCTGAAGAGAGGAGGACATAGACCAATGGCTTGAAGTTCCTGCAAAGTTTAGATTGAATATCTGGAAAAAACTTCTTCAGTAGGAGAATAGTGAGGCAGTGGAATAGGCTGCCTGGGGAACTTGTGGACTTTCCATCACTGGAGGTGTTCAAGAAGACATTGGACAGCCACTGGTCGGGGATGATTTAGGTGTAGCTATGCCTATTTTTGATCATGGGTATTTCCTAAGCTTCTGGGCTTTGCTGGTTGCTTTTGCCTTACCCAGACTTTTTCGGCTATAAGTAAAGTGACCATACATCCTGGTTTGTCCAGGACAGTCCTGTATTTTATAGGCTGTCCCAGTGTCCTGGCTGGTTGGAGAAAATTGAAGCAAAAGTCCTGGATTGATGACACCCCACCTACACGTGTCTAGCTCCTGACTAATTCTACTGCTTAAGTTGGCCTTTACTTTACACCTTTCACCAGCCCTGTATTTCCAAGCCCCTTTTGCCATTAAGAAGGAAGGGAGCTCCTGCTCTCCAGTTACATCTCTGCAGAGCTCAGAGACTTGTGGGGTGGGGGGGCACAAACTATGTTAGGGGCGGTGTTAGGTGGCTGCTGCATTACTCGGTGATGCCACTAGTAGGGTGGCTTCTCCTGTGGATGGAGGGGCTTCTCTCTAGAGAGCCACATTACAGAAGAGGGGCACTGCTGGTATCAGTGCTCTGGGGGGTGGGGAGGGGTTGCAGGTGGTGCAATGGCATCAGTAGTGTGGTATGTGGCACTGTGCTGGGCACAGCAGAGGCTGGAGTATCTGTGTGCTAATACATGAATGCCACTGCTTACCTGTGCTCCAGTGCAGGGGCTGTAGGGGTCTGACTGGGAAACAGGGGAACAGGAAGGGGCGGTGTCCTGGATTTCACATGGTCCTATATGGTCACCCTAGCTATAAGTGTCAGGGTGTTTTTTAGCCTTCTCAGAGCCATTGGGTGTTGTCTATAGCCAAGGATGGGAACTTTAACTGGGGTGTGCCAATGCTCCAGCTAGGACCAAAGCCGGAGGTTCCTGGCTAGTCAGTTTTGCCCTTCTGCGCAGGGTCAGACTGATTGCTATTTTTGGAGTTGGGAAGGAATTTTATCCCATGGTCCAGTTAGTATGGATTGTGGGATTTTTTGCTTGTAGCAAGGGGCATGGTCCTCTGTCTGGGACCTCTTGAGCTAGTATTGACAACATTTTATAGAAGCAGGACATTGACTGTGAGGTTCCCCTGCTTTACCTGTGGCAGGTTAGGGTGTTCAGTCAGTGTTGTGCCAGGGTTGAGGGTAGTCTTAAGTAGAGTTTAGATGGTTGTATGGGATAGTTTAGATAGGGATGATCCTGCTTTGGCCAGGGGGTTTGACTGGATGACCTTTGGAGGTCCCTTCCAGCCTTACTTCTCTACAACTTTAAGTATACATAGAAAACAAGGTGAGGATATGGACTAAAACCAAAGTGGCATGTGAGCATATATGCTAGTGACATAGGGTGCCTCTCGGGAGCCACAGTAATTAAAATACCTCAGCATCTCATGTATTCAGCGTCCTGAATTTCAAAATGGTGGCGGGGGCACTTTAACTAAAGCTCGTTCAATAAGCTTTAATTAAAGTGCCCCTGCTGCCATATGGAAATGTGACACTGAATACATGAGATGCTGCTGCACCCGTCTGCTTTAATTAGAGTGCATCGGAGCCCGTGTATAGGTACCCATAGTGTGGGGTGCCTATATATGTGCTCCTTGTGTGGCATGGATAGATGCGGTCTAGACTAGACAAGCACTTACTTCTCAAGTAGAGGGACAAAACCAGTGGAGTAGCTGCCTGGGAAAGAAAGTTTTCTGAGCATAGGGGAGGGGCTGTAGAAAAAGAGAAGTCCCAAGAGGCTAAGTGATACCTAGAAATAAAGAGAATGAGTGAGGCATATGATTAAAGTGATTACAGAGAAGAGGCTGAGCATATGAAAGTCATTAGCCTCCGCGAAGAAATAGACAAATGCCTGGCAGCTGTGTGGGAGGAGAGGAAATCACAACACAGATAGGGGATGGTGGGAAAAGAGAGAGAAAACACCCATTGCAGAGAAATAGAAATAGGGTACAGTTGCTTGCCAACTTACAGAGCCAACATATCCAACTAAGGAGGGAGCTGTGCATTTGTGATATATTATTTCTGTTTTGGGAAAAGATGCAAAATAAATTTGCAAGTAACGCTTCAGGACAGCTATTGTAATATAGCATCCATATTTGCTGCCTGCTTCACAGAAAAACAGCAAAAGACATAGGCCAAAAACTTGGCCCCACTGAAGGTAGTAGGAATGCCCACAGGTATAACAATAAATACACTGAGAATAAATATATGACTAGAAAGTTTGGAAAGGATATAACCTAGTATAAATCAGGAAAATACATTTTTCCCATGAAAACTTCTACAAAACTTATTTTAAATTTATTGGTGTCTATCTTGAAACTCCTGAATTTTTTATATAAATGACAATTTTTTCCAGGAAAATATATGCATAATGAAAAATCATTATGCATAATGTTTTCAGTAAAACATTTTTTGCCAACACGAATCTGAATTTCCAGCCTTTGGTCTTAGGCCAGTGACAAAATTAGAAGGCTAGAAAGATAGTACATCCTAAAGCTGCTTCCTCCAAGGTGTCTTGCACCTTCCTTTGATGGAGCCGGTACTAGCCACATCCTTCATAGGATACTGAGCTAGATGGACCACTGCTATGGTTTAGTATAACAATTCTTATATTTCTTATGTGGCATGACGGACCAGAACAAAAAAGGTGCCCAAGCATAAGGGACAGCATGAAAATTGGCACAGAATCATTTGTACGAGGAATGGATGGATGGGGCAGTTATCTATGACCTTTGTTCTTTGTTACATGTACAGCATTAAGCTAATTGCTGGTTTTGGGGGAAGGAAATAATTTCTTCCAGGTCATGTTAGTAGCAGCCTTGAAATATTTCCCCCTTTTTCTTGAGCATTGAGTAGACACCAATCATTAAGAGCAAGCTGGAATATTTCAAGTTATCAGCATTTTTAGTTTCTGGAAAATATAAATGGAGAGCACTGGTGATCCTTATTTGTTCTTATCATCATCCACTTTGTATTCTAACCTAAAAGTGAGATACTGTTCAAATGGCACAATGCTGAAGGAGTAAATCGTTTTGAAATATATTCCTTTCATGGGTGGTAGATGGCGCTGTGGGTTAATGCTCTGTTCTTTTATCTCCATAAGTTCTGGTGCAAAACCCATTTTGGTTGGATGACAATTTGATATGTTTGAATTACCAATGTGAATGTGGCCTTTGGTGGACCTTACTGTTCTTGTATATGCACCATACGATATGCTGTGATTGTCAGACTCTGGGCTAGAAAGACTGAACACTGAAATAGTTGAGGTTAGACCAGGTTATGCCCTTGTTAGTGTAACCATGTGGGGAAGCCTTCACAACAACCACCTGTTGGCACTACAGTTCAGTCACTTCTTATCAATCACACACACTTTTTATGGGTACTAAAGTTCCCTGATTAAAAAAAGAAAAGACCAACCCTGACATTTCCTTGACTGTTTGGAGAAGTATTTCCAGTTTTTCAGGCTATTTCTGATACAGAGTTGTTCAAAGCTGGTCAGATGGAATAATCCAAACTTTCCACTGAACTATAAAACCCAATAGACTAAATTGGAAAGCGGATCTCTATATGTAAATACCAGCATGCTGCTTGACCGTATGTTATTAAAACAAAGCCTTGTTCTCTCTTTCTGTTCATGAGGAGAGAGAAAAAAGGAAATTCAGAGAGACTTTATGAAACAACGTAAAGAAATTGGAGCAAGATACTTAAGGTAGCTTTGTCATAAGAAATGCTGTTATGCTCCATTCCAACCATCAAACAGTGCCATACCATGAGAAAAGACTGGATGATTTAGAATTTATCATCTCTAATGGGATCAGTTTTCAGCCCATATTGAACCATTCAATGATTGTTCTGTGGCTATGTGAAGTGGGTGTGGATTGCAGCATAGTTTCCAGTTCATAAGAATCCTTCAAACCTTCACCATTGATATGAGTCTCAATGCTGGCATCCTTGAAGAAAGGCCACGGATTACATGGGTGTAGAGAACAAGCTACTCTTTCCTGTGTGGAGGGCTGTGTAGGGCAGGGCTGGAGGACAGTGACAATGAGTATGCTTTAGCTGTATGTATAAAGAATGTTAATATCCAGTTGAAATTGAGAGCATAGAAAACTATCAGCTTTGAGTTTTGGTTCAGTCCTCCTCCTTGAGTATCTCTTATGCTTAGGGCCAGTATAATCTAGTGGAAAGAATAAGGGCCTGTACATTAGGGGAGTTCTGACACTGAGCTGTTGTCTAACTCTGACCAAGTCATTTCACCTCCCCAGTCCTTTATTATTTTCCATCCTCCTTGCATCCTTTTTCTTTGGTCTATTTAACTTGCAAGTTCTCTCAGACATGGACTGTCTCTTACGATGTGTTTGTTCAGTGCCTTGTACAATGGTGCTCTGATCTTTGTTAGGGACTCTAGCCCCTACCATAGTACAAATAACTACATTCACTTTGCTAAAATACAGAAGAGAAAGAATTGCACTAATTTTAGACTGAATGGGAAAATAATGACTTGTCTTCCATCTTATTCATTCCTGCCAAACCACTGAAGAAATAATATGCATAAAACAGAAACATTAATGAAAATGTGGACAAATATTCACATTTTTAAAACTTCACTTTTTCCTCCTATTTTTCTAATATTTGCTGCATTTTATATTCTCTGGCAAGCAGCAGAGTTCCACTGAAGCTGACTTGCAGAGCTCAGAGAAACACTAAGGAAATATTTTTCCTAGTAACAAGCAGCACATGAAATCATGAAGAAATGCTTGCCCTGCTCATATTTCCTTTCATTTTTTTAGTCATCTGGCACTGAGATAAGAATTGGGCAATCTGGAAAAGAGAGGAAAATGTAAAATCTTTATTCATTAATGCAGGGCATTCTGATCAGAGCTTAGCTGTGTTGGGCACTGTTCAGGCATATAGTAATATACAGTCCGAACCCCAAAAGGCTTACAGTCCAAATATCCAGTGGGAAAGACTGGAGTCTAATGCTTTCTTTGTGCATCAAAGTTGCATGAATTCAACTGTCTTGCTTTTGAAACTGAATTGGTTCATTGTGTGGCCACTCTTAATTTGCTTTAAAACTGCTTTACATTATTATAAATCCACTCTGTCCTAACTTTACCGACGTTGACATAAGACGCTTTCTTAAGATGATGTAAGAGAGCTCATACAAAGCCTGAAATAATAAAGAAATATGGGCAGTCTCATACTATGAGTGAGAGGAATAGTGTTTACATCCTTGGAGCCTAAGCTCAGGGTTAACAAAATATTAATTAGTAAGGCTAGGGACAGACGTTCCAAAAGCCTGAGCCTGAATTGATTCAATCTTTGCAGGTTAGTCTAACCTGGCTAGGCTGAACCAGTTTGTAATTGGACTGAAGAAATTAAGGCACATGCCTGCAGTGGCTCAAGATAGAAGCTGAGGATGGCGGGGGAAAGAAGAGCTCTCCCCACTTTTCTGCAGGGAGCTGAGCTGAGGGGAGCATAGACAGGCCCCTGCAGGACTCTCTTATTAGGGAGGTCTGCCTGCATGGTTTTAAGCTTTTCCCTGCTGGTTGCTCAAGAGGAGGGAGTGTTGCCAGCCCTCAGCCCCAGGCTAGCACTTTGAGGAAAGGATGGGGTGTACAGTGCATACATCTGTTGATGATAAGGAGCTTTTCAGTCTCCCTCCCTGCTTTGTCATACTGTCTCCAGCAAACTGACAGGTGAGCAAACGAGCTGGGGGGGGAGGGGAGGGTGAGCTGATAGTCTTTATCAGCCAATGAGCAAAACAATAGCTTCTCTCCACATTACTTCAAACTAAAAAGCTTACTGGCTGACCTGTTGATTAGTGCCAAAAGCCCTAAGCGGTCACTGTTCTGTCTGCTTATCCCAGTGAAATCGGAGAGAGAGACGCACACACGAACACCTCTGCATTAGCTAGCACACCTCATGCTGGCTATGGTCCCTGCTGTGGCAGAGAGGAGGAAGTGGTGATGGAGGAGTGGGGGGACAAAGGAGTGCATGGGGAAGCCGGCAGACCCTGCTGTGCCTGCAAGTGTGTGTTGAGCTCCAGCCAGGGAGCAGAGAGGAGGGACCAACCCTGCTGTGGAGCAGAGAGCCTCACCCAGCCCAGAGAGCATGCTGGGATCCTGGGGGAGTCTGATTTAACTTAAGCCAGCAAGGGGTCTGGGACAGACATTACATAAACTGGTTTGAGCCAAATCAGTTAAGTCTGATGCTACATTCAACCAAGTTTATCTGAAACCAGTTTCAGCCATTTTCAAACTGGTTTATATGCACTGAACATCTCTTCTGTTACAGGTTTAAATCAGTTTCTGATCACTTAAACCAGTTTATGTGTAATGTCTGTCCATAGCCTAAAATATAATTCTACTTCCTCCCCCATCCTTTTTTTTCTACTTTGCAGGCAATGGAGCTCTGAGTTAAAGCAGCAGTCTGACTGTGCATGACCACGTCCTTTCAACGAGCACTTTTGAAATCCCCAGTACATGCCCCCCAGCAACTTGGACCTAAATATCTTTAAAAGCCTGGTTCTAAGTGACATGTCCAAAACTAGGTATTGAACTTGGACAGCCTGAGCACCAATTAAGTGTTGTAACCACATGACCATAGTTCCACGCGAGACAATACCTTGTAAGTAGAAACAGCTCAGGTTTCCTATTCTTGCTGGAAACACAAGCCAAACTCTTTTTGGAACTTTCTCTCAGGATCCTTTGGGAAAAAGGATGGGCTTTTTAATTTTGGCAGAGCAAGCAGCTGTAGTCCTAGCGTCCTAATTTTATTACTCCTTGTTGCTTTTCATATTTTTGTGTCTTCCAGCTGGTTGTATTCCTAGTGTCTGTTATGTTTTCACTGCTTGTCTTTCTAGTGTCTTTTGATATCTATGTTTATCTTTAGAAATGAGTAAGTTTTAGGAGTGCTAGCCTTGATTCTTCCTTTCATGCTGTCACAGGTCTGACTCTTAGCTGTTGATACATCTTTTAACAGCAAATTGCTTATATTATTAATGATAATAACATGCTAGCCAATAGGTTATCCCAAACCCGGGAATAAAATTAAACCTATTTTGTCCTGAAGTTTGTAGGTCTTTTTTTTCCTGAGAGCTATGTGAAAAGAACTGTAATGATTTTGGCTTCCAAAGCTGAGAGAATCTGCGTGTGGTAGGGTGTGTCAGTTTGAGGAGAGGGAGAGCCTCATTTTGCACAGCTGAGTCCCTCTGGTCAATTAAAGAGTGACTTGGTGGATGAAAGGTTTACACCGAGACGCATTCAGTTGTCTGCAGCCAGAAGATAATTCTGACACAGAAAGTTCAAGACCAGGATATAAATGGGAAGTCCTCAGAATTGTTTCTAGCCTTCAAAGATAGTGCAGTAGCATAAAATGTGTCATATTAGATGGTTGCATGTATTGTGTTAATCTGAGACTACCGTTGAGTTGCCAAAGGCTTTAAAAGGTTTTCCAGTTTGTAAATGTAAAGACTTCATTGAAGATAGGTGATGACTTTTGAAGAGAGAAGGAACTTTATGCAAGCATTTAGATATTAAACTATCCATGTACTTTAGCTGTACCCCACTGAAGTGAAAAGGACAGCAAAGCTGAAGGACAGAATTACTCTGTCACTTTTTTTTTTGGGACCCAGTATTGAAGATAAGACTTAAGGATGATTCTTCCTGCACTGGAAATCTAGTGCCCCTTTTCTGTTACTTTCTGTTTTGTTAATCTTATTTCAACATAGAGTGATTTTTGTTTCTCTGATTGAAATATTAGCCATGTGTGGGTAATGACAGGGGCTTGTATCTGCTCATAGATCACTCCCCCGTATTTTCTGTCCGTGTTCAGCCATGCTGAAACAGTATCATAGTTGTGAGACCAAGCAAATGTTGTGGTGGCAGGGACTGTGTCAACACCAGCAAATCATTACTTCCACTATTGCAAGGTCAGCTTTAGAAGGAAACCTGTTGGAGGCCAAAGCTCCTGAAATGGTGAGGATCGTAAAATTTTTAAGAGGAATTTAGAACCTACATGGATTGACAGACATGCAACATCTTTATGAAAGTGCTTGTATGTGAATTTCAGGTCCAGCCATGCTCCTGCTGAAGAAAGACAATGGACACCTAGATTTCATAGATTTCATAGACATTAGGGCTGGAAGGGACCTCAGAAGATCATCGAGTCCAGACTTCTGCCCTAAGGGCAGGAAGTCAGCTGGGGTCATAGGATCCCAGCAAGATTACCATCCAATTTGCTCTTGAAGGTGTTCAATGTAGGTGCTTGAACCACCTCCGATGGCAGGCTGTTCCAGATCTTGGGGGCTCAGATAGTAAAGAAATTCTTCCTTATGTCCAGCCTGAAATGGTCTTGTAGTAGTTTATGACCATTTGACCTCATCATCCCTTGGGGTGCTCTGGTGAACAAACATTC
>NW_017728947.1:30797852-30804532 GCF_001723895.1 Crocodylus porosus
ACACACACACACACACACACACACACACACACACACACACACACACACACACACAGTAGCTAGCTCTGAACACTAAGCACTAGTGTCAAGATATACCCAATCCCCAAGGCCTGGAGTCTGCTGTCGATGGCCAATCGAGGCTTCTTTCAGTATGAAGGTGCTGCAGAAGGGGGTTGCTGGCTGGTCCTTCTGGCTGGACAGGCAGGGTCCTGGTCCGGTCAAAGAGCGCACCCTTGGGGGTCACTCTTCACTACCTTTTATCCCTCTCTGGCAGCCAATTCTCGGGATTATTCTCAGGATTACCCAATCCAGGGGTCGTTGACCTCGAGGGATGTCCCTCTTGGTAGCTGCTGGATGGCAGCTGTCAGCCCCAGGGGTCACATCTGCATGTATGTGCAGTCTCAGGAGTCCGTTGATGAATTTTGATTGATTCATTGCCATGATAAATAGAGCTCTGGAAGTGGTTGAGCAGGGGGTATTTCAGCCCCAAGGGTCTGTTTCCAGCATTAATTAGTTCAAACGGGGGCTTCCTTTAACAATGAAGTTTCCAGGAATTCCTGGCTCTTTATTGATTCTTTCTTCTCCTTGGTCTCTGATTTTGTAGGTGTTAACTGCTGCTTATTAACATGCTTATCCAGACTAGCTACTGTGTTACCCAGTCAACCATAATTCATTCAGGGACCTGCTCCATACAGAGATTCCTGCCCTTGTTAACATTTTTACATGGTATAACTTAGTTTTAAACTTAAGGAATATTTGTAAAAGCATCTACAAGCTCTATTTTCACTACAAATACACCTTACATCAAAATAATAATTATGTAATAAAAGAAAAAGAGAGAGGAAGGAAGAAAAGGTAGAAAAGAGAAAGCATCCCCCAAAGGGGGCAAATACTAAAAGAGGGACTTTTGCCATATGGAGGAGCTTCACATTGGGGGTGGGGGGATGAGGTGGGGCAGACAAAAAAGTTTCTTGCTACACCTTAAAAATAAAACAAAGCGGCCACATGATGCAAGCCCTTGAACTGAGGTAACTCTGTTCTAACCTTGGAAATATTTGCTTGATTATTCCAATCCACCACATTTTCTTCTTGGTGTAAGGTGTTTTTTTTCTAGCACAGCTGTTCATTTGCACACAGTTGCTCTATGGCAAATACCTCAGAGCTTGAAGTTTCCCTCTACTGGGGCAAGTCCATTTGGGTAAGCTTGGCCTAAATCTTATTTTTGCTGGTAACGTAAGTGGGGCTAGATTTGGGCCCATGAAATGATTTTTGGCTATTGCTGAATAGAAGAAAACTGTAACAAACATCTGCAGAGTCACAGGGCAGGTTCTTGTGCACTTGATGGCTTCTCCTTAATTTATCCTCTAACGGGTTTTAAATTTTTTTGTATTTTGGTTGAGCAGTTTGAAAGCCTTAAGAGAGATTTATGTTATATTATCCTTCTTTTTCTCTTTCTATTTTTAGTCTAACAGCATGGTATATAGGGAACAAATATAATAGGTAAGAAGTTTTATTGTATGAGATGTAGATCTACTGCATCCTTTGAATAGTAGCTTTTGCTTTGGAAGGAAATAACAATATGAGGAAGCAGTGTGGTGACCAACACGTTGCTGACTTTGCTTTATAGAAAGCCAAAGGCCCACCTCTTTCATTTTTTTCTGAGAATTGACATAAACATATCAATCCTATTGGTACTGTGCCTGATATGTACTTAGCGGTGACTTTATTTTTAAGCTACTGCTTAAGTAACCTTAGCATCAGTCATCGAAAGCATGAATTCCTTTCGGGATGGAAATGGAACACCACCTCTTTTCAGCTAATAATAGGAGTGACATTGTTAAACAATTAAAATGAAAAACATTATTAATAGGTTCTTCATACACATTAAACAAAGCTTCAATAAATAAGCACTCTTTTATTGTTTAGTTTTCTGTATGAGTCATAAGGAAAGTGTTAATGTTAAGAATCGGATATGAATCATGTATTTGTGAACAATCTTCCAAGGCCAGCTCTGAAACCCTAAACTAATTTATTCTTTGTAGTTAGTGAGCTCTGTGGAAGGAAACTGAAAGTGTACTCAGAGTGAGAGTTTGTTTATTAACAAGCGTATCCAGCCATTGCACTTACTCCGATTGCAAACATGGGGTGAAAATAAGTGAAAAGCTGATACTGCTAACAGATAGTGTATGGTACTCTTTGGGGTACATGTGACAAATGCAATATGATCTCTAGCACTGGCATTAAAAGCTGAAAGCACTATGTGACTTTAAAAAGAAATCCCATATTCATGTACAGATTCCTATGGCAGCCTATTCACATAGAAAAGGTGCCCCTTTCTCCTACAACCTGATCCCTCTTGTAGGGGGGGAGCTGGGCAGGGCTGGGGCTGCTGCCCAGCCAGGTAGGGTTTGGGGCAAGGGCTGCAATGGGCAGCTGCAGGGCCCCAGCAGGGAGCAGGATGGGGTCACAGGTGGCCAGATTCCCCACGGCTGCACGGGTCCTTCAAGGCTGGCTCCCTGCTGCTGTGCACACCGTGGGGGAAATGGGGCATGTTTATTTCCTTTGGCTTCCCTGCGCTATGCCCCTGGATGACCCACTGGGCTCTGATTGTCCCATGACCTGGCCCAGCCGGGGCTCCATTAGCAGTGAATGGGGCCCCAGCAGGGTCAAGTCATGGGACAATCGGAGCCTGGTGCCTCCTCCAGAGGCGCAGTGCCAGGCAGCCAGGGAGGGCTGGTGGACCCCCGATCTTTGCATGGGGCATGAGCAGGCTACAGCCGTGAGTTGCACTCTATCTGCTCCATGCCTCGCTGATGCCTTTCAAAGAGGTGTGGCACCATGTGCTTCGCTGCCCAGCCCGCCCAGTGGCAGGACTCCCATGGTGCTGCGCAAAGTAATTTGCATCATGGTAATTTACATAATCACAGATCCTCACAGGAGGTGAGAGGCTGTATACCAGCTATGAACTGACTGCCCAGAAGATTTTCCCATCTATTGATTCCTCTGTGAAATCCTATGAAATATGAACTTTCATTTCTACCCAGGAGGACTTTTACATTCTTTTTTCCAATGCCTGATGCAGGGTGTTTGTGCCAGTAAGCTTCCAATTAAAGAATTTTTTTTGCAAAAATCTTGTTGGTCTAATAAAAGGATATCATTTCTACTATAAGTCTTGATTGCCTTTAAATGACTTGGGGCGCAGCAAACTAAAAATCCTTCAAGGAGATTTAGTTTGCTGCCCATACAGCCGTGGAGTGAAGCACTGGGTTCCGTGCAGCTCCACAGCTCTGCAGGAAGCCCTGCAAGCAGCCTGGTAGAAATCCAGGAAAGCAGGCTCTGCCCAAGAAAAGTGGCGAGCCTGACCTCCAACTCCCACTGGAACCTGCCTGCCTGGCTGAGCAGTGTGGGGTCCGGTGCTTCCCTCCGCGGCTGTGGTGCCTCCTGGGGCTGCCAGAGCTGAGTGCCTGCAGATGGGTGCTGCCTGGGGGGTCTGCAGCTGCCATGGAGGGAAGCATCAGCCACCCCTCCCCCTCCCGACTTCAGCCCAAGGACTGCTCTTCCCACCAGCAGCTCGCCCTCCCCTCCCCACCAGAGAGGCAGGTAAGTCAGTGAGGTGTGTGCATGACACACGGGTTTAATCAGCCCTAAATTGAGCGCTGTTTTTTAAAACCCACCGCTTCAGTTTAGGGCCCCCATTTCATGTACACATCCTCTATGGTACAGGAGACAAACAGAAGTCAAGGCTATTGTTAGTCTATATATCCAAATTTTGGAAATACTGCAAATGACCCCTTTGAATTTTACATTTCAGAATAAATCTATTATCTATTATACATGTGAATCTTTCTTGAGTTCCCAATACTTTCTTATCCAAATGTATTATTTGTGTTTAGGACTAAGCAGGTGCATGAGTCTTTGTTGAATGAGGATTGAAAGAAAGTCGTGTCAGTTCATTTTACATTGGTTAAAAACACTCATTAATATTCTGACTGGACATCCTTTTTCTTGCATCTAGGGCTAAACATAATTATAACAGCCTCTTTTTCTGTTACAAAGTATACACTAACATTCAAATAGGAATGGCTCTTCAGTCTATGTTGATATCTCAAAGAAGGCACGCCCAACCTGCTCTGTTTACATAGAAGGAAGGGAACTTTCTCTGTTGAAATGAAGTAAAATAATTTGGGGGTTGGCAAGCTTTTAGGGGTGGTGCGTGGGCTAAATTAATGCAGGTGGCTGCATTAGGTGCATAAGGTGCCTCTTCTAACCTGGCCACACTTACCTCTGCCACCGAACTCTTGCTTCTGTGCTTCTGACTTGGCTACTGCTCTGCTCTTTAATTTTCCCCAGTGTTGGATTGCCGCCACTGTTCTGATATTTGTGCAACTGGCTGCTGAATTGACGCTGACATTCTGGCTTCATAGGCTGGATGAAATCATTTTGCAGCTAGATCCAGACTCCTCAAAATCTAATTCATACTCCATTTTTCATACCTTTCTTGAAGCACTTAGTTAGCATGCAAATGATAAATATGCGAGTTAATAGCCTCTGTTGCAATACTATATATGCAGACTGAAATGTTTTTTAGAAATTAAATTAGGTGAACATAGAATATAGATACTGTCTTTGAACATGCTGATACAGGTGCTTGTTCCAATCTCTCTAACTGTAATGGAAACATTTGTAATTTTGCTTGATGTCGTTTGGCAAATGTCAGACAAAATGTCTCTTAATGATGATATTGCTAAATGTACACAAAATTGTTTGTAATTGTATGCAGCAGGCACTATATATAGATGGGATAACAGAAGAGAATGTTAAAAATACCAAGGGCATCCATCTCCACTGAAAGTGCAGTTTGGATACCTAATTCACATTTGTGCCTTTGAAAATGTCATCAGAGTATCGTTACAGCACAGAGGGATCTGCCTGGGTGTGCAGAAGTTTAATGCTTAGCACTTCAAACCCTGAGTTTTGATGTGCATGCCACTTAATGATTTAAACTTCCTGGAATTTTTCCAATGCATGCCAGGAAAATCAAGGACTATTTTGAGCAGGTCTTCTGTGAACTGGTTCAATGCCATGTGCTGACACGGATCATTCTGTGCCTAGTGTCTGGTCAATTCTCCAGGCACCCAACCTGCACCTCTTATCACCCCACTGCAGCTCCTTGCAGAACAACAGGGCTGCTCTGGGATGCAGCCAGAACTCTGCTGGCCAAAGATCTACTGCCTACAGCCACCACATGGTGGGGAAGCAGAAAGCCTCTGTGTCCATCCCTCTTCCCACTAGGAAATGTGAATCGGTGGGGCGGAGGGGGTCCCAGGCTCATTTGGGGAAGGCAGTGTCAGTGGAGGTGTTGTCAGGTGCTAGAAGGGCTGGGTAACCTCCTGCTTGTGGGGCCTGAGGTTGGGTGCTCTGAGTCCCTCTCCTCCACCTCCACCCAAGAACTCCCTAGCTTTTCACATACCCTCTTTCCCCACCTGCCAGCACCTGGCAACCCCTCCACTCCACTCCAGTCCCCTGACCCAAGTGAACTGGGGACCCTGGAGCTACAGGATCTGTAGCAGGAACATGGAATGGAAGCCATGGAGTTTGGGGGCTGGGGAGCAGAGCACCCAGCCCCCTGGGAATCATAAGCAAGCTACCCCTCCACTCAAACCCCCAACCCCAGTTGAACCAGGGACTCCGCTGCCCAGGGTCTGCAGCAGGATGGTGAAACTGGCAAAATGCTTTCCAGTGCAGGTCTTACAAAATACAGAGTCCTTGAGGGGCCCTGGAGCACCCAGCCCTCCAGGCACTGCAAGCAGGGGGCCACAGAGCCCCACTCCACATCTGGCACCCCTTCTGCTCACCACTACACTCCTACCCCAAATAAGCCTGGCATCCTGCTGACTGGGGCCCATTTCCTATGATGCAATACACTGAACACACACCTGTACCCCTAGACAACCACAGATATTTTGTAAAGGGTAACAATGATTTTTATTAAACCCAGTCAATTTTTTTAAGAAGGGGAACAGAAAATTACCATTGTGGGCACTGATGTTGTGGTCTTTCTTGGTGTTCAGCCAACATGGGTCTTCCTCCACCTCTAGGGGAAACCTGGGGAAACTCTGGACACTGAGTTCACAATCAGTGACATTTTTGTAATGGTTCAAGTGTTATGTCTGTCTGTACCCCTTGTGGCCTAAAGCTGTCTTAAACTGCCTCCTGTGTTAATGCACTTCCTGGTGGTTAGTGCTCGGGGCATGTCTGGAGAAAAAGGAGGGTGACTACAGCTCTAGTATCCTGTCATGCTCTGATTTCAAGGCTCCAGCCTGCCCCAATACTGGAAGAATTTAAAGATGTCTTAAACAAGGCATGTTGAACTCACTCTGGTCCCTGGGCAATCTTTAGGGCTCCTCTAGCAATGGTGGTGGGGGTCTGGGTGTAATGAGAGTCGTGAGTTTGGGGGTAGTGGCAGTGGGTTGGGGACTTAGGATTTAGTTAGGGAGCTTCTAGAGGGGTTGGACGTATTCAAGTCAGCCGGTCCAGATGATCTCCACCCTAGAGTACTAAAGGAACTGGCCGAGGTCATTGCAAGTCCCCTGGCATGGCTTTACGAGCACTCGTGGTGCTCTGGTGAGGTACCGGAGGACTGGAAGAGGGCCAACGTGGTCCCCATCTTCAAAAAAGGC
>NW_017728947.1:30804735-30829158 GCF_001723895.1 Crocodylus porosus
GCTCTGGTGAACAGACGTTTCCCCAGATCCTGGTGGTCACCCTTGATAAACTTATAGGTGGCCATCAGATCACCCCTGAGCCTACGCTTTTCCAGGCTATAGAGTCCCATGTCTCTCAGCCTATCATCGTAAGGTCTGTTTTCCTGACCTCTGATCATGCGGGTGGCTCTCCTCTGGACTCTTTCAAGCTTCTCCACATCCTTTTTTAATTGTGGAGCCCAAAACTGGATGCAGTACTCCAGCTGCGGCCTCACCAAGGCTGAGTACAAGGAGAGAATAACGTCTCGGGATTTGCTCGAGAAGCATCTATGGATGCAAGCCAGCTGCATATTCAATACAGCAATGTCCAAACATTGTTACTGAACACTTTATAGACTAAAAACACATATACATGCTGCAAAGAATGATTGAGATCAGCTTTCAATAAGGAGACTGTAAACATAGAGAAACTACAAATGGCCCTAAATGGCATCCCTCAGATAGGCAATTGTAGCCAAAGGTGCTTTTGCATATCCAGCTTTTGGATGCTGGTGGGAGGTTGTTTGTTTTTTCAGGATGACTTAGAGGAACCCCAGAGACTAATTGAATTTACAACTTATCTGCAATAGTACCCAACATAGGTAGGGTACAGTGCGGTTTGGCCATGCTTCTTCTCATCCTTGCCATAGTTGTTCCCACTTTCATGGAGGTGCTGGCAGGCCTCTGCAAGAGCAGGGTTACCTATCTGGGGAACCTTCACCTGGCTGGTTTTATTGGATAAACCCATGTTTGCTTGACTGGAATGATGTGAGTGAAGAAATCTGAGTTGATAGCATTCTACACGCACCTTGTGCTCATTCTGTGCAGGTCCTCAGTAGTGGAGAATTAAGGCCAGTGCTTAGCACCTGACAAGATCAGACCCTCTTATTCTAAGTAGGGCATAGAAGGAGGAAATTTATTTCCAGAACCCATTAATCCATCCGTAGGGAAGATCTCACTCGGTCATGTCAGAACTTAAGAATACTTTATCTGTTGGTGAGCATAGCTGTTCAATCAGGGCAAAAAAGAAAATATTAAACTTCCGTGACAATAATGCAAGCATAGTACCATTTGACAATTCAGAGCTTCCTTGTTGTACCCTTAGTGTAAGATTGGGGCCCTAGCATATCAAAATGCTTTTTTCTTAGGAAACACGAATGTTAAATGTTTAATAGTAATTACATTAAATTATAAGGAAACAATATGAGTTCCCTCTGACTGAGAATAAAGCCTTTGAAAATTTAGTGTAGAATTAAATTCAAATTGATAGCAGTGGAAGAATAACAGTTGTGTTTCATCTTTCACATACTATTCTTAATATACAATACAAAGGATTCACATCTGCAGAATTTATTGTATTAATTAAGATAGAAAATGTACACAATTACTACTTACAAAGTCCATTTTACTGGAAGAGATCAAAGTGCTGACACTGGTTTGTAGGTATGAAAATCAATATATGAATACTCCCGTAATCTTTTCCATCTGTGCTCTTTCTTGCCCATGAATACACTCAACTAACTAAACTTTTGTTAATCTTTGTGAATCTCTTTTAGAAATATAAACAAGCTACATTTAATCCTTTTATAACATAAAACCACTGTGTTCTGCCATAATCCCTCCCCACTGCAATTTTTTCATAAATTAGATTGCAGATTAGCATGTTTAGGATAAATGTCTCTTTAAAAAGTATATTAGCCAATTAGAAATACTTCATGAAAAGTGGAAACAAAATGAAGCAAAGCAATTCTACCAATGGAGGGAAGTGTAGCAGAATACTAATGAGAACAGTGAGGATTGGATCCTGTTGCTGGGTTGCACTGATCGCTGGAGACCCACAGGCAGAGATGGATTGGTAGGGGGGGAAGCGGAGGGGGAGGGTGCACTGGTGCACTTGCCTCTCCCTTTGATCAACTGCCTGGCAGTAGCAGCAACATTTCTAATCAGGCTAATCAGGCATGGCTGAGGGAGTCATTTGACTTCATGGGTCATTATAATCTACCTCATCCCTTCTAAACTCTTCATTCCACAGGTATTAACAACTCTGTTCTTTTTAATGGTTTTGATGTTTCACTAGTCAAGCTGTCCTTTGTTCTGTAAATTGTACTGCCGGTCAGCTGCTCCTGGTAGCGAAGCTCCTGTTTCACAGTCCTGCAGATTGTTTTCAGCTAATTCCAATGAAGTTCTCTTTGTTTTTGCTCCAATCTCAAACTGAATAATACAGCCCTAGCATATTAATGAAGCTTCTAGTTTATTTTAACTGGAGAAAAATATGTGTTGTTTCATATGCACCTCACCATCTGCACCCCCTTTTTCAAATTCTAGATCCTCCTGTGCCTACAGGACTTTGATTATTCTAGTCTTCACCAATTCTCAATAATAAAATTATTAGTAAATTGGAAGAATTTCTGCAAAAGGAACTACAGTGGAGTTTATGGTTAAACAGCTCATAGCAAATTATAAGCTCAGTATACCTTATATTCTGGGTTGATCCAGCCCAAGCTTTTACTAGACCATTAAACACTAATAACAACATAAGACATGACTGATGATTTTCTTTGAATGTGGACAGGACATTTATTTATTTATTTTCTCTGTGCATGCCCACTTTACCAGCAGTATAAACTTAACTGATGTGTAGCCCAAGTATTTTAGATATTAAAATGATCAATGTTCACATTCCCATAGTTCACTGCAGCTGGTATCTTTTATTGGCCTAGTGATAATAAGTGTTTTCTGTTTGCTTCTTTTTCTTTTTATAGCTTTGTGGTTTTAAATGGGTGTTTGTATACCATTATCAACTTAAGAGCACACATATGCCACTAGGATGTCATTGTGGATAATTATTTTATATTCGTGAACTTTTATTATCACTCTTATAATTTGCTTGTCAGCTTTTAGGTGGAGAAATTTACTATGGTTGAATGTTATAAAAAACTCTGATACTGTGAAACAGGTCAAAGAAGCTTAACAGCTCAGAATAGTTTATAGTGGCAGGTATAAGAGATAAAAAGTAAAAAAAAAGAATACCGTATTTACTAGGATATGAGGTACTATTATAGGCCATAAAAGTCTTCCAGTTGACAGAGAAGACAGAAGATTATTTTAATGATAATATTTTAATATGGTATGGCTAACAGTAGAATTTGCAAATAAAAGAGCAAAAAGTAGATTAAAAAAGAAATGCTTAAACTTCACTGTGGTACAGTCATAAAATTATTTCCTTTAAAAATAAAAAAAAAGCAAAATGTTTCCTCGCTGGGTAAAATGAAAGCTACAATATTTGTGAGAACTTTAGGCTTAAAAAAATACCAGTTGGATGACAATGTTTTGATTTTAATACAAATCTAGATTAGGATTTGGCTGGAGTTTGCATTTGATGCTATTTTCAGGATTCATAACATGTGACCAAGTTACCTGTAGCTTAGAAAAAATCATGCCTTTCTAAGAGAGTTGGTCACATTGCTTTGCCTTCTGACTTCAGACTAACATGACTATCTCTCTCTTTCTATTCAGGGTGAAAGTTAGGATTCAAATGGAGAGTTGTGTATGCAATCTCAAGACAAAATGTTTAAGATCCTATTTGTTGGGGACTGAAGCTGGAACCAAAGCTATAGGGTGTGTCCAGAGGAGCATGCATGTGCATTTCCCTGGAGACAAATAGCAGCAGCACATAGTCATGCTGCTGCTACTTGTCCCTGGGGAATGCCTCTGCATGCATGCTCTGCTGAGTGGCAAATTGCCCCAGGTGTGGAAGGAGAGGCTGGAGCCAGCACCTGGGCTGGCCTCAGCAGTCTTGCCTGGGCTTCTGGAGGCCTCCTAGGGCTGCTGTAGTGAGAATCTGGGTATGTGGAGCCTGGCTCGCAGCTGGAGCATGGCTCTGGCTGGCCAGGCTCCAGTTTTGGGCACTGCATGCTGCAGACATGTGTTACTCTATTTTTTAAATTTTGTTTTAAATATTGGGATTTCCCGGTAACTAATTTTGACTCTGTGATGCAAATATGCGGCACAGAGAACCTTTTTTATATGAGCTGAGTGCATTTTCTGGCACCTGAAAAGCCTCTGAGGCACTGCAAAGCGCATGTATGTACGAATCTGGACACACCCATAATGGCTAAACTGGCATGGTTTAGCTGGGGATGATCCTGCCTTGAATCGGGGGCTGGATTAGATGACCTCATATGCTCCCTTCCAGCCCTACTTTCCTATGACCCTATGGTGGAATCAGTTTCCAAAATTTGAGTTTTATCCCTACCTTCCAAGTTGGAAAAGTCATTCAAGAGGGAGACTCTGGTGTTTCGCAACTCCACTGTGAACTCTTGTTCTCCTACAAGAGTCATTATCTTAGCCTCCTTTTATACAACCTGGAATAGTTTGCTAGCAACACTTGAATTACACGAGTACAGAGAGGTTAATAAGCATTTGAGCTGGTCAATATTTTTCAAACAAAAAGTGTTTTAAAGCAGAAATAGTATTTTTCCTACATGAACATTTTGTTATTTTCGGTTAAATTTGTTATTAATACATTATCGGAACCATCCTCAAAGTGGTTATTACTTTTTTTCATTTGCCAACAGCTACTTTTAATAGACATACTATTTCTCATGATCTTAATGTTGAGACTTATATGTAGAAGGTTCCCTGTCTGTGTAAGCCTAAATCCTTCTACTTCAATCACTATTTCATTCAGATTATTTCCTTGTTTCTCTAAACCATACTGGCTGAGACCTGCCAGTGAATTAACACAACATATACTAACCCATTTAAAACATGATACATTTATTACTTTGTTCAGATCAAAGGTGCATAGGTTCAAAGGCTCTAATTAAATTGTGATGATGTAGAGGTCACCTTAAGGTCTACATTAACCAATGAGAGTTTTTATTAAAACCCCCCCAAAACATTGACTATAAACATTGCAAAATCCTTTAAAGATATTTCTGCTTGTAGATAATTGTGTTGTTATCAATCCAAGCGTTCAGGGTTTTCTAATGGAACCTTTCATTGTGCCTACATAGCAACATTCAACAAAAATCTGTAGGCTTTCCACTTACTGCAGCATCAGATATCCTTCTTTTTCCTGTCACCCTATGCCCCTTCTCTCCTTTACCTTCAGAATTCTAATTAGGGTTTATTTTTAGGCCCATCTGTTTCTTTCTAGTGATGTTAGATGTTGAAGCTTTCCGAAATGGTCATCAGAACATCTGGAAACATATGTAACTTTATCATTAATTTCTATTTCAAATGTAGAACTCAAGCCATGTATACTTAAAAGCTGCAAACCATTTTGGACCGGATTTTGATTCTGATACTAAAAACAGTAGAATAACCCTAACTCAAAAAGGTTACTATTGGCTCTGGTATAAATGAGATCAGTATATCTGATAGTCTCTGGGTACGTTTACATGTGCAAGTAATGCACAGTAAGGTTACTGTGCAGTAAGATGTGGCCGGGACCTAAATGTGTTCCCAAAGGGATTTGTGCCCAAAGGGAACAGCCTGCTTCTGCCTTGCTTTGCCCCCCTACTGCAGCCAGGGGGAGCTCCAGGCTCCTCTGGATGCCAGCCTGGGGGCTGGCAGGGGGCATGGCCTGATGTCCATGGGGCCAAGAGAGCTGTGCCAGCTGCAGGGGCAGCTGTCTTCCTGCCTCATGCACATCAGGATTGATGTGCATGGAGCCAGGAGAGTTGTGCTGGCTGCAGGGACCCCCTGCTCCTGGCTGCTGCAGGTGGGGCAGAGCAGGGCAGGAGCAGCTTTGGACCAGGCTGCTCCCATTGGGTGTATATCTGCACCTGACAGGGCATGCACATAGACATGTTCCCGACCACATCTTGCTGTGCTTTATTTTACTGCTTATTAACCTTACCATGCATTAATTGCACATGTGGCTCCACCCACAGAGTATCAGGTACTGATCTCATTTATACTAGCCCATAGTACTATTTTCATTTAGAGTTATTCTACTGATTTTACTATGAGAATCAAAATCTGGCCAAAATGTTGTGCAGCCTTTAAGTATATATGGCTTGAGTTCTACATTTGAAATATAACTTAATGATAAAGCTATACATGGGCCCAGAGACAGCTGTCCCTGCAGCTGGCACAGCTTCCCCCGCATAGGGGCTTAGGCTGGCAGCAGTGGTCCTCTGCTGCCTGGGCTAACAGGGAACAATTTTGCTCCCAGTCAGCATCTGTACATGGGTTACTGTGCATTACCTAATTTGCTATTTATCTAGTACCTGTATGTGTTGGTACTAGCAAATGGTGCATTAGACTAATGGTATGTGCACTGGACTTAGAGTGCGTTAAGATGATGATGCTTTACTGTGCATTAGATTAATCTATGTGCAGTAAAGTGCCTCATGTAGATGTACCATGTGTAAATGTAACAATCATGAAAGATGCTATGTTGGAATACAATATTGGAAAGATTTGCTGAAATTGAGACCAGTTTCAGTCAAAATTTAGACTCCTCGTGGTTTTGTGTGAAAACTTTCCGTAACTTAGTGATTTTGCAAGATTTTGATCTACAAATAAGCAAACCCCTGGGAATTCAGCTGTGTTTTGCACTGTGCCTGTAATTCAAATGTCAAAATAATGGGTTAGAAGTTCAATAAATGCAAACTAAAGGATCATAAAACAGGCTGTGACAAAAGCTCAATGATTGTGCACAAATCTGTTTAAAGTATATGTACCCCCAAAAATTCCGATCGTAAAAAGGGAGTTATTGTAGAGGGTCAACTCTGGCCCTCTCTAAGAATTGTCTATAAAGTTTATCTGTAAATAGGATTAGTACAGAAAGACAGGAGAACTATGAATGGTATAAGTATTTCAACAGGAAAGAAAATAGATGTGGAATACCAGAAAACATGAGAAAGTTAGTAGTCAGTATAGAAGAAGGAGTTCAGAAAGGTGTGAGAGGGTGTGAAATAGCTTTTCAAGTAGAGGTTAAAACAGATTAGGTACTAAACCAATAGAAAGGGTCAAGATGTAGTCCAAACTAATGGAGATTAGAGTGGGTCATGAAATGCAGGGGAAAGTCTCTAAGCAGAGTAGAAGCCAAGTTCTGCCTCAGTGCAACTCCACTGGCTTCAGAAGAATTACATTCATATAGGGCTGTACAATGTGGAAAAACATGAGTTTGTTGCAGCCAAATCTGGGCAAACCCCCTTCCTATAGTACTGTAAAATGATCCCTTAGTGTGAAAGAATGAGATCATATATGACATTATAACCACAGAGCAGCTGGCACATATGAGGTGCTAGAGTAAATGGAGTTTAAAAAATAATTAAACATCGAATCCATGAGTACTGGAGCCTAATGAGAATATTAGGTGTTTCTACATTTGTTTGTTGGTGCTATCTATAGATAGTAGCTTAGAGACCCTGGCAAAAACAAGAGCCATCATGGAAATCCCAACTGTTGTAAGTGAAATGAGTTTGTTCCTTTCTATTTCTGTATTTCTGAATGTTGATTTCTGAAATGTTCAGTGAGGCTCTTCCAAGTATAAAAGAATAAGCAATGAATTACCATTAGTTTTCATGAAGGATGGATAGGACAATATGCTGTGTTTTTACTATGATCAGTGAAATGGCCATTTCATTTATATTGGCTTACTTTGATGCACTCATCTGAATTTTGGATGGAAAAACTTAAGGCTCACTTCTGCAAACAGGCATGAGCAATTAGTCAAATGAGGAGTCTCAATGAACACAATGGAAATACTGGTGTGTGCATTTGCAAGATCAGGCATGCTGATGATTAGACTTATTTATTACAGAATCACGTATGCTTTGGCCAATAAAAAACAGCAATGTTTTGAGATTCTTTTGGCAAAACTTCTTGCTGATATTCAGCAATCTGGAGAGCAGATACACATCATTTGCTATTGCAGAATTATGAGGGGGCAGCAGTTTTACCGGAATTTTTCTTACAACACACTTATATTTTTTATTTATACTCTAAAAAGTGTGCAAGTGGAAGCCAGCTGCCAACACAGATTTTTTTCTTTTCATGTTTTTCAGATAGCGTAGCCAAATCATCTCCAGTAGTAAACTGCTGGGTCAATACATTTAAAACTCCACAACTGTTTCTTATTTCTATATAACTAGCTGATAAGGACCCATTCAAAGGTTACACCCTTCCGTATGTACAATGATAAGGCAAATATAGTTATAGGAAGCAATTACTGTTAACACTTACGGTGTATGTAATATGCTATCATAATTTTTGTTTGGCCTATTTAATTGAATTGAAATGGTGTTAACAGTGGTTCCCCTTCTGCTCATTTATAAAATAGTTCTGTGTTTCCTTCATTCACTCATAGGATCTTAGGGAAGTAAGACTGGAAGGGACCTTATGAGGTCATCTAGCTTATCCCCCTACTTTAGGCAGGAGCATCCCTAACTAAACCAATCCAGCCAAGTGCCTGTCTAACTTGCTCTTGAAAACTTCTAAGGAGAGAGTCGACAATTTTTTTAGGTAGCCTGTTCTAATGCATGACCACTCACCTAGTCAGAAGTCCTCCTAATCTCCCACCTGAATTTCTCCTCCTGCAGCTTGAGGCCATTGTTCCTAGTCCTGTACCCAAGGTTCACAAAGAAAAATCCACCTCCATCCTCTCTGTAATCGCCTTTCAGGTATTTGAAGACTGCTATCAAATCCCCGCTGTCGTCTTTTCTCCAGACTAAATAACCCTTATTCATTTAGCTTTTTCTTGTAAGACTTGCCTCTCAGGTCTGTAATCATTTTTGTTTCTCTGTGTTCAATTCTTTCCAAACTGTCCACATCCATAGGCGCTGACTTTGTTTTTTGCCGATGGGCACTTTAAACATTTTTTTTTTGGTGTTCCTGTGCCAAGCCCTGTGCACACCCAAGGAGGCAGCATATTACTTCAACCCAGCTCACCCAATGTGGTTTGTGGGTGTTGAGCACCTGCTTAAAAGAAATGCAAAACTCTAGAACTCTTGGTTCAGAAATGATACCTTTTATTAGATCATCCAAGAAATCACACACACAAAATATCTTTTTCTGCAAGCAGTCGGGTGCACGCATCCTTCCTCAGGCTCAGGGAAAATTAAAGATGGTAAAAAGTCCTCATAGGGAGAAAATAATAATTTTCTAATAATTTTATTTTCTACTTACAGGGACTTTTTACCATCTTTAATTTCCCCTGAGCCTGAGGAAGGGCGTGTGCCTTAAAGCTTGCAGAAAAAGATTTTTTTTGGTGTGATTTCTTAATTGGTCTAATAAAAGGTATCGTCTCTGAACCAGGAGCTCTAGAGTTTTGCATTTCTTTTTGTTTCAGACCAACACAGATACCAAATACATCCCTGAGCACCTGCTAATTTTTTTTGGTGGGTGCTTGAGCCTGGGAGCACCCATGAAGTCAATGCCTTTGTCCATAACTTCCTTGAAGTTTGGGGTCTAAAACTGGTTGTGATTTGGGGGCCCATGTTCAATTCTCTCTACTGCCTGAGGAAGTTCAAAATGACCTCACTCAATTCTGTGTTGAATGACCTAATCACCTGGCTAGAGGATAGTCCAGGATTTCACCATTCCTGTTAAAGCTGTTTCTCATTATGTAGCACACCGAAAATATACAAGACCTTTTGTGTTATAAAGTGTTTCATATCACTGTGCATCTCGTTTGGCTGTAAAGCGTGATCATGTTTTCTGAGGTCATGAGATTGTTGTATATTGTGCCTCCTCTTGCACTAGAGAGGACCACTTCCCCCACCGTCTCCCCCAGACCACTGCCTTATGATTCCTTAAGAGAACCTGTAAAACCAGTTTAATGACTCTGGACAAATCCTGGAATGCCGACCCCCTTTAAAGCCATTGGTCTGCATTAGCAGTGTTCCAAGGAGGCTGCTTCTTGACTGGGGCACTGTGATGAGGTCAGAAAAGTTATTTAAGGCTCAGGCCACCTGGGCTGGGGATCTCTATCTCTGTTTTCCCCCTGGGTCCCCTGTGGAGGGGAGGACGAATGCTGGAATGCTTGCTGGGGCCTGAGGCCAGGTACTACAGAGAGCCAGGGTTTCAAGTCCAGTAGCCGTGTGGGGTTTGGGCTGGGAGTCCAAGGCAGGAGCTGGTAGATCACCCCCGCAGCCACTCACGTAGAAGCAGCAGCTCCCTACTGGCTTGGCGGAGCTACATCAACTCACCATTGGGCCCTTTACATACCAGAGGGAACTGGTGTCCCCAGTGGACAGTGATGGTGAGGGAGATGAAGCACCCAAATTCTCAGGGACTAATCTTTTTTGGGTCGAGACTCCCCAACTCTTGGACTGAAAAGCTTGAGGTTGAAGGCTCCCCAGTAGGGTTAGGGGTGATACTGGGTATACTATGAACCAGGACAGTGTTTTTGTTTTGCTTGACCGTGTGTTGTGTTCTGGTGTTTGTCTCTGTAATAAATCAGGGGTTTGTGTTCATATTGCTTGCAAGGGAAAGGTTGTTGGTTTTATTGGACACTCTAGTGATTCATTTAGTGTTTCCCAGGTAGACTGGGTGCAGGCTTGAGCCAACATAAAATATATTTTAATACCACCAAAATTGAACCTGATCTTTGTTGCTGCTGATAGGTGCTCAGCAGAAGGGTTACATTATGTAAAGAAATTTGGGATCCACTGAGTCGGAGAAAGAGAGTGCAAGAAAATCTATTAAGGCATCTACTTCTTTAATACACAGTGCTCTTACTGTTAAGATTGAGTGACAAAAGTGCAGTGCAGCAGGAGAAGACCCACCCACCTTTTGTATTTACATTTTTTTGGGGACTTGAGCAAGGTGGAATGGAACTGCACTTATGCACCTAATTGGTTGAATAGGAACTTGCCCTTAAATTTTAAAACTAAATTCCCAGAATATTTCATCTGCACTGGTTACATTGTAGCTCATGGCTTCTGTGGCCCCTGTCATATATAGACACCTTCACTGAGAACAAGACTCCCTCCCCACCCACCTGTATTTTCAGTGACCCCATTCCTGACTTTGTGGAGGAGAAAACTGATTGGTCTGAATACAGAAGGACTGAAAAACCTGTGGAGCCTGGTGTGTGTGTGTGTGTGTGTGTGTGTGTGTGTGGACATGGGATAAAACTGGGTCTAGAGTCCTTTTTTAAATACATAGGGGGCAAAAAGAAGGTTCTGGGTAACGTGGGGCCCCTGCAAGACACACTAGGAAATTTGGTTGTCACACCAGACGACAAAGCTAACCTATTTAATGATTTCTTTGCCTCCATTTTTCTGAGCAGGGACTGGAACAGCCACTCCTCCTCTGGGCCCCTCTTAGAGCCCAGGGGAGGTGCACCTAGACCAAGGGTTAGTGAGGAACTAGTCAGGGAACTTCTGGAGGGACTGGATGTATTCAAATCAGCTGGTCCAGATGATCTCCACCCCAGAGTACTGAGGGAATTAGCTGAGGTCATTGCAGGACCCCTGGCACGGCTTTACGAGCACTTGTGATGCTCTGGTGTGGTGCCAGAGGACTGGAAGAGGGCCAACCTGGTTCCCATCTTCAAAAAGGGGAGGAAGGAGGACCTGGGAAACTATAGGCCAGTTAGTCTTATCTCAATGCTAGGTAAGCTTTTTGAGAGAATTATTCTCGCCTTCTACGACCAGGCCACCAAATCCTTAGATGCAGGGGTACAGTGGACATAGTCTTCCTGGACTTTTGGAAGGCCTTTGACACTGTCTCTCACCCTGTTCTCATTAAGAAACTGGGGGACTGTGGTGTCAACACCTATACAGTCAAATGGGTCGCCAACTGGCTGGAGGGCCGCACCCAGAGAGTGGCAGTGGACAGGTCATTTTCGACCTGGAGAGATGTGGGCAGTGGGGCTCCGCAAGGCTCGGTCCTTGGGCCTGCACTTTTCAACATCTACATCAGTGACTTGAACGAGGGGGTAAAAAGTATTCTTCATGTTTTGGAGGACCAGTTTGATTTGAAGAATTGTTGAGCACTTGACTATACATAATGTCTGGAAGAGCTGTGTTCAGAAGACATGAAATGCCACATAATGGCAATTACTCTGAAAAAAAATTAGTCTGTAAGTATCTTGGGCAAGCTGAGTGGATAACTCAGTCCTTAATCCTTTCTGAACTTCACGTCACACCTGTGAAATGGGGACAACAATATGTCAGAATCTCACAGCAGTATTGTAGAAATAAAATAATGTTTATGAAGCATTGAGTAGCTGTTGTGATAAGTGCCAAAGATCAGCCCATGAGGAAAATCATAAATCTGTCTTCGTAGCAGGGGTTGAACAATGTGAAGGAAATAAGGCATGGGCACTTTGAACAATGCGAATAAAACAAAATATTAAATAACTGCTCATTAAGTGAGCATCATTCATCCTGTACAGTAAATGAGGCCAGAGTCATGTGGAAAAAATTGTCTGTTATGTAATGAAAAAATAACCAATTATGACTAAAGCCATGGAGCATCTCCATCCCTTGAATTAACAGTCCATTTCACTGTCTACATTCCTCACTGAACAAACTGTTAGGCGGAAAGGCCACTATCTGCTTCACAAGAATTAGAAACACATATTGGCAGTGACTTCCCCATCATTTCAATAAGTATGCACATCTTATTGTAAGGGCAGCATTCTTCTGCTCAGTATAATGAACTGAAACTGAATGTGCAGACTCTGAGAAGGCACTTCCTTTGGATGGGCAGAGAAGGAGCTGAGTAATGGCTCCAGATTTAAATGCACAAAGGAGGGTCTTTCCATTGATTTAACAAAGGGGGAGATCAGCTCCCAATATGTCTGGCTTCCATTTGCAACTGCAAAATGAAGCACCCAAGAGCTCAACTGTTCGAGCGTCACTTCTCACTTGAATCATTGGCGCTGCATTTGAGATCAGGATCAGCTACATTTCTTAGTGTGCTTCATATTTCTATAAGGGGAGTTACAGTCCCACTGAATGGAGGAGTCTGTCTAGCTCTGGGGACAGTGAATACAAGGAAATACTTGCAGTTCTGGATATGATGGCATCTTCTGGTATTTTGCTGCTATTTTTTCCCCTGACACAATTTCACTTGACTGTTTAGAATTTCATAGGAAATGCTCAGTAAGGTGCTTACACTTCCTTTTTCAATGTCTTAAATGGTGGAACATTGATGCTTTTTCTACTCACTGAATGTTTCTTTGTTTTTCTGAAGGTAAAGCCGTAAGCGAATACATATTGAGGGGCCGACCCCCCTGCCTCCCACTGATATCTGCTTATGTTAACATGCCTCATGAGTGAACATCAGCTGAAGACTGCAACGTCTCCCCCAGAATATTAGGCAAATGCACATGCTGTTCAAACTGTTTCTTAAACTTCAAATAAGAAAAATTATTGTTTTGCTGGTCAGCAGTCATGCAGGCACTGGAACATGAAGTGTTATGCTCTACATTCTGGTACAGCTCCTACCTCCTTGTTTCCCCATCCCAGCAATTTCAGCAGCCAGTGAGAAATACTTGGTGTCTACAGAGATTGCTATTCATATTTCTTCTTTAATGAGACACTTGGGATCTATAAGGAATGTTGTGTGGAGACACAATAAATGTAAGTTCCCATGTATTGAGATGAGAAAGACCTATTACACAAATGTTGTGGGCATCATTGTATTGGCTTAAACCCTGACTCTGTACCACTGTGACCTAGCTTCCTGGCAACTTCTGAATCGGCTCATTTTCATTCTGCCTATGTGACATATCTATAGCAAAAGCATGGAATAGACTTAGTTTCTTATTCAGTCATTAAGCTATAAGTGATTGGAACAACAGTACTGTATTGTAAAAGGAAAAACTGAAAAGGTCTTTTTAAATCACCAGGGCAGAAGATGTTTGGATTGAGGCAGAATAACCTGAGGGAGTAATGTCTAGTTTATTATTTCTTCCGATTTAAGGCCTCCTTGCACTTATTAATTAGCTCTTGTCTATTTGCGTTACCTATCCAATTCTAAAGAAAAATAAAAATGATCTGTAGTGTACTTTTCCTTCCTTTGGTCTTTATTGCTGAAATCAATGGTTACATGCAAATTAAATAACAAGGGTACTAACCTGTAGTATTTATATTCTGCCTTGTCTATGCATCAGCTTAAATAAAAGCTAAACTTGATTGAATGTACCTCTCATAGAATCATAGAGAATTGGGGCTGGAAGGGACCTCCAGATGTCATTTAGTTCAACCCCCATCCCTACCCAAACCATCCTATACAAATCCATTGTCTAACTTATTAGCACAGCTACACATTCAACCCTGACACTGCCACACAACATAACACCCTAACATGCCACAGGTAAAGCAGAGAGACCACAGTGGCTAACGTCCTGCTGCTACAAAAGTTGTTAAAATAAACTTGAGACATCCAAGGAAGAGGTCCATGTCCCTGCTATAGAGGAAGGCAGAAACCCCAACAGTTCATACCAATCTAATTGTGGGGTAAAATTTCTTCCTGACCCCAAATATGGTGATCAGTTTGACCCTGAGCAGAGGGGCAAGACCCTCTAGCCAGGAACCTCTGGGTGCAAGTCCCAGCAGCAGCCTTGGCAAAACCCTGTCAAAATCCCTACCCTTGGCAGTCAACATCCAACACTTCTGAGGAAGTCTTAAAAACCCTTCTGACACATGGAGTAGCAGGGCAAGAAAAAATTATCTCCCAGCTCCAGGTGGCAACCAGAAGAGCCCAAAAGTACAGGAAATATGTATAGTAGAATAGAGGTATAGCTACTCCTATATCATCCTTATCCAATACCTGTCTAACCTCTTCTTCAACACCTCCAGTGATGGAGAGTTCACAGCTACCCTAGGAAGTCTATCCACTGCCTTAGTCTTCTAACACTGAAGTAGTTTTTCTTTATATCCCATCTAAACCTACTTTGTTGTAGCTTCAGCTGGTCTGTGTCTTAGTTTCTGCAGAAAAAGAAAAAAGTGTATTGATGCACGTTTGAACTATGGTTAACTTTCTCTAACCTCACTAACTTCTGCATGTCCTTTTTAGAATGCAGAACCCAAAACTGCACACAGTATTCTAGATAAGGCCTAACCAGTGTTGAGTAGAGAGGCACTATTACCTCCCATGTCTTGCACCTAAAGGCACCCCCAAACTGAATTCACCTTTTGTGCAGTTGCATCATACTGCAGACTTATGTTCAGTTTGCAATCTGTCATGACTCCTGAATATTTTGCCCTAGTGCTGCCATACAGTAAGGTGCCACCTATTTTGTATCTGTATTTTTGATTATTCTTCCTGAGTTGTAGCTGCTTGTATTTGTTAGCATTGAACTTCCTCCTATTATCTCTAGCCCAGCTTTCCAGTGTATCAAGATCCTTTTGAATTGTGCTCCTGTCCTCCAGTGTGTCCTCTATCTTTCCTAGTTTCATGTCATCTGCAAACATGTTCAGGTATCTCTCAATTCTAGCATCTAAAACATATTTAATATTTCCTAAAGATAAGTCTACAGTTTTTTGACTAAAGCTGTGTATAAAAATGAGAGTCCCTTTTGAAAGTGGCATGAAAAGTTGAGGACATCAAGAATCTAAGTGAAGAAACTTGTCTGGTATTTACTATTTCAGTGAATATTAGCTATAAAGACCAGTTTTTTTAGAAGCAATAAGAAGGCTCTGTTGCTCCAAATAATTTTAGTTGGACTTCAGGGCTAGGGACAGGCATTCAAAAAGCCAGAGCCTGAATTGATTCAGTCTTTGCAGGTTAGTCTAACTTGCCTAGATTGAATCAGTTTGCACCTGTACAGATATTCCCTTTAATAAGAAATGCAGGCACATGTCTGACATGGCTCAGGCTAGAAGCTAGGGGGTGCTACAGCAGCCCTACCTTTCCTTCCACAATGCTAAGCTGGGGGGTGGGGAGGGATGGCCAGGCCCTGGCAGGACCTCTGACTGGGGAGGGGTTTAAACCCCCTCCCTGGCATGCACAGTACCAGGCTTTTCCCCACTAGCTGCTTATGGGGCAGGAATGTCGCCAGCCCCCAGCCCCCTGCTACCACTCTGAGGCAAAGGGGGATTGTGCAGTGCATGCATCTGTTGATGATACCGAGCTTCTTGATCTCCCTCTCCCTGCTTCTTCATACTGTCTGCAAACCTGACAGGTCAGGGAGCCAGCAGGGAGCTGATAACACAGCATTTATGAGCCCATCAATGAAACAGAAACCTCTGTTATTAGTTCGAGCTCTTCCTAAACAGCCTTTTCCAAGGAAGAAATGGAGGCACTTTAATAGCTGACCTGTTGATTAGCTCCAAAAAACCCTAAGCAGATATGGTTCTGTCTGCCTGCCCCAGTGAAATTGGAGACACACACACAGACACCTCTCAGCATTAACTAGCATACCACATGCCCGGGGTCCATGCTGTGGTAGATGCAAAGACAGGGGGAATCCCTGCTTGAGCAGTGGGGGGTGGAAGGGGGGGGCAGGGAAAGCCAAGCAAACCCTGCTGTGCCTGCAGTCTTCACCAGAGCTCTGGCTAGGGAGCAGGGTGCCGGGGCCAGTTCTGTTCTCTGGAGCAGACAGCATAGCCCAGGGCTGCAAAGCATCTGGGATGCTGGGGGACTTTGGTTTAACTTAAACCAGGAAGGGGTCTGGGACAGACATTGCATAAGCTGGTTTGACCCAAATCAGTTCAGTGTGATATTTATTACATTTAACCAGGTTTATCTTAAACTAGTTTCAGCCATTTTGAAGCTGGTTTATGTGCACTGAACTTATGTTTTGTTACAGGTTTAAACCAGTTTCTGATCACTTAAACTAGTTTATGTGTAATGTTTGTCCCTAGCCCAGGTGGTGATCATTGCATAGAAAATTAGGCCTTGTCACTGAACAAAGAAAGTTAACCATAGTTCAAACATGCATCAATACATTCTAATGACATTCTAACAATATAATTCCCTTTGATTAGATGATCCTCTAGTCAAAGGGAATTATGTTTAATTAATGGGTAAATAGGAGCATGGCAACAAAAATGAGCCATTCGTAGATTGGGTCTCATCGGTTGTTTCTAGAGATGAGTGTAAGCCATGAAGTTCAGACCCAGATGTAAATTTATTCAGATTTCGGTTGGATTGGATTTGGTTCTGGATTGGTACATGCTGTTGAGTGCTAATGAAAGTGCTAGCCAATACTAAAATTAATCCCATCCCATTAAGGTTAGGTAATTAATAATCTTGTCACATAGCACCAAATGTTCCAACAGTCCAGCTAAAATTGCATGTTCATATGAATATGCATATGACTAAATAAGAGATATTTTTTCCTCCAATATAGTTTTACTCAGATAAATTATGGAAGTAAATGTAGAAACCAGTATCTGTTATATCCCCGTTCAATTCCTTTTTCAGTATCAGCATAAGAGTATCTGAGTGGGACTTTACATGAGTGTCTAAACATTTTATAGAGGCATGTTGTGTGTCTACCTATGATCCTTTAGCCATTTTTTTATGTAATCAATGTGCTGAGCTCCCCCTCTCTCCATCTGTGTTGGGAAAGGGACATATTGTATTTCCCTCTTCTGTAACTTTGTAATATTTTGCCTGGTTTCTTAACTAGTTGAAACTAAAAAATAGGCAGCGTAAGTCATTCAGTTCCATCTAGGAAATCCCAATTATATTGCATACGTAATGAGAAAAGAAGTTTTAACCAAAGAGTGTCTTCTATTTTTGCATCATATTAATGACACATTGATGTGAGCTTTCTTTTGGTTTAACATGCCTCAGCTGAGCTGCTGAGCTAATATACTGAAGAACTGCAGCAGTTTAAAATATGCTACTGCTTCTGTTCTGATGTTCCCAATTTGTGCCTTTCCAGCCTCAGAGCTTTCCCTTGGGAAAATGCCTAAAATGCCTGTAGTTGACAAGGTGGACTTCTGGATAAAAGGGGAATGAAAACTGTGAATAGCATGAACAAATTCTTGGTGAAACAGATAGTGAGCAAGAGTGTTGATTGAATATTACTAACTAGACTTCAGACTTTGGAAATGTCACTTCTTCGTACAAACCAAATGGTTTGAAAGAATTAAAGTAGGATTTTCCCTTTAATATAGGCCAAATCTTCAACTCTTTATGGAGAAGCACTTAGTGAAGTTATATTTGTTGTGGGACAACTGAAACTACTGGGTAAAATCAACAATATGCATTATGTTGAGGAAAAAAGTTATTTCTAAATGGAATTTGTAGAGACTCTAATTTTAGCAGTTAATAAACTCAAAAGATAAAAAGTCAAATCAATGAAAATTTATTAAGCAAAATATTGTGCTTTCACCTGTATGTTGATGGTAATCACTCGCATGTAATTGAAGGTAGATTTTTTTCCCTATGTAGTATAGTTTAATACACTGCTCTATATCAGAACTGTTGGTGTATTTGCATGCATTCCATTACAATTTAACTTTCAGCAGTTTGTTTTAAGAAAAATAAAAGATGAAATAGCGGAAATATCTAACTTCCATGTATCAGGAAATCATATGTAAAAGTGTTGTTATTGCTGGCTTCTTCCAACCTGCTGTTAGCACCGAATCCTCATTAGTGACCTGATGAGACCGGATTTCAGCCTTTCTACCTGCTGGGTGGAAATGCATGTCACAGCAGTAAAAGCATCTGCTTCCTTTACTTCAAAGCTTCTTCAGTGTTTTGTTTGACTTTAAATTGGTCTTAAAAGTTGTTTGGCAAGTATGTTTAGTCATCCATATTTTTATTTTTGGTTCAGGTCACCCAGCAGCAGATCTTGGTTACATTCCTTTAGTAAAATTACACAGGTTTGCTTTCTTTCATATCTTTAGAATGTCGATGAGTTTATTGTGGTTAACACCCTGAACACCTGGGTGGCAATATCAAACGACACAGCATTTAATTCATAAAAGTAGAATTAATGTTCTAGTCCTTGGAATGATGCACCAATCACTTTCCTACCTTTTCAAAGAATAGAAGCTTATGAATGGATGATTCATGCTGGCGTAGATCAAGATACCAGAATAAAATCTAGTCATGCACAAATATTTAATGTGAACTCTACAAATTCATGTTAAATACACCTGGTGCCTTTAAGCAAACAAAGTGCAGTGCCAGCCATAAAGATGTAAAACACACAGGATATTGGACTGTTGGTTTTACCTGCTGGTGCATAAAGTACTTCTTGGACATTCCAGGATTAAGAGTTAAGTGGAAACGAAGTCGCTTATCTTTGTCAAGATCATTGTTCCACTTACGTTTACTATGGATGCTCTTCTTTCATGATGTTTGTATTACATATCCTAGCTAACAGCGAGTGCTGAGTTCGTACAGCAAGTCTGTGACTATAGTAGTCTATTTTTTGTTGCAATAGGCAATTGAAGTAGGAGCCCATGGCATACATTTCTTGGAAGATTATGATTTGCCGAACAAAAATTTTGCCCCTTCATCATGGAGACTAACTATATTAATAATTTGTTACCAAAACAGATGATTCAAATCTTGAAAGAATGAGTAAAAATTAAGTGATGAATTCAGAATTTTTTCCACAGTGCTTAGTCAATATATCCCAGTCCTTACATAGGTGATAAGAAACTCATTGCCTAGCCTTGGCTTTTATTGCTGAGACTGATAAGTAGAATATCAATTAATATCTATTATGGTTTTGAAAAAATATTGTCCCCCTCTATTAATGATCTCAATTAAAAAATATCTAATTTAATGGGCCATTAAAAATCATTGACTTCCCACTGGATTAGGACGTGGGAGCCTGGACTGTGTTGAGAGAAAGATCTTGGGCTGGGTGTTTTAATAGTATGTCCAGCAAAGAAAAGATACGGCATTTCCTCAATTTCCCCTTTGGTAATAATTTTAAATAGACAGGACCAAATGTAAAACTGTATATGTAGATGGAAGAAAAATGACCTCAATATTTGCAGCTCTTCTTTGAAGTTGCAAGACCTTTGGGGTAAAGACAATTCCCTGTCTTTGTGTACAACTGAACAGAATGGGGGGCTTAGCTAGAGTCATGACTTTTGGTACTATTGCAGTGAAAGTAAATAAATAAAGTGCTCTTTCTATCTTGGTGCTCCAGTGGCCCTATTACAACTGTTACACAATATTTACATTTGTATACCTATATACATTTTCAATCAGTAACTATTACATATTTTTTGTTATTGTATAGGTAGGGAAATTAGAGCAGAAAGGTTAGATAATATGGACTAAAGGCAGATCAAGATTTCTCTCTCAAGTACCTCCACTTTGACCTAAGTATCTGGTGCCTAGTCCTAGGAGGTCCTAGGAAATGCCACCTCTTGGGCATGTATATTACAGGGAAACAATCCTTTGAATATGCATCTTACCGCAATCTACAGAAATACTAAAGCATTTTATTTTGGTTTTTTTTAAAACAAAAGTAAACATTTATTTGTAAAGAACTTTCTTAATTCAGCAATTGCTATTTCCCAGGAAATAAAAAAAATGAACTATTAAAAAAGGCATAAATCCAGAAAATCAAGTGCACTATAAATTATTCTCAAGTAACTCAAGCACGGTTTTTAGTGTCCTAACAAAACATTAATTTTAATGGCAAAAGCAGAAAATAAACCATTTAAAACAAACTTTTAGAAAGTAACACAGCAGTCCACATTTTCTTTGTGTGGCAGCTTCATGACAAATCAAATGTACTTCAACTCTTAATCCTCTGGGTCATACTTTGAAAGTCTTTTTTCAAAGCTCGTTTACCTGCTCATTCTTTTTGGTGAGCATCTCTTAAATGTTGTGGTAGGCAGCTGTTTGCTGATATTTCTTCTCTGGCTCCTTTTCAGCTGTAGATAATTGGTCCTGAACCTTGAGTAGGTCATGCTTTGTCATCATCAAGTTCTCTTTCAAGGACTTTTGGTTTGTTTTCAGTGTCTTCTCACACTGGCATTTAAGAGCAACTGCTGTATTTTCCAGTTCACTGATATCCTGGGTTACATTATCCTTTTGATGTCTCTGAATCATCTGTAAATCTTTCAATGACTCTAGTTTTGATTTTTCTTCCTATGCACTTGATGCCTGTGTTTCTATTGCACTGAATCTGGTTTCAATGTTTCATTTTCTTCTTGGACTCTTGCAATTTCCTTGTTTGGCAGCTCTGAGCCACCTTCATTTAATGAAGCAAGTTTCGGTTTAATGAGTTCTTCACTGAACTTCTTGTTTGAATACTTAAATTCTGACTTTTCAAAGTCATCAACTTTTTCCAACAATTCTCCAACCTAGAGATGCCGGTCTGTAGCTTAGGGTGCCATTTCTCAGCCTGTGAAAAAAGGTTGGCGCAGAAGTAACACATTGGTGTATGTTGTGTTAATGAGTTCTTATTCCACTTCACTGTGTACCACAGTCTGCAACCCATTCAGCATTTCTGTCACCTCATCTATTGTGAAGGTCTCTTCCACCAGCCTGCTGTTATTACGGTCCTGAAAACAAGAATCTACTGTCTTGAGTTGCAGGCCATGCTTTGAACAAGTAAAGCACATGTAGTTGATCACTTCATTCTGGTGGTGCTCATTCAGACCTAACTCTGCCATGGTGACTCCAACAGCTGCTAGGCAGGGGGAGGTGACGGCTGGTTACTGGCAGATGCCTCTTGTGCCAGCTAGTGTTCACTAATTTATGACTGAGGTGTCCATACTATCAAGATTTGGTTAACTCTCAGCTGGGTACTGATTCTGTTAGCAAGTGGCATAGCTCATGAAAAATATTTGTGGGAGTTGAGAATGCTCTGATATATTACTAAGCATGAGGCATTTGGTTCCTGCTATATAAGAAGGGTCATTGGACTCCTCTAAAAATATGTCAGAAAAAAGAATTCTTTTGTATTATTTTCAAATAGCTATTTCTCTTGACATTATAAAAGCTTCTGTATGTGATTTGCTCTTTTACATTTTAATTACAATCTCAAGACACTGCTCATTAGAGAAACAGTCATATCACAACAATATTTTGAAATAAATATCTTAGAAAAATTCATGGAATGCATTATCCATGTGTAAATGACAGTAACAGTATTCAGACCCTCTTCCTCAGCAAAGAAAGTCCCCTTTATTTAGTCAGCTCTGAAATTAGATCCAAAGGCAAAAGGAAAGAATTGCTGGACTTTAAGAATAAATGATCATTCTTTAAAAATAAACTTGGAGAACCCCTTCTTCCCCCTCCCCCCCACCACGCCCCAGCCTGAAACTGGAAATACAAAGTGCAGTAGTCCCAGGCAAGGGGAATATTAATGCATTAGTAATTTGCATGTAATATTTCTGAGGCATTTTATACCTGCAGCTTTGCCAGATTGTGTCTTTGATCCTGTTAGCTTTCCTATCAAAGACTGTGCTGCTGCTCAGGCAAGAGATTGCCAAAATAGGCACTACAGGAAGTAATGCTGTTGACTCAGTACAGTGCTGCTTTTGCTTCACAGTAATGGAACAATGCTCTGTTACAGGTTATTATGCTATCTTTCTTTTGGATGAGATCTGATCTTGAGCAACTATGGTAATTAAAGAACCATGTCCCATATTTGAAGGGGTGAGGTATTAAGCTTACCTATATTACCTGTACAAGTTTCAGCTGGTTACACCTCAGGTTGTCTGATCTGTGGAGGCCTAACATTTCATGCTTTAGATTAGTATTTCACAAAAATAGGCAAACTGTGGCTGGAGTAGGCAAAAATAAAGGAATTTTCTAAGAATTGTTATTGTTGTTATTATATGTGGCTGTTTAAAGGAAATCAAGGCACTTGATGAATAAAATCTATGACTCGGAAAAAGTAAGTGTAATGAAAACTTAATAGTTATGGAATTCATATATATTAGTTGTTAAGATTTCACTTGGGTTCTGGATTAGTGGAAGATTATTTTATCATGAAGTCATGCTGATTAAACTATCTGGATCCTCTTCCACCAGAAAGATAAACTCTCGCTCTATTCATTTTAACAACAACAACAACAACAACAACAACAACAATTTAGAAGTATAGGCTGTGGAAGCCCTTCGCTGCCTCCACTATCTTCATCTATTCCTGTCTGCTCTGTGCCTTCATCCTCCAGTCTTCTCCCTTTAATTTCGGTAGGTCTGACACTACATCATCTAACCATCTTGATCTTCCAGGGGGCCTTCTCCCCACTGGTACCCTGACAAGCCCTTTCTTTGGTATCCAGTTCTCTTCTATTTTTCTGTGTGGCCCTGCTACTTTAATTGTTGTGCTTTGATTTCCCATGTCAGGGATAGGTCACTATACAACTGATATAACTCATTATTAGTACTTATGCCATTTTTGTGTTATGGGATTATATGGTGCACCAAAGATTTACCATAAAGTATTCCTTTTAAATGATACAAGGACCTTATGAACTCCTTCCCTTGTGTTTATGTTTTTGACAACTTTTCCCAGTGCCAGGTTGAATAAGATCAGAGACAAACTATCTCTCTGTCTCAGTCTGGTTCTAAAATGGACAAAACATTTTTTTTTAAGACACAACAGAATCTAATCTGCAATCCCCACAATCCTGCCTCCTGCCATGGTGAGATTCATGATTCTGAGATCAGGGATTAGATCCAAATCATGCTTTACTTGCCAGTACAGTGAGAGCTCGGGATCAAGATCCTGAGATCTCGCTGCACCAGAAAGTTGAAACCTGAGTGCCCACAATCAGCTGATTATTAGCTGGGTCTGGGGACTGAATCAAGATCTGGAACTGGCCCAAGCTGACAATCAGCTAATTGTCAAAATTCTAGCTGGGGCCACATGGATTTAACAGGTCCTGGTGCACAGGGATGCTAGGATTGGGCTGCTGCAGCCTGATCCCAGGTTCCCAGTGCCTGAAGTTGAGTAACAATTCCCTGTACTGCCCAGCTGGGTAGCACACAATATTTTTTACAGGTTTCAGGGGTTAGGGGTGGTTGGTTCTTCCCCCAGCCCTGTTGGATAGGGGACAGACGTTTCCTGTATTTTGGGCTGCCCCATGCTGTATCTTGACACTCAAATAAGTGTCAGGATCTGTCATGGGCCAGCCCCAATAGGCTACGTGTTTAATTTAAGGTGTGATACAAATGAGCCTCAAAGTTGTTAAACGTTATGGGCATGTCCACATGAGCGCGCACGTACCTCTTGCCCCGCCTCAAACCCATTTGAAATAGGGCAACAGGCACATGCTGGAACAAAAAAATGTTCCCCAAGCTGTAAACTTGCAGTGCAGGGAGAAAATTAGACCCCTGGATATCCAGGGGTCTAAAAAAAAGAAGGATAAAAAAGCAATGCAACTGGAGGTTGGGTCCTCCAAACAGATGCTCTGGCTGCCAGAGCATCTCTATGGTTGCCCCTCACCCTGGTGCTGAAACCAGGGCTTTGGTGCCGGTAAGTAAGGGGTTGGGGGGGGGCTGGATGAGGGGGAAAGAGACTGTGGGGGGGACCCCCAATGGTGC
>NW_017728947.1:30829693-30839222 GCF_001723895.1 Crocodylus porosus
TGGGGGATGGGGCCAGGTGGGGCAACAGTTGGGGAGCTGAGGTGGGGCATGTGGGCCTTGCAGGGGAGGTGGTAGCCAGTGTAGAATGTCTGCTAGTTAACCCTGAATGCTGAGATTGATTCATATGTAGACAGACAGAGATAAAACTTAAAATTAGTTAAATTTGTTTGTTGGGAATTTCTAATTCAGCTAATGCCGCCTGTATACTTTGTATTCTCCTAAGGACTCAGTTACCATGTATCTGAGCAAAGTTTTGAGATCTGTGCAAAAAGATTATGATTTGCTACCAGCCCACCTTAACAGGCCACATTCCTGAAGTTAACCCAAGGATTCTATTGAAGGTCTTGTCTACAAAAGAATGACTTAGGCTACCTCATTTCCCACCAACTAGGTATGGCTAGAACTACTTACATTTGCCACAGCTGGGGTGGCTTGTAGCTAATGTCAGTCAATTGTCAGGAAGCTGTCGACAGATTAACTTTAGATCAAGTTGAAGATAGGAATTGCTCTTTTCCTTCTATCAAATAAGATTTTTTACTTTCATGAGTTAAAAAAGGAGAAATAATCTCAACTAAAATTCTTATTTTCCTCCCAGCTTTGCATGGGCTAATTTTAAGGATTGCAGATGTTGAAATAACCAATCAGCAGGAAACAGAGTACCAGAAAGTCAGCCATTAGTATATAACATATAAATTAATCAATGTTCCTCTGTTCAAAAGAGAGGAAGGTCAACCTGGATTTTAATAAAGCTTGTCAACTCCTGTCAATAAGTTTATGGGCTGAGGAGGGAAATTAAATTAGATACTTTTAATCATACAGTAATCCTTGCATGATCAGTTAAAGGGAAATAGATTATCAAAAATAGGATTGATATCTGTACCCTAGTGAAGGGCAGATGTATAAAAAGCATCATTCCAGACAAGATGTTCTTTCATTTCTCGATTCTTGTTTTCAGTTTTTTTTAGCTCCTATGTCCTGGTGAGGACATATTTCTCACAGCCAAGACATACATGAAGATTATTATCACAGTGTAGTACAAAACCAACTGGTAAAACAAGTCTTTTAAGCTAAATGCTCAGAACTTGTGATCCCACTTAAAAACAAATGGCAAGTTAGTTCAGATTAAGTGTCACCGTAGGAACTAAGGTAATAAAATGAAATCCTGGCCATGCTCAAGTCAATGGAAGTCTTTTAACGGTTTTGCGGGTGGTCTTTGCCACATGCAGGCAGTCAACATTTATGGTTTTATAGATTTAACATTCAGGTCCTCATTCAGATTTGATTTAGGGAACATTAGCTACAAGGGAAAAAGAATCATTCAAGAAGAACATGTTGGAAGTACCACAAACTATCCTCTTTATTGTTGGAGAAAACAGATCTTCATAAGTTCTGATCTTTTGCATTTTGGCTGTTGGATTCACACGTTGTCTTGACAACAAACACATTTCCCAAATGAATTTTTATTGGCAGGACACATAGTCAATACAGAAAATCAGAATGATCTCAGAAAATGTGGAATGTCTGCTAGTTAACCCTGAGTGCTGAGATTGATTCATATGTAGACAGACAGAGATAAAAAAGACTGTGTTGGCTTGACGGATGATTTTAGAAGCTGACACTAGGGCTATAGATTGATTTAGTATACTTGCTCCTAATAAAAAGAGACATGGGGAAAATATAGTTCATATTAGTACATGATATGGGAGGCATTGGAAAGTCTTCCTTCATATTTATCCTATATATCCCAGGTTCCTGCTATATTTTTAAAAAATCTTTGTTTCCAGCAAAAACAACACGACCACCTACTTGATGAATCCAAAGCTGATCAGATGGAAAAAATATTCTAAACACTGTTAAATTATAGGATTTCAAATATACATATGAAATATGGTTTGTGAAAATATTTTTTCTATTTTTGTTAATACCTGCATAAGGATTAATTTATGTCTTAAAACTACCACCTAAATATCTGTTGCTTATCTCCAAAGAATATAAAATTAGAATAGGTTGAAAATGGAGTACACTTTTGCAAAAAAAAAAGATATCTATTTTTCTCAAAACAATAAAGTAAATTTAATATCAGAACCATAGCTGATTAGAAAACATGATGAAATATTTCAAATTTTCACTCACGTTCCACTGAAATTTTGATGAAAAAATATCAAAATTGAAATTTTATTTTGTAACTAGACCTCTGTATTAGCTTTTATAAGGGCTGTTCTAGTAGCCTTCATAGTAAACAATTTATTTGTTGGTATGCTGTCCCCTCAGAAACTGCTAGTCTCTAGAGCTACATATTGTCTATATTTGTGGTAGAATAGGATTGCTTGCATTGAAAGTAGGTGGGCTTAGCTAAATACTGACTATCTTTCACACCATTGTGCAAAACAGATGGGTTTTTAGATCAATTACTGGGGATAATTTCTTTCAGAACTTCTCAAATAACTAGATTCAAAGGCCCAAAGGGAGCATTGTGATGTAAACCAGAAGAAACCATTAGATCCTTTAGTGTGATCTCCTGTATAACAAAGAATCTTACCCAATAACTTCTGCTTCAATCCTGTAACTTCTTTTTTAGCTTTAACATTTCTTTTAGAGAGATATTATGTTGTGATTTAAAGTCTGCAAGTAATGAAGAATCTGCCACATCCCTACATATATATTTTGAGCAAAAATGCATGCTTATTTATACAATTACATTTGTGTGCATGGTAGCCTGCCTGGAACAGAATGACTCCTTCCATGAGCTTGGCATCAGCCTTTAAACGGTTAACCAATAAATAGACTTACAACTCAGCTCTCCATGCCTGAAAGCTAGTAAACAAATATCAGCTGGTAGTACCTGCTTTGTTACAGAGCTTTGAATGAAGGTCCAGTTCTAGCCAGGATGTGGAGTTTGGACTAAAGAGTTTCTTTTCTGTGTGTATTAAATCATCAATATCCCCCAGAGAGCCTACCTTCACTGGGTATTTTTGAGAGTGGAAGTGTTCTCATTTCACTGAACTGAATGCTGACTTGGTCATCATCCTTCTTGTTGCTCTGAGATGACAGTGGCACTTAATGTGCAGCCTTGAGCAGACATCTAAATGCCAAAGAAGGGAGGAAGTTCAGACACATTCATGTGCCTAGAACTTCCTGTTACCTGTAGGCATCTTCCTGCTGAAGACTTTGGCCCTCTGAATTGACCTTTGGAGGTAGCTAACTCTCCCTTGACTGTCTGAAGATCCTTGGCACTTAACCTTGTCATATGGGATTTCTATCTTATGGCAGAACACATAATATTTAGATATTGTAGTGTATAAATGAAGTCACTTATATAAATGAAGTTGAATTTGGATCTGGCCATAAGTCTTGCTGGTGGCTTGGCTTTAGTGTTTTTATTCTATTTTCCAATGGACGGGCATGTCAAGGGGTTAATACCTACAGTTTGGAGGCAGGATAAGGCTCATAAACATTGTCATGGTAGGTATTTGGCACCATTACAAATTTAGTTTTCACAAATTTACATACAAATAGGTAGCGAGATGTCCAAATGTCTATCAAAGTGCCAGTTTTTCCATGGAGTTTTGCACATTTGGTCTGTATCCAGACAAGCATGGATGTGTGGTATGTGGTGCCACAGACACATTTGCAGCACCACATACCACACATTCAGCTATCCTCTGCACTGCAAGGGAATAGTGCGGGTTTTTTTTGACCCCCAGATATCCAGGGGTAAAAAAAAAAGTGGAGTGGTGCACTTGGGGGCAGCATGTGCTGAGCAAACCCAGAGCCTGGCCAGCCAGAGTCACACTCTGGCTGTTGCCAGGCTCTGAGTGACAGGATTACTGCTGCTGCAGCCCCAGGAGGCCCCCAGGACTAGGTAAAGCTACTGAGGCCAGCCCAGTGCTGGCCCTAGCCTCCCCTACGCCATTCAGGGTAACCTGCCACGTGCCAGAGGGCACATGGCACAGGCATTCCCCAGGGACAACTAGCTGTGGCACAAGGTGTCCTGCTGCTAGTTGTCAACGGGGAACCAAACATCTATGCTCTTGTGGACACAGCCTTGTGGTAAATATTCACAAAAACATAGTCTTTTAAAGCATTCAGTTTTCTGTGAGTAAACATTGGTCTTAATTTCTGAATACCATACAACTATCTAGATATAGCTAAAAAAGTGATAAAAAATATCTAAGCCCACTCTTACCATCACTGTTCTTTAAAATCAGTGCAAAAGGAAGTCTGCATTTTTTCAACAAAGTTATAGTACAGCCTTGAGTATAGCTGTCCAGATGAGGGTGTCCCGGTAGTCCATGCCATGTCCCTGGAAGATACAAGATTTGTTTCCAGATTCAAGTGCCTGGATTTTTATTGCCTTCCAGGTAAGAAACTGATCTTTCCTACTAATTTCAAAGGAGAATTAAAATTTCACAAAGGTGTTTCACCATCTCCTTTCCACCTTACTCATGGGATCTCAACCTATTTCACTGTTTGATGTTGATAAGTAAATCTAGAATATGTTCTAATGACATTCCATGCTTGGCCTGTCATGGATTCTTTTCTCCTTGTTTTAAATATTCTCTTAACCCTGCACTGAATTCCCAGGTAAGCACACACAGATTTCCTTGTGTATTGCATTTGTGTGTATATATAGCTGTATAGAACAATAACAAATCTCCAAATTTCATTAACATCAAACAATATAAATGTATAAATATGTAGTAGTTAAACTGTTTATCAGTCACCATTGCTTTGTTCTGCACTTTTCTTTCATTTTCTTTAGGAGTTCCTTTTGAAGGCATTTTGATTAGTTATATAATTAGCCACTTGTACAGTTAAAAGCAAACTCTCAAGTTGTACACTGTATATTTACTCTTTGGCTTTGGGAGAGTTTCATTCAGAAGAAATTTGCCATTGTTTCTTTGCCTTCCCATGGGAAAGCTTCAGTTTTGGAAACCATTCAACAAATGTAAGGTATGCAAAGAATAGTGTAAAGACAGGACTAGAGTTTGCCAAACTCTTTGTTAATAGACAGTGGTTACCTATTACTTTATCTCTTTAGTACAAAAGCTCCAGAGATTTTTATGCACACTACTGTGGACTGAGCTTTGATTTCTTGATGACCCATGAAATTGTTAACCTTTTCTATTTGCTGTTGCTGGTGTCCTTTCTTTCTCCTTAGGTTCTGACATGAGTCTTTAAAAGGATAAAAGGAACAGTGATCTACCTTTAATACATTTTCTGTATTCACTTCTTCCATTCATAGACAAGCAATGTCTATGTCAAAATTATATATGAATATAATGTCCCTCAACCTCATTTACAACAATATCAAACCTATACTGTCCCTGTCAGTTTCAGTCAGGTGCATGTACATTTCAAGGTCACGGAAGTTTTAAGACTGAAAATTAATTGGAAGATTACATTTACTTATGTTCATAGAAAACTAACAAATGGTTTTGACACAAACTTAGATGAATACTTTGATTGTTCATATAATGTAGCCACATGATAATCACTGTCCAGTGTTTAATTAATTGGTTTCCAGTCATGCCTAATATGTTTTACACAATAAATGATCCTGTCCCACAGGGGTTGTCAGGCTTATGGAACTGCCCTGAATTCATACTTGATGTCACTGAAGAGAGAGTGGCAATAGGGGCAAATTGGTTTTAAATAGCCCCAGACATTATTTTATATTAACATCAGGTTTCCGCTAAGTTTTGGTTTCAGTGAGAGGATGTGTAGTGCCTGAATATCTGGTGATATCATGCCCCACTGTTCACATGCCTCCTGCAGTAAATGGACATGGGAAGATGTAGCACTGAGCCAGCTGTGTTGGTTTTTGCACCACTCCAGGGTTTTCTAGTGTAAGAGCAATACTTTTCTATCCTATTAGGGCATATATGGTTTTTTGGACTGCCTGAGAAACTGGGGTCAAGATTTAAAGCATTTTATGATGACTTTGAATGAAGATTAATAGAATAGATGAAAGCTGCTACACAAGTATTTCAAGATTAAGGATGTGATATTTTTACAGCCAAAGTTGTAAAATGTTGTACACTTTTCTTGTACACTAGTTGGGTAGGCAGATGATCAAAGATCTAATTTGCTTATACTGCTTTAGGTGCAGGAGCTACAGATGAGTATGTATTTGTGCAGAATCACTTGTTGCATCAACACCTGATAATTGGAGATAGAAGCCTGTTTAATCAATAATCCGTACTGGAACTACTGTCAATTCTGAGCATATCTTTTTTTCACCTAATGATTCTGATGATCAGCTTTGTTGGAAAAGATATTGTATTAATTGCCTATAAAATTAAGCTGCCACCAAAAGGATGCTTGAGTGGAAGTGAAGAGGTACACAGATTTCAAAAGTTTAAGGAAGTATCTCCTTGTTCCCTTTTGTAAATGTTGATGTTTTCACATCCAGTGTGATGATGACTTGGAAGGGAGCTAGGAAAACAGCCAGCTGTTGCATTGCTCAGTGGAGGGAGTGGGAACAGGAACTTCACCATCAGTTACAACGTCAGGGCAAATATAAACCATTACATTGAGGAAACAAAAATAAACATGGCAGATACACCTCCTACCTTAAGAAAATGCTGCACAAAGGCTACAGATCACGTATTGCCTAACAATATAATACCAATGCAAATGAGAAAAAACCCTCAAGCAGAACAGTTCTCATGCTGCCAGTTCCAAAACCAGACCCTCATGGTTTGGCTGACAGACACTTTGTCATGGGGAAGCACTTGGGAACCAGTATGACAAACTCATTTTTGTTTACAGTATTAGCGCACTGCATTGCTTTTGTACATTTGACATTTCCCTGAATTGTTGCACCACATCAGTAGAACGAGGAATGAATTTGTCTTGGGTGACAGGTTGTATGGGTTATCTCCACTTGGTTGTTGATTCAAATACCGTTGGGCCTTGATATACATGGTATTTTTTTGCACGGTTTCAGTTATGCATGGTTAATTAATTGTGACCTTTATTTTTGTACATGGTATGGATTCACTTTTACATGGTGCAGCCCAATCGCTGAGATGTGCAGATAGGTCTAGAATCAGCTGGTCGCTTCCCACCCCCGCCTCCACCACGCTGCTCTCAGTGTAGCTGGTAAGTGTGTTGTGTTGTGGTAGAAGGGGAGGGAAGGGGCATGTGGAGGCAGATCAACACACCCTGTGGTAAGGGAGGCAGTGGGGTAGGGGCTGGGGTAGGCACTGCCCAGCTGGGGTGGAGTGGGTGTGGGACAGTGTCATGGCTTGTGCAGAGGGCACGGGGGGGGGGCAGCTCCCTCCTCTGTGCACACCCCGGGAAGACACGGGGGGGGGCATGTGCCCCCCAGATCTGCGTGGGGTGTAGCGGGCTGTAGATGTGGGCTGGAGTCAGGGTTATGTGGGGCTCTTTTCAGTGGGAGCTGAGCTGGGCTGGGCTCAGGGAGGGTGGCGGCAGTGCTGGAAGGAAGCTATGGGGGTGCTACAGTGAAATTTGGGGTGGCTGCAGCCAGTGTAGCCCCAGATCTGGCCTGCAGCTGCAGCCAGCCTGCCTGCCTTGCCCTGTGCAGATCCAGTGGCACAAGCTCCTGCTCTGTGCCCTCCCAGGGTGTGTGCAGTGGTGGGATCCATCCCCCTTGCACCCCTTAGGTGAGCTGCAGCTTCATCCTGCGCCCTCCTCGCCCCAACTGGGCAGTGTCTGCATCTGTCCCTGCCCCACTCCTCCCTCACTGCTGTGGGGGGTTTGATCTGCCCCCCCATAACTCTTCCCTCCCCCTGTCCTTCCACCACACCAGACTTACCAGCTGTACACAGCTCTCCAAGCTGCCAGGCTCTGCTCCTTGCTGCCTGTGTGCTGTGCTGTGTTGTGCTGTACCTGTGTGCACGCCAAATTTATCAGCCAAATTATTGGCCACATCTGGAACCTAAACCCTTATTTTCCATAGGCCCTTGATATCTTTTCATGCGATTTCTATTTGCACAGTGTTTTTTCAAAAACTTAACCACAATGTTAACTGAGGCCCGACTGTGCCTCCAGTTGCAAGGAAATTTCATATTTCATGCACAAAATCATTCTCTTTAGCTGCAACAGTCTTATTCCACAGGAGCAGGATCCATTCCTGAGAGAATAAACTCCTGTGTTTTCTGCCTGACTTTTGGCCACAGTTATTTTCTGACGTACTGAAAGCACTGGAACAAGTTACCTGTCAGCTTGTGTTAAGACTTATGCTCTCCTTGCCCGGTAAAGGTCCATGGGAAAGTGTTTGATCCTTTGTTGCTAGAGAGCATCATTGCCTTCATGAGGGAGTGCAGACTGACTACTTCTCTGAAAAAAGCCAATTCATGACCCATGCTCAAGGAACCTATTCCTTTTGTATTTTTGACAATCTTGACTTGCACAAAATATTTTAAAGTTTATTTAAAAGACTGTGGTGAAACAACACTCATAATATGTACTGTCTTCATAACTGACCCCTTGTTTATCTGGTTAATGGGCAGGTATAGTTTCATAGTTTCATAGTTGATAGGGTTGGAAGGGACCTAAGCGGATCATCTAATCTGAGCCCCTGCCATGGGCAGGAAAGGATGCTGGGGTCAAATGACTCCAGCTAAGTGGCTGTCTAGCTTCCTTTTGAAGACCCACAGGGTAGGGGCAAGCACCACTTTCCTTGGAAGTTGGTTCCAGACCCTAGCCACCCTGACAGTGAAGTAGTACCTCCTGATATCTAGCCTGAATCGACTCTCAGTCAACTTATGGCCATTGTTCCTTGTTACCCCCAGTAGCGCTCGGGGGAACAGGGACTCTCCCATTGCCTGCTGGTTCCCCTTGGCAAGTTTATAGGCTCCACCAGATTCCCTCTCAACCTTCTTTAGTGGAGGCTGAACAGGTTCAGGTCCCATAGCCTCTCCTCATAGGGCCTGCCCTGCTGCCCCCTAATCATGCGGTGGCCCTCCTCTGGACCTTCTCGATTCTGTCCACATCCCTCCTGAAGTGCGGCGCCCAGAACTGGATGCAGTACTCCAACTGCGGCCTGACCAGTGTTGCATAAGAGGGGGAGGATCACCTCCTTGGACCTGCTCGTGATTCATCTATGGATACATGACAAGGTGCAGTTAGCTTTCCTAACCGCGTCCCCACATTGGTGGCCCATGTTCATCTTGGAATCAATAGTGACTCCAAGATCCTTCTCTGCCTCTGTGCTGATGAGAAGGGAGTTCCCCAGCCTGCAGGTATGCTGCTGGTTCTTCCTCCTCAGGTGCAACACGTTGCACTTGTCCGTATTGAAACCCATCCTATTCTCATCTGCCCACATCTGTAACTTGTCAAGATCTAGTTGTAGCCTGTCCCTCTCTTCTAGCATGCTCACTTCTCTCTACATCTTAGTGTTATCTGTGAACTTGAACAATGTGCTTTTCACCCCTTTGTCCAAATTGCTGATGAAGATGTTGAACAAACCTGTGCTGGCTGTCCCTTAGAATGTTAGCCTGGGCCAGTCCCTCAAGGATGGCCTCCTTAATAAACTTTTCTAAGATCTTCCCCAGGA
>NW_017728947.1:30839322-30846623 GCF_001723895.1 Crocodylus porosus
TAAATTGGATGCTTATCTTGCTGGGATCCTATGAACCCAGCTGACTTCCTGCCCTTTGGGCAGGGGGCTGGACTCAATGATTTCCCGAGGTCCCTTCCAGCCCTAATGTCTATGAAATCTATGAAACAGTGCGTGCCCGAGGACCGAGTCCTGAGGAACCCCACTGCTGGTTGAAAATGACCCATCCACCACTACTTTCTGGGTGTGGCTCTCCAGCCAATTTGAGACCCATCTGACTGTGTAGGCATCAATACCACAGATGCCTAATTTTTTAATGAGGTTGGGGTGAGAGACAGTGTCGAAGGTCTTCCGAAAGTCCAGGAAGACTATGTCTACCGCAACACCTACATCCAAGGCTTTTGTGACCTGGTCATAGAAGGCCATCAGGTTGGTCTGACAGGACCTGCCTCTAATGAACCCGTGTTGGTTGTCCCTAAGCATAAACTCCCCTGCTGGCCCCTTGCAAATGTGCTCTTGGATAATTTTCTCAAAGAGCTTCCCAAGGACCGAAGTAAGACTAATGGGCCTGTAGTTTGCTGGGCCCTCTTTCCTCCCTTTTCTGAAAATAGGGACCACGTTGGCCTTTTTCCAGTCATCAGGCACCCACCAGAGCATGGCATAGTCACTTCAGATGGTCTTTGCGACTGATTTTTTCCTGACAATTCTTGAACAAATATTCCTGTGGGCAGAGAGCAGTTGTAATGACATCTTGATATCATCATTGTAGAAGTGTTGCTGATTCTTTGCTAACCAAAGAGGGGATAGAAGGCCTGTTTTGGGGTGGCTCTGTTTTCAAATTGTTAAGCAGTCTAAGGTGTTATGTTGAGCCCCATTAGTCTCTCATCTGACAGTGATGTTGGGTGAAGTTCTACTAGGATCCATTTTGTAACCATACTTGTTTAACAGATATATTGGTTCATAGGACGATTTTCAGGGAAGGATCAGTTGTGGTGTCTTGGGTAGGTTGAGGTAGTCTGTTTTTATATCTTCCTTTCCTCCAATTTGACTGGAGGGGTAAAATGCCTGGTCCTGTGGGTGAGGGTCTCATTACCACCGATCTCTGACTTCAAAGCAAGACCAAGGCATTCTTGTTTCTTGCCCTTATCACAGGGATAGCATAAGCTGAAAACTTGGAAGAAAAACAGCAGCAAAATACAATAAAGCTGTGGTGTTTGTGTATACAAATCAGGGGCTCCATATCAAATGACCCTCAGGGAAAGCAAACCATTCCCAGGCAGAGGTGTGGTGGGAACTCAGATAAATGCTTCCATGTCGCCTGCAGAAAGAAAAGCTCAGTGTATTCCAATACAAAAACTAATATTCCAAATACTTCATCATCCTGCAGTCTCTAATATCATAGCCAGCTCATCACAATAAAGCAAGACCCAGTGTTCTCTCCTAGGCAAATCCTTATTAAGTAACACCCTGGGAAGCGGTATTCCTTACAACAGGTATCATGGATAGGGATGGAATCCTTCCTATCTCACTTTGCCCCTATAGAGCATTTAGCATAGATACTCCACTGCTATACTGTTTTCTGAACACACATGTTTTATTTTTATAGGGAACTGTGCATGATAGCTCTTCCTATGCCCTTTCCTTCAGTCTGCTCAAACTCTTCCTTGCTTGGTGAAATTCAAAGAGCCTCTGTAGCTCCACTGTACATGGAGATACAGAAGACTTCTCATACAGATTCTCCATAGCTGAGAACACACTTGCTATAACGTACAGTCAAGTTCTCTCACCTTTAAAATCATCAGTAGTCAACTGAATTTTTGTGAAATTCTTATCAATGTATTGAATACTTGGGACAAGGCAGCAGCCTTGCTCTCCTCTCATCCAGTTGGTTCTTCCCAGTTCTCAGTAGCCTAATGCCACTAGTCTTAGCAGAAACATACTAGCTAGGCTGGGTCAGGGACAAAAATATCATTTAAATGTACCTTTCTAGCTATCCATCTCCTTTATGGCAAAACCTCAGCATCATTATACCAGGTCAGCTGAGAGGTCCCTCTTATCCAAACAGTGGCCACTAAGATAGTGGCTAAGAACAACAGGAGTTCCATAAATGAAACAACGTAAGGACCAGGTTGTTTAAGAGTCCAAGGATGTATCTGAAGCTGCTAAACTGGAATAGTAATACTTTAGAATGTGCATTAAGTTTCCTGGTTTTATAAAAAGCTGAGGTTTATTATATCAAGATGTACAAAGAATAGGCCAATAGGTTTTATCTCTAGTAAACTTGAAGAAGTTGAAAGACTTGTCTACCTAACAAAAAGGTCATTTATAAATGAAACTGAATATTCCTGATGGGAGCTGGGCAAATCTTTTTGGCAAGGGGAAATATGATATCATGGTTCAGATCCTCCCTAAATTGAGTAAAGAATGAATGTGAACTTAGGTCTCCCACTTCTCAGGTACGTGTTCCAACCCCCAGTCTCTGGTGTGAAGAGATAGGGTTCATTCAGTCCCTGCTGTTGGGGTTGTTCCACTTCACGTGAAATATTCAGAGAGAGAGGTTGTACGTGTGGCTCTCTAGCTTGGTGGTTAAAGACCTCACATGGGAGCTGTGGTTATGAGTGTCCGCTCTAGTAAATTATCTGTACAAAATGTAACAGCATCATTAGGAGAAATTTTACTTCCTACCCTCCAAACCTTATAGAATAATGGCTAGGACACAATTCTGGGAGATGTGGGTTCAATTTGCCTCAGGCAGAGCAGAGAAATGAACCTGGGTCTCATTTTCTGGATAAATGCCCTAACCACTGAACTGCTGGCTGTACCTTTCGGGGGAATTTAAAAAAAATCCAGCCCATTGCTCCCAAGATCCTGAAAACAGAATGTTTCATATTAAATTGAAGATTTCATTTGAAATGGAACAAAACATCAGCATCTTATTTTGATGAGGAAAAGCAAACATTAAAAAATATTTGTTGGACTCAAGCTGAATTTTATTTTACAATTTTTTGTTCAGCAGTCAGAATAAAAAACCAGTTATTCACACAGCTGTTTTTGTGACATCATTAGACTGTAAAGGCTTATTCAATTATTATTTTTTCAACTTTAAGAATGCATCTCTGTATGGGTCTGAGGCATCAATTAGAACTGTTACATTTTGAAGGCTTCCCACAAATGCTGATCCTATCAAATTAATAAAACATACTGTGATTCATTTTTAAGAACATGTGCATCTTTTTTCTATTAAAATGGACTTGCAGATCCATGTAGTTTACATATTTAAGCCATATGCTTAAATGACCTTGTTCATCTCCATTTCATACTCTTCATTCCACATCCTGTAATCTCACCCATATACCTTTACCTCAGACAGGCTAACTTCAAAAGCACTTTTTCCATGCTGCATATAAATGTGATTGTTCCTTATTGTGAGCTAAAAACATAAAAACTGAAACACCAAAATAAACCCTTCACCAAAATAAACCCTTCACAAAAACACATGAACTATACACTGCAAATCAAACAGATAGGAATTCCATTGCTTTTTTTTGCATTCTTTCCACTTTCTTACATATTTGATCCTGTCACAAGGGTCCCTTTTAATACCCTTTTGTATGATTCCATGTACTTTTCTCAGACCAGGGCATTATGATTCCTCCTTTGCCTGCAAAACCCATTGCACAGATGAACATATTATCAAATATATACAAATGAAAAATAAGAAATGGCAAATTATTAAAAAAAGATTCAATTATTTTTTCATCAAGATGCTCTATTAATGTCCCTGGAGGTTCAAGTGCTTTATTTACTTCCTGGACAGCACAGGTATTAGTATTGGCAGCTTTCCCACTTTGGATTGGCTACCTGAAGGAGCAAGAACATTGGTAAATCTCTAAATCTATTTGCCCATTCATTCCTTGGGTTTGTTTTCTTAGATTGATAATTAGGGCTGCATTTAGTACCAGTGGCCACTGTGATTTTTTTGTTTTGTTATGTGAGTAGCAAAAATAATTTCATATAAGTCACTGATGAGTTATAACTACTGTGATGGCCTTGACTTGAATCAACAGCCTAGAGGTCAGAGGCTTTATGGCCCTTACAAATCTAAAGGGAAAATATTTATTCTTAAATATAGGTTATTTGTCAGAAATTAACACTCCTAGTAAATAACCATGTGTATGAATGGATTTCTTTTGTGATCTCTTACAGGAATGCCCATGCTGTGTGCATTGTGTCTGTTTTTGTGTATGAATCCGGCTTAGGCACATCACTTACTGTACTCATTTTGCTTCAGAATTGCACTTCTAATATATTTCCAGCTCTTTGAGGACAAATCTTTGGGGAACTTCATGATATTTGTATCAATGCAATATGTTTGTGCATGCAGAAGGTAAAAGCATTTCAGTACCACAAGGAGGAGAGAGAGTGTTACCTTAACACACACACTCACTCCTTTCTCTTCTGCTATAAAACTGGATTGTTCTCTGAAATGTAGTTATGTGATTTTGCTGCAGGCAGCTGGTTGAGTTACAGGTAAATTACTGCTTTCTTCCATACCTGTCTTTCAAATGAGTTCACATATTACTGTAGATTAAGATAAACAATGGAGGCTATTAATGGGAGATGGGAAGGAGGGTGAGGGGAAAGCACAGGACATCTTGATTTTTTCTCCCCCTCCTGTTATGTTTTTCTATGGAATGAATATGTGCAAAAGGGGATCAGCTGTTAAGTAAGTGCTGAGAACCTTCAATGAGTTCCAACTGCACAGCAATTGGCTTTTGAACTCACTAGACATGTGACAGAGTTGAGTTGGCAATCTCGCCAGCAGAAGTCTGCGTTGCATAAACTTGTGTACTTCTCAGCTTCCTCTCATTCTGTTTTAAAGTGGGCTTTCTAGAACAAGATTCACTGTGTGTATGTAAGGCAAACTTTCCAGACATTGGTTTTCACTGGCCTGGAAAGCAAGACCTTTAAATACCCATTCCTTTTCCTTCAATGAACATTACATATATAATTGAATGTCAATTATTTATGTTCTATGCACTTGGACCCAAAATGATTCTTGTCTTCGTTAAAATTTCTCCAGATGTAGTTGACTGTTAATGACTAAATCAGTTGGGATATATTAATAATATGGTAACCTGTGGAAAATCTATATATGCTAGGATATGCTAGTTCTTTTTTTTGCCGAGTTGTGGGGATAATGCATATCTTATGCACTATTACAAAGTAAGTCTTGACTTTTGAATGGCAGGTACTTTAAATGGCTTCCAACTGAGGATCAAGGTCTGTTCAAACATTAGTTTTCACATCTTCTATAGGAGGAAAGTTTACGTGACTTAATGAAGGATACTCAGGAAGTCTATCACAAACTGGGAACAGAACCTAAAGTGCCTGACTCCCAGTTCTGTTTAATAGCTGCAAGATACTCTTCCTCTACTAGGAGCTACAAAAATTTTACTTCTTAACAGATTAAAAGAGGACTTTGGTTTTAAACAGTAATTTTTCACAATATGAGCAAATAATAAATGTGATGTAATAAATGTAATAAATAAACGAAGAAAGCAATTCTCCTCTATTCTATATACACAGTATTACACTGTATCTCAGAGTACTGCCTCTTATAAAATCTATTGCAGAAAAGTCCCAGAATGTTGCACCCCCATATTAAAATAAACCTATCCAGTCTTAAAATTAACATGAGGCCAGTACTGAGGTAACCTGCACTAAGTTTTGAACTAACATGGGCTAATTCATGGTTTTGCTTTGAAACCAGAATAGAGTTTGAACCAGCACCCTAATCTGTATAGCCTTGAACTTTGAAAATGTTTGGATCAGAATACAAACTTTGTGGCTTGAGCACTTTCTCACAAGTTGCAAGCATAGAAAAAAATGTAGTGTCATGCGGTTTTATTGCAAAATAAGGTTATACACTGTTGGTTTGGGAGGACTTTCACTTTAAGTTTTGGAGTTCATTCAAATATCATATTTTGTAGGCAGTGAGGGGAAGTAGAGGAATCAAGCAGATTAAAACATAATCTAAAATTTGTCTCCAAATATTGCTAAAATAAAATAGGGAAGCTTCATACAACTTAAACACCTATACATGATTAGAAATATATTTGCAACATAAGCTCTAGAAAAAGCCTGTTTGCAGCTGCAAACCAAGAGCTATCCATTCAGTGCCTGTCATACCCTGTTGCTACTGAAGTCATAGGAATAAAGCTTACAAGTTCTGGGGGTTCCTTGCAGTCATCAACCTAACTAGCATTTTTATACAAGTGCAAAAGCAAGGTTCATGAATATAAAAAACCACATTCTAACCTCACAATCCAGTTTATTTTCTTTCCAATGCTGTTGGAAAACCTTGATAATATATTTGTCTACAGATGCTTGTTGGAGGGGTGAGCAATGAGCATGGTGAAAATCAACTGTCTGGGGCCAGTGGCAAACTGACAAACATCTCTTCTCCTCAGCATCCTGGAGGAAATACTTAGTCATAAATGACAGGCTGCATTAAATGGCCAGTCTAGCTAGGCTTTGTCCAATGAATTCCACATATATGGAAACTGACCCTTGCCTGTCTTTAGGGTCTTATTTAAGTGAAACCTAAAGATGTTAACTTCCAGTCATAAAGGAGCCTTACATTCAAATTAATTTTTCTACTCTGCATTATGATAAATGACATTTATTTGTGCTGTTCTTTGGGCACCCTGAGGAATTAGATATGTGTAAGTAAACGTTTCACAACAGTTCCATATTTTTTACTAATTTTTTTGGTTTTGATATAAATTTTGCAATGGGGTCACTGGAAAAACAAAGCAATGTTTTCCTACATAATTTCCCTCTGTCCTCAATTGATTGAAAAGCTTTACAAATTCCTACACTGATGCAAAGTCATAAAACGCACAGTAATTTAGTTGGAAATCTTTGGATTTCCAAAGAGATATTCAAAATGCCAAAGATTAAATAATCCAGACTTTAACTTCTTTTTATGAATTTTATATGGAAAAATATGTGTAAATAATATGTACACAGCTATGGTAGCAGCATGGACGTCTGTATTTACCAAGGCAGTCCCAGTCATGGCATGCATAAATTATGTACGTGTATTTTATACACATTCTGAAAATATGGCTCTACATTCACAATTGTTTTCATCATGATCATTATTCATTCCTTTCAGCACTCTAATTTTCAGGCCAAGAAATACTAATTTAGTGGTATTTTATTATTGTATATTTTGACTCAGCACTTTCAAAACATAGTTTCATAGTTTCTAGGGTTGGAAGAGACCTGAGCAGATCATTGAGTCCGACCCCCTGCCATGGCAGGAAAGAGTACTG
>NW_017728947.1:30847438-30878470 GCF_001723895.1 Crocodylus porosus
TTTTTACCCCCTCGTCCAAGTCACTGATGAAGATGTTGAACAGTGCGGGCCCGAGGACCAAGCCCTGCAGAACCCCACTGCCCACATCCCTCCAGGCTGAAAATGACCCATCCACCGCCACTTTCTGGGTGTGACCCTCCAGCCAGTTGGCGACCCATTTGACTGTGTGGGTGTTGATACCACAGTCCCCCCGTTTCTTAATGAGAACGGGGTGAGAGACAGTGTGGAAGGCCTTCCAAAAGTCCAGGAACACTATGTCCACTGCTATCCCTGCTTCTAAGGATTTGGTGACTTGGTCGTAGAAGGCCACCAGGTTGGTCTGACAGGACCTGCTGCTAATGAACCCGCATATCTCTTATACCAAAACTAGAAGAGGGAAGAAATAAAGGGAAAAGAAAAGGAAAGAATTGATGACAATCTGAGACTTAAAGAAATGACACAGAAGGATATATGGAAGTAAAATCTTCTAAGTATAGGCTGATCATATGGAAATTCTAGAAATCTGAGACATGATCTGGGAAATCTGGCACACTGCCCTCCTGCCTCCAGACTCTCACAATTTGGGATAGGGTGGGGCTGTGCCAGGCAGGCAGTGATTCCTGCTGGAATTACTTTATTAAATCCAGGTGGTATATCTTTTTCTTCCTATTACTTCAGTGCTTCCTTGAATCTCAACTGGTTTCAATGGTCCTCTTTGACATGCTACAATTTGCATTGCATGAAATGTTTGTTTTTAGGGGCGTGTAAAGTGGACCCTATTCAATTTGGATTTGGCCTGAATCGGGGACAGTGATTCAATTCGGGGACCCTGATTCAATTCAGTCGAATCTGAATCTGAAGATTTGATGCTGATTCAGAGAATCAACAATTCAGACATAGACACAGCTTTAAAAGTTTTTCTACATACCTTGAGGTAGTATGCACGACTTGTGATTGCTGTGATGCTGGGGCTCATAAAGTGTCCCACAGGAGTGTGTGTGTGTGTGTGTGGGGGGGTCTTCCATGTGCTCAGGGGTGAATTCAGAAGTGAATTGGAAGTACTTCTGGGTCTGCTGGGGAGTGCACTGGGTTTTTCCCCCACTGCACCTCCCCAGCGTGGTGATCGGCCGCAGGGGGACCCTGGGTGTCCCCCCCCCAGGCCCAGGAGGCACCAGTCACTGAACTGGGGAGGTGGTGGGGATGGCCCCAGCACGCTCCCCAGCAGACCCAGAAGTGGACCAGAACTGCTTCTGGTCCACTCCCGGGTCTACTGCTGAGCACACTGGGTAGCCCCCCATGCTTCTGTGGGACACTCCATGTGCCCCAGCACTGCAGAAATCACGAGCCCTTGCTACCTAGAAGTATGTAGAAAAAACATTTAAAGCCGACTCTATGTCCAAATCTCCGAATCTTTCCAAATCTCTCTGAATCAATTTGGAGGGTTCTGATTTGATTCAGAGAGATTAAAGGGTCCTCTGATTTGATTTGGATTTGGCAATTCAGCCACTGAATCAGCCAAAATCTCTGCCAAATTGAATCAGGGACTGATGCTTCGCACAGCCCTATTTGTTTTCCATTCAACATTGTACGAGGAAAACTGAAAAAAATGACTGAGAATAAGATTCCTTGCTAACAGCTCCATTTTCCTGAAATTCTTTTAAGTTTTTCTCAGCAATGGTAGTCTTGATACAATGAACTGTGTCATACATATGCTGCATCCAGTAGCATGGAGACTTTGTACCAGCATCTTATCTTTTTGCATGACTTTCAACATTTAAGTCATCACTGTTATCTTTCAAAAGCAAATGGATCAATGGGTAAAGGCTGTCAGGAACATGTTTTTCATTCAAGTTGCTGTATTCCTTCATGCTGACTATACTTTCAAATCTTCTTTGATCATGAGAGCAGCATAGTACAAGCTTCGTGTATCCAAATAAGAGTTTCTTTGAACTGCAGACCAACAGCTTCTTCATCAATTATATGTGAAGTTACAACTTCTTGTATGGCTTTTGCTTCAGTGTGGTCAGAGGATGTTCACCACCTTAATCTACTAAATTGTAATAACTTTCAAGTATATCTTTCATACTGTACACATTTTCCAGAGCAAAACCAGCATGTAGTTCATCAGTCACTTGATGCCATACTCTTGCTTCAGGAAAAAGAAAAATATTATCTTGCACAATTTCCACATGAGAGACTTGTTGCTTCCATTATTCCTCTTGCCTGTATTCAGGATGGTAATGTGCCTTAGCAGTTATTAGATCTTCAACGTCAATTTGGCCACACAACACTTCATTTTTCTCTGCCAGTTTGTGCATTGCATTGGCTGCTTCAGATGACAGCCCTTAACTCAGCCTCCTCTTATTAGAATGTTTATGGCTGAATATGCACATCCTCCAGTGAAATTCTAGAGTAGACGATCTGCTTAATGCTCTAGTATGTTCTTCATTTGATGTTGTTGGCAGGGTTTCCCTTTCATTTTCTACCTTGCACAACTTTCTTAAGTCTCTCAATATGTCCTTTGTATATAAAAGAACTATAGCAAGAACAGTGCCAGTTGAGGCTTTTGGAATGTTGCAGTGCAAGATCAATACATCGTGATAGCGGTATTCTTGACAGACTATAACAAGTGTTGAATTCAGCAACTGTCCTACACTGAATGTGTCTAACTTATTCATGAAATCCCAGTGGTGTACTCTGGCTAATCATTGACTGTGAACATACTTTGAGATTCCGAGTCATACCTTCCACACTTCACTGGACTCAGTGATGCTATCGGCTCCATTGTAACATTTGCTTAAGGCTGATAAGGGTAAGTCTCTTGTTGATAAGCCCCATCAGAGGTTTTTATGTTAAAGTAATCTGAAACAGAACAGAGTTGATGAAGCAATTTTGAAATCTTTTGGGCATCTAAAAATGAACAAAACTGTAAATTTGCAGCAGCTATCTTAGAATCCAATATGGCTACCTTGAAGGAAAAGTTATGATTGATTTCTTCAGTTCATACAATGTTGGTTTCATCATCAGAATTAATTTTCTAACCCTGGTGGGGGCTGAAATATTGACCAAAACATGAATTCATGGGAGCCATCTTGGATTCCAATATGGCAGCTCCACATACTACTTGTCAGATTGGCAACATGACTTTTCTGACAATGGTAGACACTGTGGCAAAGCGTTGCCTATGAGGTGAGACTTTTATCCTTCTTCATTACCCTACTAACATTCTAGCTTCCAGCTTTACCATGAGCAACGACCAGCTTCTTTAGTTATTCCAAAATCCTGTTCAGAGATTTGGAGAGGATACAGATAGGATGTGTTATGGGTTAGATTTTCAAAAAAACCCAGGTCCCATTTAGGCAACCCACCAAATGCCATTGAAATTGGTGGTAGGTACTGGGAGCTGAGCACTTATGAAAGTCTAGCTATATGTATGTACTGAAAAGAGGCATGGGGAAAGGGAGTTCAAGAAGAAGACATTTCTCAATAATGTACTCATACAGAAAAAGCATATAAGTGGAATCCTTATTAATTGAAAGAAACACTATTAGCTGAAATTTAGTCTGTACCCCTGGAAAAATGTACTCTATAGATTACCCCACGTTTTGAGTATAGCCAAAAGGTTTTAGCTGGCCTTGCAAACTGGATGGTAACCATCTCATTGTACTTTGAGCTTGAAAAATCTTGAATTCACATTTTTGCAAGGTTGCTGGTTAGTTTCCTTTGTAGTGATCTTTTGGTTCAATAAATGCAGGCATACATGAATGAGAAAAGCTAAACAACAATTTTAATTTGGACAAGCAGAGGCTTTGTAATCCTTTTCCCTCTAATTAACTATTACCTAACTGAGGGACTATCTTCCAATTACCCACTTCCTAAGTCTTCTTAGTCAAGGAAGATTTCTAAATTATAACTTCTATCACTATATTTGCCCTCTTAACAACATACTTCCCATGAGACCAAAAACCAATTCACATATTATACACATCTGCAGAGGGGAGATTCTAACACATTATTTTTGAGTGAGTCTTTACCACTTACTTTCCTATTCCTCCTGTTCTGCAGCTTCCTTAGCAAGTCTCTGTAGGTGGAAACAGATGTTGCCTTTCCTCACCTTAGGGCTGCAATATAATTTTTTTAGGTTGGCATAAAGTGAAAGCAATATTCATCCCTTTTGTTGTTGGGACAGATTAAGGTTGTAATAATTTCTGCTCCTTTATTGAGACAGATGCCTATTTGCTTTCTGGCAGAAGAGTGCAGGCAGCCCGGGCTGTCCTGGGCAGGGATTCAGGGACTTGAGGGACCTGATCCTGTGCACTCCAGAAATCCTTGCATAGGATTGGCCCCTCAAGCCCTAGCAGAATCTGCTTGGCTTTCCCTACTTACTGGGTGCGTCTACATGAGATGCTGTAATGCTCAGTACCCAGTTCTACTGCACATTAGCATGTCATGGCAAAAACCATGCTAATGCATTAATGCACAGTAGAATTAGTTTACTGTGCATTAAGTATCACAAAAAACCTATTCACCTTTACTACTGTGCATTAGCATGGGCTAATGCACCTTTGCAGTACCTCAAATCAGAGGTACAAAACTTAATGTGCAGTAGCAAAGTCACATTAATGAATGTGTAGATGCACCCACTGAGATGCACCCCTGGGATCTCCAGGGAATGTCTAGGTAAATGGGGAAAGTTGGGGTTTTACATTAACTGTGGCTGTGTAGGCAGATCACTCACAGGTGTGTTTGTCTGCTCACATGACTGCATTACTCCATTTGCTCTCAGTTTTCACCTTCTTCAGTTTGACTCTCAAAATCTTTCAAACTCCCTCTCATTCACTGCTGCTGACACCATAGAGTGATCATTGGGTTCAATAAACATAGACTTACATAAATGAGAAGAAAAAAAGAACTTTTATCGTGGAGCAGCAGGCAAGCCTCTGCAGTCCTTTGTCTCTTACTAAATACTGCATATCTGAGGGACCACCTCCTAATTACCAACTTCCTCAGTCTCTTTTGTTAGGGGCCATCTTTAAATACTCCTGATTTTTTTTTGGAATTGCACTTATCAGAAAGTTTTCAGTACCGCTGAAACAGCCTCAGAAGCCACAACCTCAGAGATGCAGACTAGAATAAAGGCTGTAATACAGTCTTCTATTTCATATCAGTACATCACGTCGTGCTCTGATAATTTATTTATGGTATCTACAATGATTCCCATTTAATTAAAATCAAGTTATTTGACAGCAGAGATGCAGGTAACATTATGGTTCCTGATAATTAAGGTATCTTAAGTTTGGAATTTCTATATTCCTATGATAAAATTCATTCCTATGTAGAACACCAAGCAAGGCCTAAGCACCACATTAATCCATCCTAAACTCTCAGGTCCCCTGTACACATGCATTGAGCCTGCTCTGATGAGCTGTAATTACAGCGAGTCTGAGAAGACTCGATTAATTGAGTCTGTTTGACTGTGGTAATTACTGCACTCCAGCAGACGCCAGCAACATGCATATCAGCATCCCTGCACTGAAAAATGGTGGCAGGGGTGCTTTAACTAAGCAAGCTTTAGTTAAAGCTCTCCTGTCGACATTTTTCAGTGGGAAGGCTGATACACATGATACTCTAGGTACTTTAATTAGAGTGGCTGTCAGAGCTGCACATATATAAATGCCCTCAAAGTAGGGCATAAGTAAAACTTAAGTAGAACACAAATTATGTGCTGACCCTCTGCAGGGACGTGAATTATACTCCTGCTAATAAATTTGATCAAAGTTCTGACAGTATTTTATAGTCTTAAGAGCAATTTGAGGTGGTCTGGGTTCATTACCTGAGGTGCCAGCTGAGTTTGGTATAGTGCTTACTTGAAAGTCCTGGGAATATAAGAGTTCTGAGTATAGCTGCTTCAGACAGGGAGACAAGTAACTGCTTGAAAAGTGGATAGGCAAGTCTCCCCATGAGGTTTTCAACCAGTTCCTTAGAACCACTAGGAGAAATTATTCCTCAGTAATTTTATTTTACCCTTATAAAAATAAAGTTCATTTATTACTTTCAACAGACCAGTGTGTTCAAGTGACAGCTGCAAAGCAGTGCATGAGACACAACAAGGATATGAATCAATAGTTTTATTAAAGGAAGGAGTTACACCCTTCAAAGATATTTACAATGAGGAAGACTTTCCATATGAAATACAAACAGTGATTGCTTGTTTCCTCTCTTTCGATCCACTCACTATAAAGAGAAGAAGTCAGGTAGGGTACCTGGGCCTCTTCCTGCAGTTTCCTGTGTTACTCAAAAGTGAAATTCATCCCCATGCCAATATGTAATGAGGTGAATTCACTGCAAATGCCTTACCTTCTCAGCTTCTGATGCGGGGCCACTTAAATAGCTGATATGATACAATGACTATAACAGGGGTCTTTTTTTCCACAGTACCCCATGTAGCAGGATTATGAGTTTCTGTGCAATCACTTTTCAGTATCATTCTTTCTGATGGATTAACTGAGCAGTTACCATGAAGTTACAGAAAATACTGTGTAATAGTTTTGGTAGTTATGTTTTTGGCACCACTGTAGAATTCAGCTCCCGGTTTTCAAAATGCCAGTTAATTTCTAGTCAAGCTAAGAATATAAATACTGTATATATATATTTTCTAATTTCATGAACCAAGAACCATTTAGATTACCATGTATTGTGGCCTAAGCCTGTGTTGTGGATTGTCTGAATATACACTTTATCCATTATTAAAGGCACACTATTTATGTAACGTAGGATGTTTAGTGGCATGCATACTAATTTACAAAAAATGCATCAGATATTACCCAATAGACTAGAAGGGCTCCTTCATGGCTGTTATGGTCCATCAGGTAAATACATATTTTGGAATGTGCACTAATTTCAAAAAACATGAATTATTTACTCAAGAGATGCTGTTCCAGTGTGCTAGTCAAATGTGTATCTATGTATTTTTTTAAACAGCTGATATTTTTTTTTGCCTGAATAATGTATAGCACCTCTGAAGGAAAAAGTATCATTTATTGGAAAAGTATGAATATTTTGCAAAACTAGCATGTACCAGACTGCTAAACTGTATGGTGTTATTAATGTACATTTATATAGCACCATAATGCATGTAACAACCCTTGAAACCAGGTTCCTAATAAGACAATATATTACTGTAGTCTGATGTAATATTGGCTTTATTTTGCTAGTTCTTGAACAGATGGATTGTTGTTGCTCAGTCAGAAGCCATATGGGTTATAAGTCTAGTGCCAGGTCTCCATGTTAATTCCTTAATGTTGCAAAACCTTATGACATTTGTGTTGAGAGATTTTAAACAGAATCCATACATAAAAATTAATGTAAATGAAGTTATTTAGAAACATTAAGTACTTCAGCATCTTCACAGAATGGGTTGTATTAGGCATCTTTTACAATGGAAGCATTGGAAGCACTAAGGCTAAAAACCAATGACTTAAGTATAGTGCAATCAGTGGTGCCGCAACATGTTGTGGGACAGCTGATCTCTCTCCAAGAATGTCTATAGCTGTCACAAGTTGTTGTGTCCTGAATTTCAGGTGTGCCCCCATGTTGGGGAGTGGGAGAATCCCCTCCAGGATTCTCCACTCCACCTGTAGATACATTTACAGGTGATTTCCCTGCATACCCCTGAAAACACAGAGGGGGAGCTCCAACAACCCTCTTTGTGTTTGCAGATATGCATGGGGAAATCCCACTGCAAAGAAGAACACATTCCTGGCAGCCATGTGGAACATGGGCTGCAAATGCAGAGGGGAGACCCACTTGACACATAGTCTGAAGCCCCAGTTTTTCATGCTTACTGGGTAAGTGGGGAAAGTGAGGCAGGTGCTTCCAAGGGTTGAGGGACTCAGTCCTGCCTAGGAATTCCTAGGGTGTGCAGGACCGGGTCCCTCAAGCCCAAGGAGCCCCTGGGCTGGAGGAGCTGAAACTCCCAGGTACGTTCTAGGGCTGTGCAAAATTTCACCAGTTGCTTTGCTTTGACACTGTTTCGACTCATTTTGAGCTCCAAACAGTGAAATCAAAATGAAATGAATGGCTTCAAAACAGCCTCAAAATGAAATGAGGGCAGTCGAAACATTTTGGAAGTTTTGAAACGTTGCGAGTTTCGAAGCTGAAGCTGGGTTTGCTTGCAGGAAAACAGAAAGTAAGGAGAGGGAGGGGGAAAAGTGGGGAAGGACTTTTGTGTAGCTGACCAGTGACTGTGATCCTTCCCTGAGGTCCCTTCCAATCCCAGTGCTCTGGGGAGGGTTGGAAAAACAGCAGAAAAAGCAGCATTGGTTGAACTGAGCTGCTTTCTATCTTGGGTCAATTACTGAGCTGTGTCTTTCAGTGGCGTCAGACAACAAAGGCTATCATTTCCTACTTGCTAGCCTGTTCATAGGAAGTTGGATTCATCAATACCTTTTGCTTTCTATACCCGTTAATTTTATTATTATATTCATTCATTCCTTTCAATTTATTCCTCCCCCAAAATCCTCTTTTTGTTTTTGTTAGTCTATTTTGATTCTTTTCCTCCAGAAAAGAAATCTGTGCTTTCTCTCACAGTGTGTGCATTCCATTCACTGTGCAGGGAAGCACAGCATATATTGTATAATATAGAATTTGTTCAGGAACACATACTACATACTTTTATATATTTTATTTATTGCATAAATACATAAATACATGCATACATTACACAAATACACATACATATACAATTATCTACATGTATTAAATAAATCAGATTACATTACAGAAGAACACACAGATTTCCCAGCACACCAAGGCAAAGATGCTATGAAACATACCATGAAGCATGCTGGCTGGAAAGGCAGCTGGCAAACCTTCAGGGAGGGGCAGAAGATGGGGATAGAGGGAGAGCTGTAAGTTCCCCCCCACCAAACTAAGATGTAGCCTCTTTCCTACAACAAGCAGACATGAGGCTTCCAGTTCTACAGGCAGCAAGGAGAGGGGAGCAATGCCAGTGTCACTGCCTGTGCCTGAGACTTCATCCCCTCCAAAAGCCCCACACCACCACTGTGACAACAAGCACCAGCACCATCATGACAGTCTCCTCCACTCTCATTTGATTTCCTATGCTGAGCCTTCCAGTGCTGGAAGAAGTGGAACTGGATCTGGATCTCAGTGTCCTAGCAAGGGAAATTCTGGGGAAGGAGGGGGAATCATCTGACTTTGTGCTTCACACCCCTCAAGCTTCCCCTTGAGCCATGTCTCCTTCCCCAGAAGGCACTTCAGAGGAGGCTGAGGTAGAGGTTGTAGAGGCAAGTGGCTCAGCTGAGTCCACTCCTTCTGTTGCTGTGCCTCTGCTTGCTGAGAAAGGGGAAAAGGCAGCATCTGCACATGCACCTGCACCCCAGAAGCAAGTGGGTAGTGTGGTTTGGGATTATTTTGAACTGGCAGATAATCCCAGATATGCTATCTGCCTGCACTGCCGAATCAAAACCAGCCAGGACAAGGGAACAAAACACATGAGCACCACGGGGATGCTTATGCGCCTCCACAGGCACCACCCCCTTGCCTTGGCTCCTCCTCAGCCTGGCACCAGTGGGATTATGCCCAAAAAGAAGTCCCCCTCTCACTTGAAAACCCTTGTCCCCCCAAAGCAGAGGCAGGCCACACTGGAACAGTGGGGGAAAGGCAGGCAGAAAGCGGGGTGCATTGCAAAGGTGAATGAGATCACCCAGAACATTGGAAAAATACTTGCTGTGGATGGCCAGCCCTTCTCATTAGTTGGGTGGCCAGGGTTCAGGCGGCTCATGGTGCCCACACACACCACCTTCAGTAGGACGGTAGTGCCCTCCCTGTATGAGGCATGCAGGGAGTACTTGAGGGAGGAGCTACATAAGACAGGTTTGCAGGTGGCCTTATACTTCACCTCAGACATCTGGAGCAGCCAGGGTGGAGATTATGCATACCTCTCCCTCACAGGGCACTGGTGCAACCAGTAAGGCCATCAGTGGGCTCTCCTTCAAGTTAAGGTGATGGATGAGTCAGAGATCACAGGCCATGAACCGCTTGGTGCAGGGGTGGCCTCTTGGGCAGGGCGAGCTCACCCATGGGTTCATGGTCATTGACAATGGGGTCAATATGGTCTAGGTGGTCCATGGTACCAACTTTATCGGCATCTGCTGTGTGGCACACAGGTTCCACCTCATAGTCAGGGATGCCTTGGAGGGGGGCAGGGCTGCCAGTGATGGCACCAGAACCACCAGCAAGATCATTTCAAAATGCAGGTAGGTGGTAGGCTATTTCCACCGGTGGATCAAGGGGTGCAAGATTCTGCTGGACAAATGAGCAGAGCTGAACATCCCGCAGTACAAAATCATGCAGGATGTGGAGACTTGGTGGAACTCCACATACCTGTTGCTCAAGAGGCTGGTGGAGCCTTGCTCGGGGAAACTGGGATCAGTGGCCCCCTTAACAGAGGTGACTGGGATACCATTTCCCAGATCTTGGTGGTCCTTGAGGCTATCGAGATCCTCAGCACTGGCAATGCCCTCCTTTGCCAGGTGATCCCTGTAGTTGGGCAACTTCAGAGCCAAATGGAGAACTTCCAGGGGGTCAATGTCCTTAGCTGGGGCAAGCCACTGTCACCAGATGTGCAGGCACTGGTGAGGCAGCTAAAGGAGGGCATCAGGAAATGGCTTGATCCCTTTTGGTCTAGTACAGTCCACGTGCTTGCTGCTACCTGTGACCCGAGGGTGAAGGGAAGCATATGCAGCAGCCAAACCCTGAATTGGTGGATGGAGGTGCTGGTAAAAAGAGTCAGGGAGGCAGAATGGCAGAGGTGGGGGGACGTGGAAGAGGGGGACCCACTCTGCCATGCTAGCACTCCATCCACCAGCCAGTCTCCTCCTCAACTGCCAATGTGGGCCAAGGACGTGCCTTCCATAGTGGGGTCCAGAAGCACCAGACTCCACCATCAGACAGGTAGTGCTCAGGCCTTGGTGGCTGCCTATCTTGCCGAGGACATGGAGCTGCTTCTGTGTGACCCCTTGGCCTACTGGGCAAGCGGCAGCCAGATATGGCCAGATATGGCCACGATTACCCAGGAACACCTGTCCTGTCCACTGACCAGTGTTCCATATGAGAGGGTGTTCAGCATTGCTGGGGATGTAGTGACACCCTGCCGTACCTGCTTGGATCCTGCTTTGGTGAAGCAGCTGGTGTTCCTCAAGGTGAACCTGCCGCTGCTGGTGTTCCCCAAGCTCCAGGTGCAGACAGAGTGAGGACCACTCTCCTCACTCCGTGCACACTTATTTATTTTTTTCTTTTTTTAAAAAAACATTTAATGCCCCACTCTCAGAGCTGGAGGGGGCACTCACTGCATCACCAGTCAGCAGAAGAAAAACATGTCTCTGCTGAGCTTCCATGCCAGAATGAACTTGGAGGTATGAGCTGGGACTATGGGGAAGGAGGAGGCCCCAGGTCTTGGGCATGACCACTAAAATTGCACTTTGCCAGGGTTGGGAGACCTGGTGGGACTGCTGGTGGTGTGGCAGCCCGAGGAAGTGCCAGGACCAAGGATCCCCTGGTGAAAGATGGGTAGGAGGCACCTTATAACCTCAAAGCACCACGTGCATGCACACAGTCCTGGCTGGGGAAAGCCCAGACCCATCACATCTTTGACAGGCATGAGGCTTGCTGGTTGCAGTGGAGTTCTGAGGCTGCAAGTAAGCTCAGCTTAGCTGCCTGGGATGCCAGATTTTGGGTTGAAAAACCCTTTGTCACCCTGAGGAAGTACCTGCAGTTGGTGTGTATACTGTTCCTGGAGGGAAGGAATAGTAAAGAAGATAGAGGCTGACATGCAATGCAGGCAAGAAAGCCAGTCAGTGAAAATGGAAATGGCGGTGTCAGGGGGTGAGGGACAGGTTGGGGGGAGGATGTAGCAGCCCAGGTAAAAGTGGAGAGGTACCTGGGGAGTCAGATGTCTGGCAGGTTGTCGTGTGTCAGAATTCCAATGTATATATTGAGTCCATGAGTTTCTGTAATTAGGAGGTTGAAGTGCAGTTCATAGGCTTGTCTGTGAAAAGTGGTTTGTAAATTCCCTTTGAGGATCAGGCCTGAGAGACTGGAGAGAGGTGATGTTCTGTTGTTGTCTTTGATAGACTTTCAGTGTGTGCTTATTCTGATATGCAGTTGTTGCAGTGCCCTGATGGAGATAGGTATTGTGAAGATATCTCCATACTAGAGATATTGTTGGCAGGTTTTGTGTTTCTTGTTATGGCATGGCCTGGATCCATTTGGTGTGTTTTGGGCTGTAGGAAGTTGACTTCTGGTGACGAGCTTAGCGAGGTACAGTGCTTGTTTGAATTTACAGACCACTTTTCACAGATGAGCATATGAGCTGTACTTTATCAGCCTCCTAGGTACAGAAACTCATGGACTCGATACAAACATTGGAATTCTGACACACTACACCCTACCAGGCATTTGACTCCCCAGGTGCCTCTCCACTTTTACCTGCTACATCCCCCTTCCCCCTCACCCCAGCCTGACCCTCACCTGACACCTCCATTTCCATTATCACTGATTGGCTTTCTTGCCTGCATTGTATGCCAGCCTCTGGCTTCTTTACTATTCCTTCCATCCAGGAACAGCAAACACACCAACTGCAGGCGGTTCTTCAGCCTGACAAAGGGTTTTTTAACTTGAAAACTTGCTAAGATATATTTCTCTAACTATTGAGTTGATCTACTAAAAGACACCAGATTGACCTAAAGAACCTTGCCTGCCAGTGCCATGTCCTTAGACCAACACCCCCAGCACCTGGCCCTGGTCAGCTGACTGGAAGGGCCCTGGGCACATCTAAGCTGCAGGGCTGGGGCTGGTAGGGAGAGTTCTCTGCTGGCTGCTGGAGAAGAAGCTCCTGCAGGAAAGGAAAGAAAGGCTCTGTGGCAGTTTGGCTGTCTGAGATGTAGCTAGTGCTACTGTGCTGCTTACTTACCTGTTGTTATTTGAAGTGGTGGACTGGAATGAGGCTGTAGGGGAGGAAGACTCCTCATTGGGGCACATTACCGTGTCATGTAGGGGCTCCAGTGCCAGTGAGGGCACGCCTTAACATGCACACAAAGTCGCACATGTCATGAGTTGTGCTTGTCAGCAGCTTCAGGTGCATTCCCTCCTGTACCTATCTCCTTGTAACTTGTCAGGCGTCATGGCCTCAGCAGGGGCTATCATCCCTGCAGTTTTAACCCCGCTGTGCCTTCACACTTACAAGTGACATGAGTTTTGCTTTCAAGACTGTGAGGTGCAGTTTCCCAGAAACCCCTGCACCTATCTCCTTGAAACTTGGAACATTTTTTGGCCTCAGCAGGAGCTACTGTCCCTGCTGTTTCCATTAGAATCAGGTAAAAAATGAGAAAGTTATAGGCAGTTTTGTGATTCTCCACTATAGCCTATGGGTGAAACATTAAAACATGTTGAAACAGTGAAACCGTTTCGACAAAACGAAACAGAACAGTACTTCAAAATGAAATGAAATGTTGAAATGAAACACTGTCCCTTTGAAATGGTGAAATGGAAATCAAAATGAAACAATGCTGTTTTGCACAGCCCTAGTACCTTTACACTGCCCAAGGTCTTTTGCCATAAGCAAACAGTCGTGGGCCTCAGTAAAGCTGCCCGATTTAGCACTATTTTCTGTCGTGGCCATGAATTTGAGCATTTGTGCCACAACAGAAGGTATGGATGTCTGCTCTCACTTTGTGCTGCCAAAAAAAAATTTGTGGTGGCACAAAGGTGACGTCTGTTCCCACCTTAAGAGATTGCCTCAGACTTGTCCAAGATCGCACTGCCAGGTCACGAGCAGGGATGGGGATCAAATTTTTGCACAGAGGGAGCTGAAGAGGCAAGGCTGTCCATGACCCAGAGGGACAGCCTTCCATTTTGGAACCAAAACTTCTATTTTTTTTATGTCTTTTTGTCTTAGACCAACATGGCTACCAAGTACACCACTTTACAAATAAAACACTTTCTGAAAACCTGTGGAAGTATTTAAAAATATCCCCTGATTTTGAGTACCTTAATTTTTTAATGTCTGTCCTTAAGGCCAACATCTCCAGTTAAAGGCTCAAAATCAGAAGACACATTTGAAAATTTGGATCATGTAACCTTTTTGTTTGAAAACCAATTGAATAGTATCTGCTATGCCTCTAATTTTCTAACAAAACATAAATCCTATCTTGACTTGCTCATTAAGTTTCATTCTGCAGCAAAAAATTTATGGACACATTACAACATCTAGGGAAAAAAAGGATCCATGATAGATATGCTGATACAGCTTTCTTCAGAGCAGTGCCAACGGGATGGTTATATTAAATTATATAGCATTAAGCTGAATATGTCATTAAATTGGTTTGAAAAGTCTTGCATTGCAGAGTTATAAAGATAACTAAACCCTATCTATGGATGATGAAACTATGAATTTCTTTCATGTGCCAGCCACATACTACAATAAATATAATAGTAAGCTCATAAAATCAAATTGCTGCAAGTACATGCTAGAGCTCAGCAGATGGAAATATATTTATCACTCAGACTCAAAAGAACTAAATTTGAGGTATTTTGAGTAAAAATGATGGTAATATTATGGTAAATGTTCTAACTGTCATTACAAACTGGTAATTTATGTTTTGCATGCTAACTGAACTGCCTTTCTAGTATGTATTAGTTCAAACGACAATGCATTTTTTCATATGGGAGGAAGCAACAAAATAATAGAGTGAAATTAACCAATCAAAATCATGGTAAATAAAAGTCTCTCTCTCTTTCTCTCTTTTTAAGACTCAAGAGGCAGCTGGCACTCTTGGGCTTTGTTATATTGAGGAAAGAGAACAGCAAACTGCATGCAGTATAGATTCAGTCTCATTGAAACTAATGGCATGAATGATCTCACACTATTGTAGTAAGACGGAGATTTACTGTGCTTAGTAGAGAACCCATATTATGGAGAAAAGCATCGATCTACTTCCACATTTTATTCACATGAACGACAAACAAGTTATTCAGTACTATGCAGTCACATTCAATTCCTTAGTGTCTAAGTCACAATGCCTCCAAGTCCTTCATACTTTACAGCTGTGTGGAGCACCTAGCCAATAACTACTTGTCTCCACTTTACAGCGAACTGAAAAGGTTTATTAACCCCTCTTACTTGATCAGTTTACAGTTTAGACTTGTACTTACTGGAACATTTTAACCATGAACTTTGATTCCTACAATAACTTATTCACAGCCTGTATTATAATCTATTTACTAAAGCAGTGAATACGTTGCAGTGGTACTTTTGATCACGTGATATAATTTCCAGAAACTAAAAATTCTGCTTCTGAAACCCTTGAACTCAAATAGTGAAATCTGTGCTGCATGCAGAGCACAGGTAAAACAGTGGAGTTGGTGCACAGATAACTAAGCCTGACAGATAAATATTCAAAAGCATTATATGACCTTGTTCCTTGATTTACAGTGAATTACCATTAAAGTGATTTGACAAGGCAAAAGTGGGAAAATGAATGACTTTGATATTGCAAAAAATGCAGAACTTAAAAATTTTGTTCCATTAAACAATTCCTGCTAATTTTTCTAAAGTGTTTACTATTTTTTCTTTGTCCTAAAAGTACCTAATAGTTTGTATAAAGTGTCTGAAAGCGTATGCAATTAGCTAAACAGTAAAATACTATATGTTCTGATTCTGTGAAGCATTTCAGTTGCTCTGCACCACAGAATCAGGCCAAAGCATTTTCAACTATTGGATAATTCCCTCTATGTAGGGGTGGAGACACTATAGTAGATCCTATTACCTGCCCATGCAAGGGTAGTGGTTTCAGAACAGGGATCTGACTGTGTGTTCCTGTGTACTATTGATTCTTGGCTGGGGCCATAGGAAACTGGTCATCAGAACAGAGATATAAATTCAAAACCATCTTTACACTTCTTTCATCAGTAGTACTTCTGTCTGTCTATATGCATCTCTGTATAGCTCCATAGAGCTTAAAATACTGCATAGCTGGCTTGTTTCAACAAACCATGTCATGCATTTCTTAATTATACTTTTAAACCTTTCCTTTAATATCTACATATATTTATACAAGAAAAAGAGTGATAAAAACAATTTACTTCTAAAACGGAAAAACCCCAACAGTTATGCCAAGCATACTGTGTTTGTTATCATACAGATTTTTGACTTATCTAATTACCTTTCACTGCAGGACCTTAAATCCTTCATTCTAATTGACTTACCCTCACAATTTGCTAATGAATAAGATTATTACAGCTTTCAGGTATAAGAATGTTAAGTTATTTGTCCATGGTCAGAAGATCATGACATTCAGAAAGAAAGTCTATGAGCCCTAACTTCCAAACTCTTAATTTGTCAGAGCCACCCCGAGATGAACATGAGCCACAAATGCAACAACCCAGCTGGCAAAGCAAACAAAACTCTTTCCTGCATCTTCCAGTGCATCTCAAATAAGACCCGGGAAGTCGTCCTCCCACTTGACTTGGCTTTGGTGAGACCACAGTTTGAGTACTGTGTCCGGTTCTGGGCTCTGCAATTCAGAAAGGATGTGGAGAAGCTCGAGGAAGTCCCAAGAAGAGCCACACAAATGATTAGAGGACAAGAGGGCAGGCCTTATGAGGAGAGACTGTGCGACATGGGACTCTTCAGCTTGGAAAAACATAGGCTCAGGAGTGACTTGGTGGCAGCCTATAAGTATGTAAGAGGTGTGTAGCAGGAACTGGGAGAACTACTGTTCACCAGAGCACCCCATGGGAATACTAGGTCTAATGGTAACAAACTTTTGGAAGACCATTTTAAGCTGGACGTAAGGAAAAACTTCTTTACTGTCTGAGTTCCCAGGGCCTGGAATAAATTCTCCCCAGAGGCAGTGCAGGTGCTTACTGTGGATTCCTTTAAGAAACACTTGGATGCCTATCTTGCTGGGATCATCTGACCCGTGCTGACTGCCTGCCCGTTGGGCAGGGGGCTGGACCCGAAGATCTTGCGAGGTTCCTTCCAGCCCTAATGTCTATGAAATCTATGAAATGACTGGACACAAATCTTGAGCATACAACTGGGAGCCATACAAGAGAGTTTGTACTTGTTTACACTACATTTGCAATCTACCAAACTTTTCAGTTTGGTTCTGACTTCTTTGCTGATTTGTTTCTCGCATCTTATTCCTCACAATGGCACTGAATAAAAATAGTTTAATATATAAAAAAGTTTTAAGAAAGGAGCCGTTTAGATGATTTGGCTTCTCGAACAGAATCCTTCTTTGCTTGGAATAGAGTGTAAACTTCTATATAGAATTGCTTAATAAGTAAGACAGCATTATTTCTCAGCTTTAAAGAAACAGAAAAGGTATTAGTTGGGTGGTTTGAATTACTGGCAGCACAATTTCATAATTTGGAAATCCATGTGGACACAATAGAGCAGCAACTGGAGACAGGGATAAAGAGTTTCCAGGCCCAGGAAATGAAGGTTGATTGCACAACGACCTTATCAAGTAGTATAATAAAAGAAAATAAACAGCTCCAATACCAAGAATTTCTGGGAAATCAACTCTAGGCACACACAGTGTCTCATACTTGCCCTTCCTGAGGGAGAGAAGGGCTCTGACCCTTTCCTTTTGCAAGCAGTGGAAGTTCAAAGTTTTAGAGCTGGATGAATGTAAGGGCCTAATTTTCAAATGGAAGTGTCTTAATTCTTGTACCTTGTAACTTAAGATATGAGCTGGCAGATGGGTTTCTGTCAGAAGAGAAAACTTGCACAAAATATGGACTCTGTTTTAAGGCAGTCTCCAAAACTGTAGATTCAAGGTTGTACCTGTTATTTACCACAGGTACTATTATTTGACTGTGTTTCTACAACCACTCAGAAGTATAATTACCTGACTTCACACACAAAACATACTGACTTTCTTCCTTCTTCCTGTGTGTTTCACTCCTTCAGGAAAACAGAAGCAAAATTAATACAGTGAAGTATTGCCAAGGTTCTGCTTATGCCACAGAGATGTTATGTATCACACATGCAGGGCAATTTTTCCCCCTTCAGATCCACACTATGGGTTTCAGGGGTTTGCTTGCTCCTCATGACCAGGGATCCTGGTTTTCTTTGATAAAAACAAATCCCCAATTTTCGGATTTAAAAAAGTAACCCCAAATCCATATTTTTCTGTGATTATGATGAAACATCACCATATATATTAGCGGTGTTTCATTTTAATCACGGAAAAATGTGGATTTTTGGTTACTTTTTTAAATCTGAAAATAGGGGATTTGTTTTTTATCAGAGGAAACCAGGATCCCTGCTCGTGACACAATTATATTTCTCTCCTCTCTTGGTTGTTATATGCTGGTATATGCTAATCCAAAAGTTGCTGTAACAAGACAGTTCAAGTAGTCGCTATTTTAAAGGTCATATTCTACACCTAGTGAAATCAGTGCAATGTTTTGACTGCAACATAACCAGAATTTGGCTGTCATTCTATGTTATTACCAGGGACCTACCTAAGTTGTGGTGAGACAACGGGTCTTGCATGGCCTGGTCATGGTATGCAGAACTGGACATTTTGTAGACATTTTGTGGGGGTTTCGCCCCTTGCTGCTGATGGAGAGGATGTCTTCACTTGGTCTGCCTCACTACTGCTTTTTCTTTGGTTGATGCTGGATTTCCCAGAGATCATGGTGATTGTAGACTATGCTGTTTTTCATGATTTCCATGAAATCCATGAAACAGAGGTTTAGTTGGGTCTCTAGCTATTATGTTTTCCCGGTGTTCAATTATTCTGTGTTTGTTTCCAACCTCCGCACCATGGTGCCATAGTATTACCTCTTCAGATGAAATTAAAAGTACCTTGTTTTATTACTCATTTAATGTGCCTAACTTGGTAATGCTAAATTCATTAACATTTGTAAAACACTTTGAGAGCCTTAATTAAAACCAGAATATTTAGCATGCATGATACATATGAAGCTTTTATGTCAAGGTGAGTTCTTTTACTATTAAGAATGCAGCATGATTAAAGGTGATAACTGAAAGATATATAATGTTTTTCAGATTGAAAGATTCCAAGGATGAATCAATCCTCTTGGTGTCTCCTCTTCAAGGGAGTTGGAATGATGGGCACTCAATTTCCTTGATTTTGAAGGTATATAGGCCATTTAAGATGCAGATTTGTGCTTAATAATATTGTCAGTGGTGTATAGGTGCCTAGGTCCCTTTGACTTTATGCAAAATCTCACTAGGTGTCTATATCTTTATTCAGATCTCTATTACTTATTAAGACAATTGGACCCTTAGATATTTATTTAGTGAACTCAGGGTACGTCTACATGTTGCCCTATGGCAACACTGTTACAGTGCCATGCTTTAATACTTCCTATATATGCAGTGCACAGTTATTTTTAGCAGCTACTTTGCTGTACCAGTGCACTGTAACAGGGGAGTGCTCCACTACGGCAAACTAGCTGTTGGTCATGTGTAGACCCCTGTGGATGCTATGTTGCCATATTGCTTCACTGTGGTGATGTAGTGTAATGTGCACACTTGCCTTCAGTTCTCTAAAATAAGGTTTTAAGTGCATAGTTCTAGACTGAAAATCTGAAAATGTTTCAAACCATTTCATTTTGAACAATCATCAATCTTGTAGCAAATATACCAAAGACAACCAATGGTGATGAAAATGTTGCCCATGGTCATTAAAGAAGCACACACAGGGTGCATCCATACAAGTGCACACAGATGTTTCTCTGGGGACAAATAGTCTACTTGTAGTCTACTTGTCCCCAGGGAATACCTGCAGCAAGTTTCCCTGCGTGGGGTAGGGGAGGCTGGGACCAGCATTTGGGCTGGCCCCAGCAGCCTACTGGGAGTCCTGGCAAATTTCTGGGGCTCCAGTGGCAGCTATCTGGGCATGTGGAGCCTGGCAGGTAGCTGGAGTGTGGCTCTGTCTGGCCAGGCTCTGGTTTTGGGCAACTCATACTGCTACAACATATGCTGCCCAACTTTTTTTGGCACAGGTGTTTTGGCATTGTGTTATCTTCTCTCTAATTAGCAGTACAGCAAATGCCTCCATGTATAGCGCATGCAGTTTGTGGCATTGCAGACCTCCCATGTGTGCTCGTCTGGACATGCCCACAGTGTTTTTCTTATACAAGTTGTATTGCTCATTCCTCAACATGCCTTTGAAATGAATTTATCTTTGAAAAAATTTGTTTGAAAAATGTTTGATGTCAAAATACCTCAGTGTGTCCTTCCAACTAATTTATTGATCTCTTTGCATTATTTTTGCCTGTGTAACAAATTCAGAAATAATGCATCAATAATAAGACTTCAGCACTGGTGTGGCATTGGTTCCATAGTGGATGACTCAGGTGACCAAAACATGGATTTTCATTTTCTGATAGTGGAATGATATGAATAATTGCAAATTCATTTTGTGGCAAATATTTAAGTATGCTAGATTCACTTTTGGATAACTATTTGCTCAAGAAAAAAAATAAGAATGTGTCTTGAGTATGCCTTTATCACATTTCTGTTTGAATTTGAGTTTCCTCAGCTTGCACCATCTCTGTTGACATGACTTCAGATTTTACTGTTACCCATATAACATCTGGACTGTGAATTTCAGATCCTCATTCTGCTATTCTAAACTATTTTCTTTCATACCTCTTTCAACTTTTATTCATCATCATTATATAATAAACTAGAAGATGACATTTCAAATATTTGTTATTTGAACACTAAAACCTAGCCCCTGTGAAGCTGACATTTTGTTTGGGATGTCACCACTGTTTGAAACGAATTACACAATACTCTTTCTCTTATTTCTCCATCACTATGATTCAGGATTTCTGATCTCCATACCTTATACCATTGTATTGCCTCTAAGTTAAATTGAAAACTCCTTGTTTTAAGTCTTGGTTTATAAAACTTCATGCACGAATATGAGGTGGAGTAAGTCTTAATTGGCTGATAATCTTTGTTCTGCCCTTTCTGCAGTAGTGAATTTCATCCTTAATGTACTGCATCTTTTAAAACTTTACCTATATTCCTGTTCACAGTTCTTCTTGCCTTTGATTCCCAAAATTAGTTCAGTCCTATACTGATGCCAAATGCATGATGAAACACAAATATAGATTCAAGAAACTTACATGTGAATACAAACTCTCACCCACTCTGCAGACACAGCCAAGTTCCTGTTAGACAAATGTGTGTATATAGGTGCTCCAAATTTTATAATGCAAATATATATAGAAAAGCAGGGCATTTGTATGCTAAATATAGAATATTTGTAGTTTTCAGTGGGCACATCTACATGTACCTCTATGGCGCCTTTGTGGCTGGACCATCATTTAGTACTTCCTATTGGTGCAGTAAAACCTTATACTGAGCCACACTAGTGGTGCACGGTTATTTTTAGCTATTATGTCACCATGGCAATGTGCTCGCTGCTACAGCGGTGTAGCTGTGGTGTCACGGTTAGTGCCCATCAAAGCTATGTTGCCATAGCGTGTTGCTATGGTGATGTACTGCCACATATAGATGCGCCGTTTGTTCTTAAAGTGGTTTGCACTTAGAATTTGATATCAGAAGTGAGCTGTAGCTAATTACAATAGCCATAAGAAAACAATATGGATTTTCCAGCTTAACTCAGATATGGCTTGTCAATACTGTGAATAAAGTTTGATAGTTTTAGTCTGGAGGGTTCCTGGATGTGAATAGCTTATTTTATTAATTTCTGGAAATATAGCAACCAATGTGAGAAACTCATTACAAGGGAAGAAAAATTATCATGTATTTGTCACATGTTAAGGGAAAAGTTACTGTAAAATAATTCTAATCCCACCTGTTCACAAATGGCTGATGTTGCCATGAAACTTGACCTTTACTTTCAAGAGTTCCTAAAAAAGCTTTTATGCATGACCTTTTTTCTGCATGCAGAATGGGAATGGAAGTGTTTTCAGTGGCCCTCCCTAGTACTCCTTAATGTTGTACAGAAATGCCTGCAGGCATGTACAAATTGTAGAAATGCGCAGGACATACACATATTGAGTCCAGGCAATGGATAGGGAACTCTTTACTTCTTACATCCACTCTAGTCAATGTCTTCTGGGCAGCATCTGACAGAGTATATGAGGTAGGTACCCTGAAGCTATTATCCCTCTTATTGCTTTGAGTGCCTTAATGGTTTGTTCAGTGGTACAGGAAAGGAGAGGATAGATAAGAGGAGATACTGTTGATATTATACAGTATTGTAGTATGTGTGACTGGTTTTCTCAAGCTACCACTTAGCTCTGACACTATGATGCTTTGCAGGAACTGTTCTTTGGATGGACAGTAACCAAGTGATGCTAGCCAGGAAAACAACACACTCCTGTTCTACTTTGGTTTGGTTCATGAATTGGAATAATCTATATGTACCACAGAAAGCAAATGGATCTCTCTAGCTTGACGCTAGCCCTCATATTTTTTTCTTTTTTTTCTTTCGTTGTATACGATATCATTTCAGATTGACTTTATTAAAAAGAATGGACTGGTAGCATCTATGTTAGTAGAAGGTTAGAAAGATACATTTTTGTTGGAAGGATATAAAATGTATGTGATGTGCTAAAAGAGTAAAAAAATGCTTCTGGCAAAACTGTTGATGTTTCTTATCTTGGTTGTCAGAAGTGGCTTGTGAAATGTAGGGAGGTGAAATCTATGTCCAATGTCCAGGCAATACACATATTTCTTAGAACTATTCTAACCATGTATTCTGAGGCCCCTGGCAGATGTCACATTTAAAACATGATTAAACTGTTAATTGTGCTGTAAATAGTCACACTGCCACATGTTCAAGGAATTAATGGTGTGACAAAATGGGAACCAGCCACAAAAATATTCCACAAAAGACTTGTAATATTTTTATGGCTGGTTTCCATTGCACCTTAAATTGAACATGTGGCAAGGCAGTGACAAATTGAGCCGGTGTGATCATTGGACTGGGAACACCAGTCAGCTCATTGTTGGTTCCAGGCTTGGGATTGTACAAGAGTCTGCAACTGGCTTGTTTGTCACTATCCTGACACATGTTCAGTTTAAGTTTCCAGACTCTGGCATGCAGGCAGCATGTGATGTCCCAGACCAAACCTTTGTGCTGCCTTCAATGAGCATAGCTCATGCAGTGAGCACAGCCCATGCAGTGCACATCCCATGTAGTGCACAGGGCCAAGGCCAGCTCATGACACTGATCCAGCAGCCTGTGGACTGGATCATATGGCTTCACAGGCTGTATGTTTGACACCACTGCTTAAAATAATACCTTTAAGTAATCTCTCCTTCATCTTCCTCACAGCTTTTTTCACCTCACTAGTTTTTTTCTTCACACCTCCTCCATGCATCCTGTCTATATGTGCACATTTTCCCGTGCTTCTGGAAACACACTTTTACCCCCTCCCTAATATATATATTCCTATGCAAGGTGTCCAGTTTTGGGTCTCCCACTGTAGACAGTCCAGAGGAGGGCAACGGGAATGGTTCGTGGGCTAGGGTACATGACTTATGAGAATAGGCTGAGGGAACTGGATTTATATATTCTGCAGAGAAGACTGAGAGGGGATTTGATAGCAGCCTTCAACTACCTGAAGAGGGGTTTCAGAGAAGTTGGGGCTAGACTTTTTCTCAGTGGGGGCAGATGACAGGACAAGGGGCAATGGTCTCAAGTTGCAGCAAGGGAAGTTTACGTTGGATATTAGGAAAAATATTCTCATTAGGATGGTGGTGAAGCACTGGAACAGGTTATGTAGAGAGGTGGTAGAATCTCCATCCTTGGAGGTTTTTAAGAGCTGGCTCTACAAAGCCCTGATTGGAATGATATAATTAGATTGGTCCTGCTTTGTGGAGGAGCAGATGGCCTAGATCACCTCCTGAGGTCCCTTCCAACCTTCATTTCCTATGATTCTATTATTCTACTCATGAAATGGAAACCTTAGATGTATTGATGTGTTTGTAATCCTTCTATTTTCTTATGTATTATGTTAGTTCCCACAGTGGGCTAGGGGCTTTCTAAATGGAGAAGATATGTTCCCTGATCCAAGCAATGTGTTGTCAAGAATCAAAGCATCCATGTATTTAAGTGTACTAAAGCAAAATGTCCATATGGATGTACTAATGAATATGTGTAAGTAGATCATGAAAATTATACCAAGTTACTCCAGTTGCAGTTAGTGAGGTTCTTATATGGTAAACACCATGATTCAGATTGTCTCTAAGAGGAACTTGCATGTGGGGAGACTAGAATATTTGTGAATGAATTCAAAAAGTCCCTTCCATGTGTAAGTGATGGCATGAAAATAGTTACCAAAACATTAATGGATGCAGCTAACAAAAAGATAGTAAAAGATGGAATCACTGCTGAAGACCTAGCTATTTTACCTCACTTTTAACTCAAAAATGAAAGATGATTAAATAATTTCTACTTAGGTTCTTCTTGCTGTTTAAGCTATTGGAGTTACTGTAGGTGATGATGCTGGATCAATAAAACAGAAACAAAACAAAGAAAAATCCGTTTTTCAGTGCCTAGATCTTCCTTCAGGACAAAGAAAGTATGGTTTGTAGTAAAGGTATATAGCCATTTTCCTGGCTAAATGAAATCGTGAATGATGAATGGGAGCACCTATTGAGCTTAAGGTACACCCTCCAAGCTGTGTGATATGATCTGCACACAACAGTTGGTGATGTAAGAGAGAGCTAGGACTAAATTTTCAACTGTGGCTTATCCTGACCTTCCTTTTGTACTTTTTATAGCCACAAATTAACTGCAAGGGTAAGTTTTCACACATCTAGTTGTTAGCAAACTAAGTCCTGAAATGTGTGCCTGTTGTTTATTTAATGGTCCAAAAAGATAGGGATGCAAATTGTACTCACAAAAGGGGAGGCCAGGCTTTTGAAAGTTTAAGCTATAAAATCCACTCTGCAATTGTTATGCAATCAAAATTTGCAATTATTTGAATTGTTAATCTAGATGTAAAGACTCCATAAACCATGACTAATTCTTTCAGCTACCTATCCCACCAATATCTTTTAACAACAGTAAAAAATCGTATCTTGCAAATACATTACTTAAAACTTAGCAATGGGACATGTAGTGTATTAAATACAAAATTCGACCCTCAATTTATTATGCATGTTTGAAAACAGATTTTTGAATGACAAAACAATTTAATTTAGTTCACAAAGACCTATTTGAAAAAAAAGGTCTGGTTTGTACGGAATCCAGAATGTGGGCTGCAACATATTTCAGAATTTACCCTCTGGCCTGTGTATGCTAGGTATAAGACCCATGCCTGTCACTGGTTGTCACATACGAACAAAAAGAAGCAAAAGACAGTGGCAAGACTTCTCTCTATGCTGCAGCATAGCCAGTTGGAACCTTTAGAACAAGGCTGGAAATAGAAAGAGAGAATAAGAGCAAACTCCTCCTTGTTTCCCTCCCAATGCCATTTAAACTTCATTTCGAAGTCAAGATCTCTTAGAATAAATTTTGGCAAAGCTTTCTGTATTTTAGAAGGCTCCATTTATAGTTTTTTTGAATTTGCTTTGCTAGTCTAGAGTGCAAAGTCAGTATTGCACATGTTGCACTCCAGACATGCATTAGGACCCAAACCCTGAAGTCCTTGCTTAGAACAGAAGCCTATGAGCTTTGAAGAAATGTTGATTTCGAAAAGGGATATTAACGGGTGCTGAATTAACAGTTACAGAAATAAGTAAGAGGTAGTGGGTGAGCTCTTGCTCGTGAAAGTGTAAGCATCTCTACCCTGCCATCTGAAAGAGTTAAAGGTACGCAATGACTGACTCACAAGGAACTCTTAACCTACAATGAAATAAATTCATCACAAGGCAATTTGAGCCAATGGTTCTTTATAGGCATCCAGTGAGTAGTGCACTGGTACTAAAATGTCCATTTCAGACATAGGTTGGCAGCTGTGCCTACGTTTTGAGGAATCCAGTTTTTTATGTACCTTTTTGCCTCATTTCTAATTGAAGTGAAAAGAGCAGTTCTATCATTCCTTTTTAAGACTTCCTGTAAAATGACTGGCCACCTTTTACCTTTATGAAAACAGTGTTTTGGGGAACTCTAAGAGTGTGATGTAGCAAAGTTCCTTTTTTATGGGCTGTACCACTGAACCAGCTTCAAAACAAAAGGTTGAAACATTTCTTTGAATAACAATACTGTGTATTTTGCCGTTGTCCAGTACTTCATAACACACAGCTCTTTCTCTTTTTCTACCTGCATTATAGTTTTGTCAGATAGTGGGTCTATCGATAAGAGTGCATCAGCTTTATTTAAGATCTCTTTTTATTTGTTGGGGTGTGGGGAAGTTGAGCGTGGCTGAGAAAATGTGCCTGCAGTTGAACCCTGGCTTAAAACGAAGTATGGAGGAGACTGTTTACAGAAGAATTTCCTGTGACCCAAAGTCTCACTGTGGAATGACGGTGGAGTTTCAGACTCTTGCGAGGAAAGAGATAGCCTTTTAGCTGGTATATGAGCCAGTGTCGGAAGGGCCGTGATCTTGGGTGAGGCCTGCAGAAATTACCATGATGTAAAAATATCTACTACTTCTAGTGCTGCTACAATGCTATTTATAGTTAAAATATAGGTGTAGAAATGAGGAATTTTGGGTTGTACTCCAACTTTTGATGTAACTTATTGTTCAGCACTGAGGATGTAGCCATACTACTGTAATGCACAGGTATAATTGAGTGATGAAATTTCATCACTCTCCCTTCCTCCATTTTCAACATGTGCCTCTCACACACTACCACCAAACTGTGTATAGGGAGATTTGTTTCTACTCCTCACAATTTTGTGAGAGAGATTATTTCTTGGAATATCTTATCTTCTTTAAAACTGTTATCTTAGATGCACACACTTCATTCAAGTTGAGTGAAAAGGGGTTTTTACAATCGTTCTCCCTGCTAAGTCTCAGTTATTGATATTTTTTTCTGTATGCATATTTTACCTGCTGATTGTTTAATGCTGTATCAGTTCTGAGAAAATCAAGAGAACTATTCAGTGTGATTCATTCTGTCAGCATTGCATGTGCATCCACATAAAAGACTACACAAGTCTGCTTCACATACGTTAGTGCTACATTCATGTACATAATATATCCTTTAGGTGGTGCCATTGTGTCTTCTGAGATAAGGCTGTAGAATCATACAAGAAGGTACAAGGATACAGTAACAAAAAGGATGCAATACACAATATTTCCTTGTACCCCAAATGACTCGGAAACATCTGAGTGTGGAGAGGCACCTCACTGTACAGGATGTAATGAACTTGTACAGCAGCCTTCCTCTAGCAATGTTTCTAGAGGTAAATATAGAACAGCCAGTGTTAAACAAATCAAGAAAGCCAAAGCAAAGCAAAGAATAGTAGATCAAATCTCATCTGCAACCATCCAGGGATAACCATATGAAACCTTTTTAAAGGTCAGATTTTGAGTTCAGAAAAGTTCATATGAGTGAGCAGGAAAAGAAAATAATGTTGTTGTTATTATTGACAGGACTGAAAGTGTGAATCCAGATCCAGTTCTGAATTCATGTAAAAAGCAAAAGTTTGACTATATGCAAATATAAAAGTTTGAATCAGACCCAGCTCAGAAATTTGGCTGGAGAATTTTTCTAGGCTATCTTCAAAGCAAACATAAAATAAACAACTTCCAATGCTCGACAGACTTAGGACAGTCTCATTTCTAGGTAGGCAGTGTTGTCTACTTGTAAGGCAAAAAAGTTGAAGGCTCAGGACTCCTGGGTTCATTTCCTGGATTGGTTATTAGCTTACTATATGACCTTTGGCAAGTAATTTAACCCATTTGTGTCCTAGCTTATCCTTCATGAGTATTAGCAGACTTAATGTATTTTGAAGAAACTGGATTAAAGGTACCACATATATTCAAATTATTGATGGCATTTAAATGTTGTTAAGAGATTTTTCCCCCCTGTAAAAATCAAGGAGTCCAACATCTTACTTTTTGCCACAGTGCACAGGTATAAAAAACACATGGAACTGTGTCTCTGAAACATTTCAAACAGCTTCCATTGACCTACTTCCAGAGCTCGTTGAAAATATCGTTAACAAAACACGCTACCTCCCTCCAATACCTCACACTGACAAACAGCTTTGAAGGCCTAGACTGAATAATGAAGGAAACAAACAGGGCATCTGGGGTCCATTATTTACCCTATTTCATAAGGCGTTTCTACAGAGCCTGCTGCCTGCCTTTTCAGATCCATGACAGAAATAAATACAAAGCCTGGAAAGAGTGAGCAATTTGAAGTTGTCTGTCTGCCCTTCCCCCATCTCTCTTTTTTTTCTGTTTCACATAAGACATTAGTTCTAACTCAGCCAATGTTGTTCTCTCTCTGTCCAAGACACTTGTTCATTCCCATTCACAGCTTGCTTATTCCTAGGAGCTCCTTTCTTGTTAGGGATGATGTCTGGGACTCCTTGCTGCTGTTTCCAAAGCACGCTGCCAGGAAACCTCCGAGTCTGGAGTTTTCTCGGATTTTGTGTAGTCTAAGTGACAAGGAGTTAAATATTTTAGTTGAAAACAATGGGCACATCAAGACGAGCATGCATGTGCAGTTTGTGGCACCTCAAAGTTGTTTGAGGCATCAGAAATTGCATGTGGTGCATGTGCAATCATTCATTGCGCTGCAAATTTGTAGCATGGTGCCAAAATTTGATACTGGGAACTCCTGGTATAACCCCCCCCTCCCCCCCAAAAAAAGAAAAAAGAAAAAAAGGCAGCAACAACAAAAAGGTGGTGCAGCGCATGATCCAGGAGCATGTGCTGGCAGACATGGAGGCTGGGTCCTCCAGGGAGATGCTGTGGCTGCTGGCCAAAGTGTCTCCCCTCCTCTTGTTGTCTCCTTGGCTCCTCCAGCATGGCAGTAGCTGGGAGGAGTGGGGAAATGTCTGTTTCCCCAAAGTGGGATCTTTTGTCGTACACCAAACCCCATGTTCAGGGGCATGCACAGCAGCAAAAAGCAGTGGCACAAATTTGTGGCACTGCTATTTTTGCCACAGCGAATGCACACCACAGTATGTGCTCACTCATCTGGACACACTCAATGGCTGCATTCGAGGATCAAACAGTGGCATTCAGTGCCACTAACAGTCATTCCTGTTTAGACCCTCTAATTTTCTACATGGCATATTAAAATTAATTAGCATGAAATTCAAGTACATCCTGAAAGACTGGAGTTCCTGCAAAGCCAAGGCACCTACGAAATTTCTGCCAGGCATCTTAGTGCCATAAAACAACTGGCTCTGAGTGCCTACATTATTTTTGAAATAATCACTAAAATAATCACTATTTTTAAAATCCTTAATCACAGGCTTTTGAAAAATGTGCCTTAAATAAACAATTTAGACACAAAAATACCTTTCTTTTCAGCATATTCAGGAAATACAGAGCTATCAGCTTGGGCGATTGCATGGATCTCATTGCTAAATTATCTAGATTATTGCACCACTGATGGAACTCTATCCATGCTAAAGTTTTGCTGTACTAAAGCTTTTCTTCTGTCTGTGATTTTATTCACGTAGAGGTCATAGTATGTGTTAATTTATGTGAAATTGTTTAAGAAATCATTTTTGCAAATATACCTGAGCTTTAGAGTCCTTCTGCTACAAGGTGTGTGGATAATGTATCTATTTATATAGAATTAATTCACAGTAGGCTTAACAGTATAATTAGTGTAGCCCACAACAGCATTTCCACTGCCTCTAATATGGCATGATTAGATAAACTACATGGTAATCTCTCTGTTCCCTGATGAGGTTACTTCTTCTTTATAAAAGACTTCCGCTTTGGCCCAAACAAATTTAATTTGTTGAATAAATTAATTTCTGCAAATGGTCTGAAATTTACTTTCCACAACTGCTGACTTTCAACACAACTTAGATGGTGCTAAAGTTAATTAACAGTGTCCAGAAAAGGGTAAGAACAGGCTTCATGAAATAAGTGCCATAAGTACTTAAAGTCAGCTCTACCAAATATATGCATATCAGACAAATCAGGGTCCAAGCTTGAAAAGAACCCAGAGATGAAGTACCCCAAATGCTGGAATTGCTGTGATCTAGTGGTTTGGTTCGACCCCTTACAGAAAACAAGGCCAGTTAAAATCTGGACTTGACTTTTTGTTTCACCATTCCTCCCCATTGTTCACAAGGCGCATAGATCAAGAATTTTGGTTTGGGATTAACTTTATGGGATCTTATGTATCCAAAGTCCTGTCCAAAAATAATGTCTGAGACTCATATAGACTCTTTTTTTTTAAGTGCACAAAGCAACTTCCTGATTATGTTTATAAAGCAAGTGGGTAACTTTATTTTACCAAAGAACATGAAAAGTCTTAAGGCCCTCTAGCACTTTTTTATGGGCAATTACTACCCTGTGATCGTGTGCATATGTACTTAATGAAAGAGACAGAGAAACCTCCCAGAAACAACTTGAGTACTACTTTCTCCCCTGATATAATTGTTTTTGTTTTATCCAAGGAAATATCCCACAGGAACCAATAACCCAGATTATCAGCTATTTCTGAATAATTCAGCTACTTTGCCATCCCCATTTCTCCAGGTATTATAAGATAGGATGGCTTGCCATTAAAAGGAATTGCCTACCGTATTTGCTTGATTATAAGATGAGGTTTTTCCCCCATTTACCCTGGAGGAAGGCAGCAGCTGAGACTCTGGAGCTGTACCTGGAGCCACAGCTGCCACTTGCCCCCTGCCTTCCCCCACCACTGCCTCTGCACACCCTGCCACTCCTCCCCTGTAGCCTCCAGCCCTCCCTTGCATGTTCATAGATTTCATAGACATTAGGGGTGGAAGGGACCTCGGAAGATCATCGAGTCCAGCTCCCCACCCGAAGAGCAGGAAGTCAGCTGGGGTCATAGGATCCCAGCAAGATAAGCATCCAATTTGCTCTTGAAGGTGTTCAGTGTAG
>NW_017728947.1:30878570-30956774 GCF_001723895.1 Crocodylus porosus
AAATGGTCTTGCAGTAGTTTATAACCATTTGACCTTGCCATCCCTTGGGGCGCTCTGGTGAACAAACGTTCCCCCAGATCCTGGTGGTCACCCTGATAAACTTATAGGTGGCCATCAGATCACCCCTGAGCCTACGCTTTTCCAGGCTAAAGAACCCCGTGGCTCTCAGCCTTTTGTCGTAAGGTCTGTTTTTCTGACCTCTGATTATGTGTGTGGCTCTTCTCTGATCTCTCTCAAGCTTCTTCACATCCTTTTTGAATTGTGGAGCCCAAAACTAGACGCAGTACTGCAGCTGCAGCCTTACCACAAGGCCAAGTACAAGGGGAGAATGACATCCTGGGATTTGCTTGAGAAGCATCTATGGATGCAAGCCAGCGTTTTGGTTGCTTTACTAGCCACAGCATCACATTGCAGGCTCATGTTCATCTTGATGATGACCCCCAAGTCTCTTTCTTCTGTAGCGCTAACCAGCGTAGCACTGCTAAGCCTATAAGGATGTTGCAGGTTTTTCCTCCCAAGGTGGAGAACCTTGCATTTTTCGGTGTTAAACACCATCAGGTTCTTGTCCGCCCATGTCAGCCTGGATCACCTGCCTGTCTTCTGGTGTGGATGCTTTGCCCCAAAGTTTGGTGTCATCATGAACTTGGCCAGTCGGCTTCTGACTCCAATGTCCACATCATTAATGAAGATGTTGAACAATATGGGTCCAAGGACAGAGCCTTGGGGGATCCCACTGGTCACAGGACACCATAATGATTGACTTCCATCAAGTACTACTCTCTGGGTCTGACCACGGAGCCAATTCCCTAGCCAGCGGATCGTGGTGGACCCAAGGCCACAACTGGCCAGTTTTGCCAAGAGGTGATCATAGGATACCAGATCGAAGGCTTTTTTGAAGTCAAGATATATGACATCAATCTCTTCTCCCTTGTCCAGGTTATAGGTCACCTGGTCGTAGAAGGAAATGAGATTGGTCAAGCAAGACCTACCTGCAACAAACCCGTGCTGGCTATCCCTTAGGATGTTGGTGTTGGCCAGTCCATTAATGTTGTTTCTCTTCCTCTCCCCCCCTCTGCTGCACTCCTCCTTACCTTTGTTATGTGCTGGCAGGCTCTATCCCAGCTGCAGCCTGGGGCATGAAAAATGACTCCAGCCTGGCCCCATAGCAGTGGTGTGGAGCCAGCATTGCTCTTCCAGTCCAATCCCATAGCAGCAGTGCTGTCTCGCTGCTGCTGCTGCTGATACAGGGATGAGCTGGAAGACCAGTTCCAGTTCTACACCACTGCTACAGGGCACACAGGAGCCATGCTTTATGCCCTTGGCTGCAGCAAGGATGCAGCCTGTTAGTGTGAAGTAAAGGTTGAGGGGTGGGGGAGAGACTTTGGGAGAGGGTAGAAATGGGTGGAATGGGGACAGGGACCTAAGGCTGCAGGTGGCAGAAGCGGTATGGAGAGGGAAGGAGGGGGAAATAGGGGAAGGGGGTACTGGAGAAATCTGAGGCTGGGGGTGGGGGGGGGCAGGCACAATGGGAAGTGCCTGTCTCACTGTCTGCCCCCACACTGCCTGCCCCCTACCACCTGCGCCCCCAATAGCCAACACTGCCTTTCCCATTACTGCTCCCCTCGACACCAATCTCTCTCTATCACCAGCAGTAGTGGGGGAGATTAATTTAAGATGATCCTCCAATAATTAGATTACATACTTGGAAAATTATAATCAATTTTAAATTTTCTGTATGTAGAGTCTGATTATTGCGGGGGGTCATCTTACATTCAGGGTCATCTTGTGTCTGAGGAAATACAGTACCATGACAATTGAATCATATTTATAAAAGGCATATTTAAAAATGTATTTGAGACTTCTAAGTGCCATCTCCAAGTGGGTTATCTAATGCTTCCATCTATGCCATTTCCCCCTCTTTACTAAAACCACTCTTTAGGACAGAAGAGCGGAGAGTTAGTATAGCAGCACCTTATCGCTCTTATATGTCTAGTACAAGGGTTCCCCAGGGGTACTGAAAATTGGTGGAGGGAGGTTTATGAGGAACCCCTCTTGGTCAGATGACATGGTTCTGTGAGCTGGAGCAGGTCCACAGACCAGCCCCACACCACTGTTTGGTCTGAGGCCAAATGAGTTGGGCACCACTGGTCTAGCATCTAGGAAAAACAACACAATTCAAAACCTTCCTGGCTCAAAGACTGTTTACTTATGCATTCAGCTTTGGCATTATCTGTTGGGGCTATTTGTATGAGTGACATGAATAAGGGGTCCAACTTCTCCCACTGATTTTGAAGGGACTAGAGGGCAGAGCATGAGGAATAAAAACTACAAAATTCTTTGAGCAGACCACTTCCCCTCTCTGCCTCATTTCCCCCACATCTAGCATGTTCATAATAATTTTTACACACCTATATTGCAAAGGTGTCATGAAATGCAGTGCATGTTTGAAAAGTGTGATAGAAATGCTAGGAATTTTTATTATGGATTATGAAAGTGATCACCTTTTAACTAAATCCTGTTCTATGACATAAAGTAGAAGGTGGTTATAATCCAGTGCTAATTGACTGCATGCACAGTACTGGTCTGCTTCCAAATAGCTGCTAGTGTGTACCACTTGCTCTTTACATGAAACTATGTGGAAGTGACTACAGCATAACTACCCTAGAACTGGCTTTGCAGACACTACTGCATTATCTCCTGGTAACTTCAGTGGGTAAATACTGTAAATCCTGTCACTGGTGTAGGTTAACTAACTTCCCTAGGAAACCTTACCCTAACAGGTGTCTTGTCACCTTACTGTTGTCACTTTAGTTCAACTTGTCACCTATCTTGTCACCTTAGTGTTCTCATGTGCACATGTACTACATTCTTAGGGTTACCATATTATTGTGAAAGAAATCCAGGATGGAGCAAGAAAATCTGGGGCAAGACGTGCCACATACACATGTATGTGTAAAAGATACTGCCTGTAGCACAAGGGTTTTGTCTGACACACACATGCACACACATCTCACCCCTGACCTTGAGTTCACTCGCGCGCACACCCCTGCTGACCCTGCAGCTCTCAGGAGCCCTGATGGTGGAGCAGGGTGGGGTGAGGCAACACAGAGGCCCATAGCCAGGATTCATCCCCTGGTTGCCAAGACTGGACCTGGCTGGGACTGACCCCTTTGCGGTGCATCCTTGGCTCCTGTGCGTCCTTGGCTGCTGTGCAGCCTCATGGCACCTCCCTCCCTACCGCCACCCAAGGCTGCCATGCACAGCCTGGGCCTGACCAGGGGCTGCAGCAGCAAATCATGAGGATGCCAGTTGGAGGTGGCCATCCTGGCTCACCTTGCACAGGTGTCTACACAGGTGCTCAGCCCAGCCTGCCCCCCACCTCTAGCTACTGCTCAGGAGGAGCCAGGCTATGCAGGAGGGGTGGCACCACCAATCCAGGACTTTTGCTTCAATTTTAGTCAACTGGTTGGGAGGCTGGGATGGCCTATGAAATCTGAGATTCTCCCAGCCAACCTGGGATGTGTGTGGTCACCCTATACACTCTACATCTGTTTTTCCTGCAACTCTTAGCTTCTGACTTGCTCTTTCATCATATGATTTCTCTCACACCAGTTCCCTATATTTCCTTTCTTGAACTTTTTATATCAGTCTCTGGAATAAGTTGAACTCTTCCTCCAGATCCCATACACTCATTGCTTACCTTCTCCCACTTGATATAGTTCATTCTGTGCCGTTTGTGTCACTAAATATATTTCACTAGTTTGGAATTAATTTGATAGCTTGAACAAATTTGGCCTGCTTCTTAGAGACACAATAAGGTTTTGTGACTAAAGCCAGGGGTTGAGAAATAAGTTTTTTGGGTTCTGCTCTAGATGCATCACTGATGTCTCAGTAGGTACATCTTCACATGTGCCTTAGTGCTCAGTAGACTATTTTACTGTGGATTAAAGTGTCACATAAAAACTATGACATTACATTAATGTGCAGTAAAATAGTTTACTGTGCATTAAGCATCACTAAAAAATTGTGCCCTTGCACTACTGTGCATTAGCACAGCCCAATGTACATTAACTTAGTATCTAAGGGAACTTTTACTCATGCTCTGGGAGTGGGAGGGAGGCACTTTAATTAAAGCAGCTTTGAGAGCCACTCTAATTAAAGTACTGCAGCATCTCTTGTATCAGCCTTGCACTTAAAAATGGTGGCAGGGCATTTGAATTAAAGCTCATTCAACAAACTTTAGTTCAAGTGCCCCTGCCATCATTTTTAAGTGCAGGGACGCTGATACACAAGATGTGGGAGACTGCTGGAGTGTGGTAATTACCAAGCTCCAGCAGACTCAATTCATTGTAATTACAGCGCGTTGGAGCAGCCCCCATGTTCATGTATAGGCACCTTCACATTGGAAGTACTAAATTTAATGTGCATTAGAAAAGGCAAATTAATGCATGTGTAGACATACCCAGTGACGAAGAGCATTAAGCTGGCTTTCTTTTATATCTGTATGGAATGGATTAATTAACATTTTCATCAAAAAGATGTTGTGAATGCTATTTACTTTGGGCTTTGAGATGCTCAGGTGAGCATGTAATGCTATTAGTAGTTATATGAATTATGAATGTTAAGAGCCCATCTTTTCTAATCTCAGCTCTGCAACTGATTCCTTTTGTGGTCTGGGCAGGTTGTTCAACCACTCATTTTCAGTTCCCCTGTCTGTAACATGAAGATCCGAGTACCCCATGGAGTGTTGTAAGGATTAATTAGTTATTGTAAACGAAAAATGATCTGAAGATGAAAAGGGCCAAGTGTTGTTTAAATAAATAGTCCACTTGAAGGGGTGAGGGAAGGAACGCTGAACCTCACTGGATTCATCCCAACCATAACTGCTGGATCACATTTGCTGGCACATGGATTCTTCCTTTTTTCCATTCTGTGAGGCATGTAACTTGTCTTCTTATATTTCTGTAAAGCTCCATGCACACCTATGGACCTAGACAGAGTACAGAAATAACCAGCTGTAAAAATGACACAAGAAAATCTACAGCAGTTATTGTTTATTTTGTATAATACAGAACAGGGCCCCACAGTGATAGGTGCTATACAAACAGATAGTGAGAAACAAACCTGTCCTTACAATCTAAATAGATAAGGCAAGCACATAAGTATTATCATTCTTATTTTACAGATGAAAAATTGAGGCACAGAGAGGTTAAATAACTTGCCTAAGGTGTCACAAAAGGTCTGTGGAAGACCTAGGAATTGAATTCAGGTCTGCATACTAGACAATTGCATAACCACAACATCAGCCTTCCTTGCTAAACAATATTTCCTGTTAGAGCTTATTATATATGTTTGCATAGCACTAACACTTTCTCCCACTCCCCCTCTTCCCCTTTCTTTTTTCCCAGCTAGGGGATGTGTGAATAATTGATTTTTCAGGTTGGTGTTTAAGGGAAAAAAAAGACCAGAAACCAGTATTTTTTTTCAGATTTTCTTTTTCATGATCCAATTTTACTTTCAGGCACTTTTAATGAAGCAAGAATCTAGATTCACAATGAGGCTTTCACAAAACCATTGAGAAGTAGCATAATCCTCCCTTATACTCGCTATCTCTAAGGCCACTCCCACAGACTGTTGGAGGCTGGAATTCAAAACCCCTCTCTTCCTGATTCAGGGCAGGGACTGAAGTCTGTCATCCACTGGAAGCATGTGCTACAAGCATGGCTTTACCACCAGGATGTTGGATACTTTAAGCTGGGAGAGAGCTCCTAATCTTCCCTGTTGAAGATGACCACTTTTTAATTTTTTTTTAAAAAAAATCTTTAAATAATCATTGGAGTGGGGACTGGCATCCAAGTCTACTCATTGGCAGTTCCTTGCAGTTCAGGGATGATTGTCTTCCATGTATCAGAGCAAAGTTTTGATTAAATGCTGCCAACACAGAAGATTGAGACTGACATGCATATTGGACTCTGTGAGTGGAAAGTTCCAAGGCTTACCCAGCCCTTGCCCCCGGGTGACCTGCGGACCTGTCAATCATTGTTGACCTACTTTCCCCACAGAGGCATGCTCAGATTGTGTCAGCTTCTGACTGAGAGCATGCTCAGTCAGAACCTGACATGAGGTAATCGGACTAGAAATTTCTCTGCGGAGAGGGTTCTGATTGGCTACCAAATTCGTATAAAAGTTCAGTGAACCCCTCCCTCGGGGGGAGATCGCGTTAGCTGAGGACAGAGGCTGCTGCTGCAGGGACTGTCTCTCACTCAGGCTTTAGGGCCTATCGATCTCCTCCTTCGCCTCCTTCGCTTGGCATTTTGTATTGCTTGTGTTGTATTACGGCTTTGCATCGACTCACCTGGCTTCCAACGTACCTTGGCACTTCGTACTTTCGGCTACGATTTTTGGATCACCCTTTCGGACTTTGTTTGCAATCTCGGCTCGACTCACCTGGTTTTGACTTCGGCTTCCGACATCACCGCTTCTCACCATTGTCCTATGGGACTGGCGTCACGCGACTTACCGTGTACAACATGTTACAGTTTTCGTCTCGTTGTTCATATTACCCATTTAATGAGCTGTTGACCAGCCCTGGGACTAGGTCTTCGGACTGAGCCTTATGGGCCAACAGACCCCTTCGTTGTTCATTGTTGTAACTGTAACTGAAGACATCGCTGCCTACACCTAAAGCGTAAGTTAAATAAATTCATCTTCATTTCAACCCACTCCGGGTCCATATCTCCTGACTCTATGCCAATAATCCCACCTGTCCGTATCTGATTGCCACCCCGGCCCACCATGACCTTGGGGCCCGATTCATTCTGTTCGGTTTACCCTGACACCATGATTGCCTTATCTGCAGGTCCGAAGATGGATAACAAGCCCAATCCAAGATCAATAGATTCTATTGAAACTCAGGCATGTGTTTCCAGTGTGGTGGGTGGTTCCAGATTCTTGATTTGGTCCAAAACGCACTGTTTTTGTAGCTCCTACTGTTTCTGTCATCCCTGGTTTTCTGTCTCGTGTTGTCATTGTGAGGTTTCAAAGTACTGAGATCTTTGCAGAAGACTCTTCCTCCACTTGGGATGATCTTGGGCAATAGTTTTCCATGAGTTGATATTGATTCTACATTTTTTTCAAGTTGGCCTTGAAGATGTCCTTGAAGTCCTTTCTCTGCCTTCCTCTTGAGCCTTGACTGAGTTGGAAGAATAAAAGTTGCTTCAGGAGTCTGGAGTGGGACATCCAGATGATGCGGCTGGTCCAGCAAAATTGATGTTGGATGATCATTGCCTTGATGCTTATGGTGTTTGCTTGTGAGAGGACCGTAACATTGGTGCATCTGTCTTCCTACTGGATTTGAAGGATCTTCCACAGGCAGTGTTTGTGGTACTTCTCCAGTGACTTGACATGTCTCCTATACATTGTCTATGGCTCAGCTTTGTACAGTAAGGTATGGATCACAACTACTTGATAAACCACGATCTTGTTTTTTAATCTGATGTTGCAGTCTTCAATCACCCATTTCCTCAGGCACCCGAAGGCTGCACTTGCACATTTGAAGTGATGTTGAATTTCTTTGTTGAAGTTAGTAAGAAATAACTTCCAAGATATGGGAAATAATGCACTCCAAAAGTCTCATAGTAAACCTGAATTAGTGGAGCTGGGGACTACTCATTAAGAGTTTTTTGATGAAGGACCTTAGTCTTCTGAATTTTAAATGTAAGTCTCATTTTCTTATATACCTTGGTGAAGACATCAACAATTGCCTTAAGATCTGCTTCTGAGCGAGCACACACTACAGCAGCATCAATGTATTGGAGCTTGATGATTGGGATTGGGGTAGTCTTGGTTTTGGTTTGGAGTTGGCTGAGATTAAACAGTTTACCATCCACTTAGTAGTTTAGCTCCACTCCAATGTAAGCTTTTGGTGGTCAGATATAGCATTGCGGTAAGGAATATTGAAAAGAGTGCTTGAGTGATGACACAGCCTTGCCTAATTCCAGTCTTAACCTCAAGGGATCTGTGATAGATCCATTACTGAGAATCACCACTTGCATACCATCATGGAGCAGGCAAAGAATGGTGATGACTTTTGGTGGGCATCTGCACTTCAGAAGGATCTTCCACAGTGCTTCTTAGTTGACAGAGTCAGAGGCTTTTATGAGGACAAAGAAGGCCATATAGAGAGATTTATCTTGTTCCTGGTATTTTTCCTGAAGCTGTGCCTCCTGATGCCTTAAGGCCACACTGATATTCTGGGAGGAACTTTTCAGCAAGTAAAAGGAGATGGTTCAGGAAGGTTTTTGCAATGATGTTTCCTGTGGTGGTCAAGGTGATCCCTGTGTAATTTCCATAGTTGGACCTGTTGTCTTTCTTGAAGACTGTCATCATCATGGCATCCCTGAGGTCATCTGGGATTTCTTTCCAGATCCTTCAGATGAGGGCATGGAGCTGTGATATAAGATCCTCTGCCCCCTGCTTGAAGATTTTGGCAGGGATTCCCTCTGCCTTGTCATTCTTCATCAGCTTAATGACTGTCCTCAGCTCTTTAAGGGTTGGGGGGATTCCAAGATTATCTCTGACTGGGTGTTGTGGAATGGAATTGAGAAGAATCTCATCAACAGTAGAGTCTCAGTTGAGAAGGTCTTCAAAATGCCCCATCTACTGGGTGTAAATAGCTCCTCTTTCCTTTATCAGGTCTCCATACTTAGGTCTCAGGGGGTTTGGCCCCTCAGTGCTCAGACTACAGATGGCTTTGGTAGCACTGAAAACCCCCCATGAATATTGTTGATGTCAGGAAGATGTTGAATCTCCTTTACCTTGTCTTCCTACCATCTCTTCTTCATGTTGTGGGTCCTTCTTTGTATCTCTGCCTTGGCTTGTTAAAGATTCAATTTATTTTGCTTGGAGTTGGTGTTGTTTTGCCAAGCACAATAGGACTTGTGCTTGAGATCGATCAACTCCTGGATCTCCCTGTCATTCTCATCAAACTAGTATTGATGTTTCCTGGTACAGAATCCAAGTATCACTTCATAGGCACTGATGACAGTAGACTTGAAGGCACCCCAAATGCTGCTGACATTCTCCCATTGTTGTTGATTAGCATTCACCTGTTTTTTTATTGTGGCGTTGTTGGGACAGGTCTTGCTTGATTGGGTCCTTGAGTCCTTTGACCTTCTGTCAACATTGCTATTGCTTCAGCTGTCATTTGGGAGCTAGTTTGAGTGACAGCCAAGTGGATGAGTTGGTGATTGCTCCAGCAATTATCAAGCTCCTAGAATAATTCAAGTGATGCAGGCATCTTTGTGATCCCAGGCATGAACAACGACGTAGATAATCAAGTACCAATGTTTAGATCAAGGGTGTTGTTATGACGTCTTGTACTTGTTTTTCTGACAGAACAAGGTGTTGGTGATGGTGGGTGTTTCTACACATGCCCCCCTAAGTGCAGTTGTTACTGCACCATCATTTAGTACCTGCTTTAAAAAAGTACTAAATGATGGCGCAGTAATAGCCATGACTGAGTCATCCCAGTGGCACATGGTTATTTATTAGCAGGTATGTCATTGTAGCAATGTGCTATATATAGTGAGGTAGCTCATCACTACAATGACATAGAGCCTGTGTCATGGTTTGTGCCTGCAAACGCTACAGCAACAGTGATGAGCTTTGTCGCTGTACCGCATTGCTATGGTGACGAAGCATCATGTGTAGATGTGCCCACTGAGTCCATGTTCTGCACATTTGTTCAGGGAGAGGATGCCGTTGGAGTTCACCCTTCCCTCTGCTTCCTTGCTGATGGTTCCATTCCAGAGTCCTGTCTGACTCTGGTGTTAAAATCACTCAGCCAAATAAGCCTGCGTCCCTCTGGAACATCAAAGAGGACTTGGTAAAGGTTGGCATATAATTCTTCCTTGGTTTCATTGGTGGTGACAAGAGTCAGGGAGTACATACAGATGACAGCGGTCTGTTGGCTCCCTGTCACTTTGAGATGGAGAGTCAGGAGGTGCTCATTAATTCTGCTAGGGAACTCACTGAGTTGGTTTATGAGTTCATTCTTAATGACAAAGCCAACTTCATGAAGTCAGTGTTCTCCTTCCTGTTGACCCTTCCAGAAGAGGGTAAAATCACCTCCTTGTTCTTTGAGCTGCCCACCTCCTGCTCTCCACATCTCACTCAGTACAACGATATCACTGTTGCTTTGCCTGAGCTCTGGAACCACGATTACAGAGCAGTGCTCTGGGCATTCACTATTAGGATTGTCCATGAGGGTCCTGATACTGCAGGTCCCAAAGTTGGTTGTGTGTCTACATTGATTTTGACTGCAGTAAAGGTGATCCTACTGCATGTGGTTATCTCTTCAGGAAAAAGGTAGACAGACTATATTTAGGACACCTTTTCTAGCCCCTTCCCCATGTGGGGAGTGCAGAGTGGATCCTAAAGATGAGCTGATTGGATTCAATCAGCTAGTAGATAAAAGCACCAAAAAAGTCTCACTAAAGTGACTGATCTATACAGATGTTAGATGAGCTGGGTCCAACTAACACGATGCCTCTTTTGGGCATGTGCTGGGCTTGGTATGGAGCATTATGAGTTTATGTAAAGCACCATTTTTTTGTTTGTTTTTAATGTCTGTAAGCAGCTCATATTATTTTTAGGCCTTGGATCTCATAATTTCTCTAAATATATGTATGCAACTATAACCGATATAATTCTACCCCTTTGAAAGCCTCATCCACTGTAATGTCTGTGAGCAATTAGCCAACTAGTAATGGTTTGAAGTTAAGTACTATGTAAATTTCTTAGATTGTAATCTTTTCTGGTAGGAACATGTCTTTGACTCTATGTACATACAGTACTTAGCGCAATGAAGCCATAAACTCAGTTTACATTATTCTCATCAATCATATTTATCTGCATATACATAAAGGTATAAGTAGGGATAATGTGCATAATGAACCTGAATTCAGTATAAAAATAGTATGGACCTGAATCATATTGGTGAGAACCCTAATTTATGAGTAGTAATCTCACTTAAATTGGCAGGAGTATCTAAATAAGATCTGACCCACGTTAGAAAGAGGTGGCAGAAAGCTGGCAAAATAGCATAATATAAAGTAATGCATATTTATGCAAACTGTAATGTATTAAAAAATTGTATGGTCATTGCCAACAGCAATTACTTGCATTGAATAGGAATCTTGCTGCTGTAGTGATTCAAAGCAGGTATGCGTAGTAAACAGGTGTTTTCCTATAGGCACTGCTCTCATGCAAACGTGTATTACTAGATGCACCATAGATCTGCCATTATTCATAGTAACTTGGAAGGAGAATGAAGACTGAGGAGCAGCAGAAACCAATCAAAGAAAGCAATACTTTTTATCAATCATATTTGATGCTCTTCTCTCTCTTTCATCGCTTTGATCTCTCATATAAAGCTGATACTTTGGACAATTTCCAAAATCTTAGCAGTGCAGTCTGAGAGGGCTCTGGGTTAGCTATGAGGGTATGTGTTTGCAATTATGCATTTGAAAGTATTTTCCCCTCCTCTGAGATAACATTCTTTTTGTGTTACCACACACTTCTGCTGTCTCATTTTTCTTCTCCCATGGCACTGTAGGCTGAAAGGCCTCACTGCATTTTTCCCCTCTGATCCTTGCAACTGATATCTGAATAAAATACTTTACTCTGCTGGTATTTATCCTGCTGAGCCATTCACTTTCTAGCTGTGAAACAGACAAAAAGTGTATCGTGAAGCAACATTCTGGCAGTTGCATTTCTTAATATGCCTCAAGGTAAGGCAAGATCGAACAGGGGTGGGAAAATGTGTGTCTGAGTGTGGGCCCGAAGTAACTTTTATGGAACTTGAGCATTTTTTGAGTGGATTTTGTTGTGTAGTCATAGCTATCATTTTCAAAACAGAATGAAACAAAAACAACTTAAAGAATTGTTTACTGTGTGTCTAACTGCATTCGTTGGATAAAAGTTTATGGGTTAGGTTACATTCCTTTTGCAGTTCTTTTTTTATAATATATCTTGGACTTCATTTTCAGCCTGTACATTTTGGTGTAGCTCCATTGATTCCAGTAGAGTTATCCCAGTTCGCACCATCAGAGGATGTAGTTCTTGCCATTTCCCTGATGACAGTATGTGTAATAGTTTGCATGAATTTATAAGCCCAATTTCTACAGCCTATTTTACCAGATGTGATTTATTTGACTTGGGATTTTCTCATTATGTCTAAAAATGTCTGAACTTGTGCAAGAAGGAAATCATATTGAATATAATAAAAAATATACTATGCTTAAAATTACTGAGGTTGATAGGAATGTGAAGATTAATATCTTAGGTTTGTTATAGCACATCTTAGTCTCAATTTTTAAAGAAAACTAGAAGGTATGCGTGGGGGGTCCAATCTTACAGAGGTAACAACACAGTTGATAAAGAAATGCTCTTCAATGGACATTCAATATGGATGTTAATTTTACCAGGGTGAGGCACTTCAATGAGAATTAAGTACTCAGAGCTCTGTAGGATTGCGTACTAGGAGTGAGATTGTTCAAAAGTGTTCAGCAATGAAACTCCCACCAACTTCAGGCAGGAGGCATAATTAGGCCAATTCTGAGGCCTTTTGTAAATCCTACCTAGTAACATACAGAAATTCTGTCCAATAGTTTGGAACAGGAAATGAGGAGGTACACTATCTGTAAGGTACTTGGGACAGAGACTTGTGATTTTATTTATGTCAGTGAACTACTGAAAGTACTTAACTATATAAGAAAATTATAGGTCCGAATTCTGTCCTTGGTTACATGTGTGAAACCTAGTTGATACCAATGGTTTTTGCATAATGTAATATCAAAGTTGAGGCCTAATCAGGTAAACCCTTATACATATAAGTAGCTATTATACTTGCTAAATAGCCTATTTACATAATGGTTTGCATGTCTTAGGCCCAAAATAGCAACTATGTGATGAATCTTCAAAAGTAAGACTGACAATAGATAATTGAGTTGTCTTTAATTTTCTACATAGCAGGATGGGTTGATGGTCATTCTGCACCCATATTCTTCTATACTTACATTTGCACTTGATTTACTTCGGAAAAGTCCCTCTTTAGTATGTAAGCAAAGTCCAGCACTTACAGAACAACGGGGTGAGTGAAAGGAGTAAGCATTGCCCAAAGGGACCCATAGGGTGTTTTTACATTTGCTCCAGTAGTGGTTGAGGGGGAAGGGTGCTTTAATTAAAGCACTCAGAGTGTCTTGTGTATCAGCGCTCCCTTGAAAATGATGGCAGGGGCGTTTTATCTGTTTATCTATTTTAAAGCACAGGGATGCTGATACATATGGCATGAAGGTTGGTTGGAGAGTGGTAAGTACCACGCTTCACCAGAATCAATTAATCAAGTCTGCTCCATGGTGCTGTAATTACAGAGTGATGAAACAGCCACCCAGCTTCTGTATAAGCACCATTAGTGCCTGATATCAGTGAAGGGTAGAATGCCATTGAAATTCTAAGAGACTTATCCCGTTCCTATTCGAGTCAATGGGTGGCTTTTAATTGGCCTCAGTGAGTGCGTCTACATGTTCATTAATGCGCAGTAGGCTACTGTGTAATAAGTGTCTTATGTAGACATGCCCACTGAGAGCATAACTAGTTTGGAAAGGAATTGAAAGTGCTCAGGATTTTGCAGGATATGCTCCTAATTGCATAAGCTTTTGGTGCCTGTAGACATGCCGGGAAGCTAGTCCGATGCACTGTAAGTATATCATGTCAGAACAGACTCAATTAATCAAGTCGATTAATCAAGTCTGCTGGAGCATGCTAATTAACACATTCCAGCCAGCTTTTACATCTTGTGCATCAGCATCCCTGTACTTCAAAATGGTGGTGGGGGCATTTTAACTAAAGCTCATTCAATAAGTGTTAGTTAAAGCGCACCTGCTGCCATTTTGAAGTATAGGGATGCTGATAGGTGAGATGCTGTGGGCGCTTTAATTAGAGTGGCTGTCAGAGCTGCTCTAATTAAAGTGCCCCGTTCCCCCCAATCCACATTTAAAAATGTGTAAAAACGCCCTCGGTGGACAGGCGCCTTATCTTTTGCATGTCTCACGTAATGCTGTTTAGAATGGTTGTGCTCTATAGTTTTACATATAATAATCATTTTCATTTACATTTCACAAGACTGGCTAGATCCCTACAGTGAAGACACCAGATCCTCACTTGGTGTAACTTGTTCAAAGTGATGGAACTGTGCCAATTTGCATAAACAGGTGATCTGACCTATTATCCTGAAATGCAAGCTATTTGGGCTTGGTCTCATTCTGCAATTGCCTTTACAGTACTAAACATGATCAGGGAGGCGTTTCTGAGTACTCTTTGAGCTCTACCCATTTCTGACTAATTTCTTTTCAGCATAGGAACAGAATTCTGATACGCGTGAGATGAGCAGAATACTTTGGAATTAGTTCCATTAAAGCCATGCCATATGCCGTATAGGGCTCAATGTGGTGTAGTATCAATATTCTGGCTGACAGCTTTTCCCTAAGGATGGGGTCCATGCACATTCCACATTCCTTGATTTCTTTCCTTTTTTTAATGCATCAAGCAGGGGTAGACTTTTAATTAAAAATGACATCATCACACCGTTCCTAGCTCCTTGCAGGCAGTCCACATATTAATGCTGCTTGTTTCAGTTTTCAATGATCCTATTATGAATCGTAACCTCATTACACAAGCCTTGCTACACAGTGGAATTTCAAATGGGGTTTTGTGGTTTTTAGAACTTAAACAGTACAAAGGCAGTTGTGGTCAGGCTGCTTCCTCTCTTACCACAGCAGTTGTGGAGATGCCATTCCAGTGACCACTATTTCTACAGTGAGTCAGTTTCATTTTTAACAGTCTGACTCAGTTCTCTTCAAAGGGGGCAGCATGTTATTTCTGCATGATTCTTGTGTGCATGACTCGGTACAAAGGGGTCAAGGCTAACATTAACCCCTTGGGATCCAGCCAGAGGAAAAACCTTGATCCGTCTGGCAGTTGGAATCCGTCTTCTTTAGAAATTGCTGCGTTCTGAATGTGTTGCATGTGCATTAGTTTTGCTAAACATGCCCTCTGTTTTCAGCCATCAGAAAAACTGCTGTATAGGACAGTTCTTTTCCCCAAAGAGCTAGCATTATGGGAGAGGCCATCAGAAGTCAGACATGAACTTCTAACTTCTGAGTTACTTCTCCAAAGTCTTTTGCACATGCAAGCAAAAGAATAAGTTAAGAGAGATAGGCCAAAAAATTTAAAAAAACCCCAGAGAGTCAGGTGTAAACACAAACTAATCGATAACAGTTAATAACAATGAGTACAACCTTTTTATGCCTAGTAAATCTTCAAAACCCTACCAGTGGTTGCCAAACATATGCTCTAATAAATAAACAAATACATAATTACACAGGAGTTTGAGAAAGTTCAAGCTTAGGAAAAGTTCCTCTAAGCAGCAGTAGTCAGGAGCAAGCTTGACAGCCCATTCATGTGAATTTCACAAACAAGGAATGCAGCAGTTTTGAACCTTAATGAAATGTAAGAATGTCTTTTTCTTTCCATATGACTCACAGTTTCATTTTGAAGTTTTTGAGCTTCTCCTAAGGTTATGGAGTGGTCAAGCGAAGCGGAACAGGGTTTTTGAAATCAGGAAGCCTGGGTGCAGTTTCATTCAGAAAAAAAAGCCCTATTCCTGTGTTTGATTGAAAAATAAAACTGCTGCTCTCAGTGAACCTTTGAAGTCCCCCAGCCCAGTAATTGTTTCACGACATTTGCAGCTTGAGGCAGCAAGAATGTTTGTGGTTGTTTTAAAAGGCATCTGAGTGTGGATTCCATATGGTTTATTTTTTATTTTGGGTTTTTCTAATTTTTTTCTTCCCCGTTTGGAGCCTCAAGTCCTCATGCTTTGCCCTAGACTCAATCCCAGCCTATACTATTACTTCATGAACTGCCTGTCTGTGAAAGAAATGAGTGCACACATTGTGGCACAAAGATTCAGGCATGCTTAATTCAGACAAAATCTGTGAATGCCTGTTTGAGCAATAGTTGATTTAACTGTCCATTATCAATACTAGATTTAGAATGTGGCTTCTAAATGCTGCACATTTTCCTTTTTTTGAACAAAAGGCCTCTTTATGCAACCTATACTAACAGCACGATCCTCCAAATGCTAGCTGTGGAGCACAGTACTTACTGTCAAGAGTTCAATAACTGGTAAATAAGCACTAGGCCAGATAATAAGCCTTGAGAGTAAACAGAAGGGCCAGATTCAGCACTATGTTCCTCCCATCTTATACCTGTGTAGTTCTTTGACTCTCAGTGGACAGGTTGAATCACACCCAAGAAGTCTGAAAATATATGGTATGGATGCTAGAAAATGCTGAAAGTGAGTCTAAGTTTAAATGAACTCACAAAATAAAAACACATCCTTCCATGTTACACCAGGCAAATGGAAGTGACAGAAATAACTGAAATTTTGCAAAGAAATCATGATTATGCATTACATTTAGTACTGTCATGTGTACTAAACCTCGTACTTGGCACATAACGTTAGTGACCAATCTTGCATGTACTAAAGTTAACAGGAGGATGGATCTTTTATTTATTAATCTATATATCACCATTTGCCAGCTTCACTGAACTTCTGAAATAAAATGGAACACAGACGCAAGTTATAATCAGCCAAGTGTAGACATTGCCATTTGGGTGATGATTGAATTTGATAACCGTGGGACTGATTCCTTAATCATTTACAGTGATGTGAATCAGGAGAAATTCCACTGGAGCCATTAATATTAGGCCCCTGTGAAAGTTAAGTTAGGATATGGGCATGCAAATAATGTACTGCATGGTAAAAGAATGTAGAGCTTGACCACACATCAGCTGCTCCAGAGTAACTATCTATAGCAGCAAATAGATGTCAACTTTGTGCCACCATAACATTTTTTATGGCCGCGCACAAGCCGAGTCAATACACATCATAGCCCTTTGCTGTGCCAGAAGTGCTTACATTTTGGGGTGCCAACCATGCCCATGTGCAGATGAAATGAGGGGCATGTGTGCAGGATACTTTAAAGCGGGTTAAATGCTTTTGCACCATTTTAACGGTGCTAGTGTTTGCATGCATCAGCGGTGTATTGCGCAGTAATTCCAGCTGCTGTAGCAAATTTGACAGTTTAATGTGCCTTAAATGACTCGGGGCACAGCCAACTAAAACTGCCCTATAGATGTGGAGCAAAGCACCGGGCTCTGTGCAGCTCAGGAGCTTTGCAGGAAGCCTGTGCAGGCAGCCTGGCAGCAGCCTGGGAAGGCAAGCTCTGCCCAAGATCTTTTTTTTCCCCCCTGGAGCCTGCATCCCTGCCTGAGCTGTGTGGGGGCCTGGCACTTCCTTCTGTGGCTGTGGTGCCCCCCGGGACTGAACGAGCTGGGTGCCTGCAGGCAGGTGCTGCCTGGGGGGGCCCCGTTGCTGCCACGGCAGGGAGCACCATACCCCCCACCACAGCCCAGGGACTGCTCCGCCCTCCAGCAGCTCACCCTCTCCTCCCCGCTGCTGGAGAGGCAGGTAAGTTTGAGTGTATGTACAACATGAGGTCTACACACACCCAAATGTACTAGCAATTTGTGCCACCATTTTGTGGCTGACATCTGTTTACTTGTAGTGGGAGACTGCCCCCAGCAAGCAGCCCACACTCTTCCCTTGCCCAAGGCTGAAACTCCCCTGGTCTCAGGGGTCTAATCTTGTGGGTGGTGGGGCTAGAGTGCCATGCCCTGACTTGGAACATGTGTCTGCAAGTGAGGAAACCCCCTCTTACAGATGCATCTCTGTGTTGGGGCACAGGGAAATCTCCCAACAGGGGATTCTCCTCAGCATGTGCCTGCAAGGCGCAGTAGGTGAACTCCCGTAGGGGTTTCTCCTTCACTTGCACATGGACCCTAAACCAGGGGCAGCAGTGACAAAAGTGCCAGCATGATAGATGCCAGCTTGCCTATCATGCTGCTGCCCCTGGGTCAGAGGGGGTGATCAGAAGGAGGAACACCTAGGCAAGTTTCCTCATCTGTGTTTTACTGCCACGTGCAGGGTGGAGGAGCGGGGGCAATCCCCTGCTAGGGTTTCACCTATGGCCCAACACAGGGGCATGGCTCCAAGAGGGGTTTCCCTCCTTGCAAACACACTCCCCAACTCAGGGCAGGGCACCCAGGGCTCTTTTTTGTTAGGATTAGACTCCTGAAGCCCTGAGAGGTGCAAGGGACTGACTCTGGGGGAATGGCAGCTCCAGCAACATCTCTTAGATGTCCATGAAGTAGACCAGCTATGCCATGATATACTGAGACACAGCTGATCATGCTCCAAAGAGAACGTCTGTTTCCAGCCATTGTGTACACTCTTATCCTGTAGTAAGTGGAAGCTGACCTGTTACTAATGTATTCTTCAGTGAAAGTGGGATAAGTTACTGTGGTCTAATTTACACTTACCATGGAATAATGGCATGCAAATGGGCAGTTACTGTGGTGCAGTCCCATCCTTTTTATTTTTCAAGAATTTGTTTGTGCATTCAAACCTTTAATAGAGAAATCAAGCCCAGATCTCTCCGGTGAGACTGTTTCACTAGATGGCAGCCATGGACTTGATCCTGAATGGATTCTCTGAATGGATCCTAAATTGGCTCCCAGCTCTGACTGACTTAACATCTATTTATGCTATATTCACCCCCGGGATATCTAAGTTTGGGGGACACTTTAATACTTTTTACTATCAGGCCTTAATGTGATGCAAGTGAAATAGATATTTCTACAAGGACTGCAGGTAGTCTTTTATTTATGTATGAGGTTCTGTTTTCTTCAGGGGGACCATTTATATAGGTAGGACCAATTGCATGACTAAGGATTATCAGGATCAGTCCCTGAATGACCATTAACATAATAAAAATAAAGTCTAGTATAATGAATGTCAGCTGCATTAAGATGCCTGATGCTTGTTAAGCAATGAGACTTTAATGTAAAAGTCCCTCAAACAAAAATGCTATTAAGGCAAATTAATGTTTAAAATTATTAATGTGTTTTTTATTCAATGATATCTGTCAAAGGGAAATCTGCTATACTGTATATGCTCATAATATACATCATATGTCCTTCTATTCTAGCCATGTTGTTCTGTTTATGGAGGCCTGCAGAATTTAATTGCAAAATAATGCAGAGCAAAACCAAGGAGAGTACATTCCAGAGCTTCCCTAAGTGCAGTAACCCATACACTTGGAATCAGAGATGTTCAACATGCTGTTTCACCAGCTGGTGTAAACTGGCTCTGCTGAAGTTAATGGACCTGTGGTGACTCCCATCAGACTAGGACATGCCCTGGCTAAATGAGCAAAAGAGAAATGGACAGTTTTTAGTTTATGTGTTTTTTTTAATTTTGTTTATTCCCCCACACTCCCTCCCCCACCATTTTTGGGTGTATCCTTGGCAAAATTCAGATCTGTTACAGGTTTACAGTAAAACCACCATTTTGCCATTGCTTTTAATTAATACTTTGTACCCTTCATTGTCTGTAAGTAAATTATGCCTTGCATCTCCCTGAGCTGAAAGTAGCCACTATCCTTATTTCACAGGTGTGTGGAGAACTTACCTGATTTGCTCCAGGTGCAATAAAACATTATAGTAAATCCTGAAATACAGTTTGCCTGACAGTCATTCACTAGATATGCAGAAAGTGTATTTGCATTATGAGAAGAGTGCATTTACAACTGATATAAGACATGACCTTGGAAATGATGAATGAATTCTAATAGAAATAAATGGCATAGGGTAATCAGATTGAGTTAATTGAGACTAATTGGGTAAATGAGTACTAAAAAAGATTTTGCCCCTAAGATACAAGTTTTTGAGCAGGGGGCATCTTTACCTGGTATGTAGGTCTTAGTGAAGCACACCACCACTTCACAAAGAATTAATAACATTAATATTTGGGAATATTAATCAGTAAGCCATCGGGGGTATAACCCTCCCCCATCTCCATTGCCACTCTGTCTGAAGATTCCATATTTTAGTAATCCAGAACATATAGGTCCTTAACAAGCATGACAACAGTCACACATATCCACTGCATACTGCGGAGGGGACTTAAAACGGTAATGTGGTACAGATCAAGATAGAGCCAATAGAGACAACTACTGTACAGTAAACGTGTGGTCCCTGTACCTTACTGAGAGTGTAACAGTTACATCTTTCATTACTCGGAATAACACTTTGGAACACAGTTGTGCTTCCGTTTATTTATTTGTTTTTGAAAAAGAAATTACATCTACCTTACTCAGTGTAGGAATATGAAAGTTTTCTGCATGGAAAACACCATGTACAAAATTCAAGTTAAATGTAAATATATAGGGAACCTTGTGACAGGATGCAGAAATAGCCAAAGTGCTCAGGTTAAGAACTATTTAGAAAAGTTAGACATGTGGCCAGATGGGATGTACCCAAGGGTGCTGAGGGAGTTGGCTGATGAGATTGCAGAGCCACTGGCCATCATCTTTGAAAACTCATGGTGATCAGGACAGGGTCCAGATGATTGGAAAAAAGCAAACATGGTATCCATATCTAAGGGAGGGAAAAAGGAGGATCCAAAGAATTACAGACCAGTCAGCCTCAACTCAGACCCTGGAAAAATCATAGAGCAGATCCTCAAGGAATCCATTTCTAAGCACTTAGAAGGTGGTTAGGAACAGCCAACATGGATTCACCAAGGGCAAGTCTTGCCTGACCAACCTGATTGCTTTCTGTGATGAGATTAACTGGCTCTGTGGATTTGGGGAGACCAGTGGATGATCAAATACCTTGATTTTAGCAAGGCTTTTGATATGGTCTTCCACAACATTCTCTCAGGCAAGCTAAGGAAGTACAGGCTGGATGTATGGACTGTAAGGTGGATGGAAAACTGGCTGGAGCATTAGGTTGGAGAGCAGTGGTCTCCAACATTTTTATGGTGAAGATCACTTTTTGTAAGTAAAGGGCACCCTGGGATCTACCACCCCCTGCGCTGCCCTACTTTGCCCTGCCCCCGCCCTACGCCCCTGCCTCCCAGACAAGCTGCCCAGGCTCTGACCCCACTCACCCAGCCCACATAGCAGGAAACATGGCTCAGCCCAGCAATGTGTGTTCTGCTGTTCTCAATTGTGGAGCCTCTGACAGACTGTCAGATAATCAATGGCTTGATGTCTAGTTGATAGTCAGTATCAAGTGGAGTGCCCCAGGGGTCAGTCCTGGGGCCAGTTTTGTGCAATGTTTTCATCAACCTGGAAGATGGCATATAGTGCACCCTCAGCAAGTTTGCAGATGACACCAAGCTGGGGGGAGTAGCACATATGTTGGAGGGCAGGCCTAGGATTCAGTGTGACCTAGACAAATTGGAAAATTGGGCCAAAATAAATCTCATGAGGTTCAACAAGTCCTGCACTTAGGATGAAACAATTCCATGCACTGGTACAGGTTGGGGGATGACTGGCTGGGCATCAGCCCTGCACAAAAGGACCTGGGGGGTTACAGTGGACAATAAGCTGAATATGAGCCAATGGTGTGCCCCTGTTGCCAACAAGGCTAATGTCATACTGGGCTGCATTGGTAGGTATGTTGCCAGTAGGTCAAGGGAAGTGACTATTCCCTTCTATTCAGCACTGGTGAGGCCACATCTGGAGTACTGTGTTCAGTTTTGGGGCCCCACTAGAGAAGTGTTGGGGAGAAATTGGAGACAGTCCAGTGGAGGGCAATGAAAATGGTGAGGGGGCACATGACTTGTGAGGACAGACTGAGAGAATTGGGCTTATTTAGTTTAGAGAAGAGAAGACTGAGAGGGAATTTATTAGCAGCCTTCAACTACTGGGGGAGAGGGTGCGGGGGTCGAAAATGGATGGAGCTAGACTGTTCCGAGTTGTGGCAGATGACAGAACAAGAAGCAATGTTCTCAAGTTGCAGCAAGGGAAGTTTAGGTTAGATATTAGGAAGAATTTTCTTACTAGAAGGGTAGTAAAACACTGGAACAGGTTACTCAGAGAGGTTGTGGAATCTCCATTGCTGGAGGTTTTTAAGCCTCAGATAGACAAAGCTTTGGCTAGGATGATCTAGGTGGGGATGGTTCTGCTTTGAGCAGGGGGGTTGGACTGGATGACCTCCTGTGGTCCCTTCCAAACCTAATTTTCTATGATTCTATAAAGTTTCTTTTAATTGAAATTGACAGTATGATAGGCGGGGGTGGATCCAGGGTGGGGTGCCAGGGTGCAGTGGTGTGGCTGCTCCCCTCTTTCAGACTGGATTGTACCATAGGAGCTTCTGGGGACTTTATTAAGTCCACAAATCAGCTAAGAATCCATCTCTTCTCTGTGCTCAAAGGCATGTCCCCTCTCTCATGGGTGACTGGTGCCACCTTAGTCAGGGGGGACATGTGTTCCCCCAGCAACCTGTCAGGAACCAGAGCAGGGGGTCCCCCCATTGCCAATTTCACCGACCAGGGGAAGGGGCCCCCCGTGGCAAAACTCCCTTCCCACAAGTCTCACAGAAGTGGCCATGGCATTACATCCACTTCTCCCACTCCCTAGCCGGCACTTGCAATGGGGACACCAGCACTGCCACCTGCCCCTCCGTTCATCTCCTAAGCAGGAAGTGTGGCCAGTCAAGGGGAGCACGTGCACCCCCTACGCATCACCACTGCCCTCCCTTTTCCTTCCCTGCTCCATCTGCCACTGCTGTTTTCCCTGCTATCATAGGAGGAGGGTGAGCTCCAGAGCCACTTCTGGGGGCTGGGTTCATCTACGGACAGTGACAGCAGTGGTGGTGAGGGGGTGGTACCCCAGTCCCCTTGGAGCAGGTTTAAGGAGAGGGAACTCCATTGTCCGCACAGTGGCGCTGTCCACTGCCACTACTGCTGCCTGTGTCCCCAGTGAAGCCCACGCCAGGTCTGTAGTTCAGCAAATATGAATATGAGGAATAAATAAATAAGTTGGAAGAAGCTATTAGGCTCCTAGGATATAAATTATACCATAAATTATAAGATAAATTATTTAGAGGCATATTTTGGACCTCTGGAAAAAATGCAGATCCACTACTCTGTCACACAGTGGTATTGTGAATAGAAATTTAATAATGTTAAGTGAGCTGATTATATACTTATGTCTTAAACATACTCAGTAATGAAGACCATGATAATACTCATGGTATATGAGTATGAGTGTGAGCTATATTAATAGTACCCTTGGAATTGAATTTCAGCATCATACTGAACTTTGGTTGTTTGCATCTGGGACTATATATGAGGGTTTGGATTATCATGTACCCCAAGACCACAATTATGGATCCTATGTTACATGAACAAACCCAAATAAATGGAAAAAATTGTCTGATGTAGAACAATAATTAAAATCTAAAGGCAGCCACTTACAACAAAATATAGGGCTTTTTTGTGTTGAGGTCTTAAATATCGTCATGATTTTATACACCCATTTGATATACAGGGAAAGTAGTAAAGATGAAACTATAATTGGTAAGAAAATATGAACACTTCCAGAATATATTCCTGAGCTAACACATCATGCTAACAATCACTCAGGTACTACAGTGGCAATGTCCATATAGGGAAGGTGTTTTTACATCACAATCATTATGGATTGTGCGGATAAATATTCTTGAGTTAGCTGTAAATTTGCCTGGTCAGTTACTGCTTTCAGTGTAGGAATGGGATCATGGAACAGAGCACAAGCTAATTGCTTGAGAGTTCATATCGCTTTTCCTGCAGGTTTTGTAACCCAGCCTGAGTTCTGTGCTGCTGTGGGGAGAGAAGTAGTGGTACCTGGGCTAGCTATTTTAAAAAGAGCTTGAGTACATTTACATGAGCTGCAAGGACTGTAATGACTTTAGTGGAGACATATCCATGATTTTATGCAATCAGCTGAATACTAGGGAAAGCCATGTATAAAGCCATGTATAGGATATAGTGGTCTGGGAAACTTGCAGAGATCATCAGCCAGGATTTCCATCTGAATAGAAATTAATGGTCAAACATCTGAATTAGAAACCAAACTGCATAAGTAATTGTTATAATACAAATATAATAATAATTTTAGTTGTAGTTTTAACGATCAAGCATGGGGTATACTTGACACCTAGATAATACTTTATTAAACATATTCATTATCTGCTGATTATGTATTTGCTGCAGTTATTGTATTGGCTCATATGGGATGGGTATATGTGGTTCCTGCAGGGAAAGCTATCTACCTGCGGATGCATGTGGCTAATGCTGCATTATTGTTCAAGTTGCACCAGTTCATCTGGTTCCTGTAGATGTAACCTGAGAGTAAGGAACAGATTGCTGGAGATCTCTGTTAATAATGGAATATTAATTCCATAGCTGTCTATATCTGGACTTACTTTCAAAGGAAAAGCACATAATGTGCCATATTTAGAACAAGGACTGAGATTTTAAGATACAGGCCTACTGCCATTGCTCATGAAGGCAACAATTTTTTGAGGAGCAATGCAACTCTTGTATTCTGCCTTGCTGAAAGTGACCGAGTTCACGGAGAGCAGCGCTTCAGAAAAGAGCCCATTTTAATTGGCGCGGCTTAATTATGCTGCTGTACTCTAGGTTAATCTAACTACTCTGTATAGTAGATTTGAAAAGCTGTGGGGGCTCCATTGTGGTTGAGCATGCTAGGAAATGTCTATGAAAAGCACACTGTATCTTGACAAGACTAGACTACATTTGTTTTGTATTTTAAATTCCACTAATTTTTGCATGTCTTTGAATTAATTATTCCTCTTTCAACATCAAAGGACATTTTTACTTTTAACAGTTTTGTGCTATAATAATTATCCTATTGCTGCAATGATAGGGTTGTACGCTTCTTAGGTTTTTGAGATTACAAAAGGAAATGCAGCTAATTATAGTTTGATAGAAATTACAGATCTGGCTCTTTATTTTCTTGGTAATGTTTGTTCAAACAGGGTGAAATCCTGCAAGGTGCTGGGTGTCTATAAAAGACATTAATTTTTTATTAAATTAATGGGAGCTGAGGCACTTGAACTCTCGTGGTAATGCTCGGTAAAGTTTATTGACTGTATTTTATTATAATACATGTTTATAGAATGGGTTTGAATCAAGCATCTGCATTTGAGGACGCCCAAACTTTGGGGAAATTGGGATCTGGACCAGATTTTATAGCTGACTCATTTACAATTATATTGGCCAAATCAAAACTGTGGATCTAAGTATCACCTAAACAGTGGAAAAGTTCAGTTGGATCCATTTTACACTATTGCAGATCAGGCCCATCTCTAGATAACAGCAAGTTTTTGCCTTTTTGGTTGATAGATTAGTAAATGATAGATTTAGTCATATGAACATTGGATTTTAAAATGATCCTTTGGATTTTCATGGAGGGTTCCCTTTACCTGGAACAATCTCACTGTTTGCACTCATCTGATTTTCCCTCTGAATTCCTCCTCAAAATTAAATTCTTTCAGCTAGCATTTCCGTCCCAACATCTGTTCCCCTGCCACTTTCACACTGAAGTCAAATCCTAAGAAGAAAGACGTTTTTGTTGATAATGATGAACTTATTTTCTGAATGCAAAGAGCACTACCTGGATGCTTTCCTCATCTTTATACTTATTCTCTATTAACCCAAGCTGTAAGAAAGTGGGGGGGACAGAGGGAATCCATTCTCTAAGTGGTAAACAGGAAAGTGTTTTGGAAATATGAGATGTGAATGCCAATGAAGTTGTGTAAATCATGTAGATAAGTAAAATTATTACTTAGCTTCCTGGCTGGAAATAAATATGTAACTACAGCATCTCAGAGTACCCATTATTGTGCCCCTCTACCCATACAGCAGATTCACTCATTGTTAATATTTCCAACTTGGTACTTTTTACACATGAGAAAAGGGGACAACCAATGTCATTGTGCTCTTCATTGCTATGGAACCAGGACTGTGAGGGCATGTAGTCCCCCTTTGTTTCCTGCACCGCCAGCATCATGAGAAGGACTATAAATTATAACCTCTGCAGCCCCACTGATATCAGCATTTTTGGAGGCTAACTGAGCTGCATGTTGAGTTGATTGCTTGATGTGGGAAGTGTGGGAAATTTGGATAATTGGGCAAGGGGTTAGATAAAGGGGCCCTGGTGTCCTGGATGGCAGGGGGTCAAACCAATGACCCTTAACTGAGGAATAGACTTTCTACCTTCTTAAACTTGGACAACAGCAGAGGGATTGGACAAACCGTAGAAGCCCAGGTTGTTTCCCAAAGAGAAAAAGAGTATAGGTATGAAGAGGCCATTGTCTGAGAGAGTCAAGTGGATAGTGTATGTATGCCTGTTTGTATACACAGAACACATGCATCATATTTTTTTTATTTTTAAAGGAATTAAATATACTACACAAAAGCATGAATGGGGCTAGTCTTATAGAAGGGGAAGTGGCACTGAACTGAGGGTCACATTTTCGGAAGTTAGGCGGAGAGATGGTTAGTCACGTTAGCCTGAAGTCAGACAGAAGGTGGGGCAGGGTGGCATCTTAGTTTGGCTAATTTGTCTCCTAGGTGCTACTGTACCTTACCTGCTGCCTGAAGTTAGGGAGGCCTGTGCTATGGGAGAACAGGTATTTTCAGGGCTTTTTTGAAAAACGTGTTTTGCTTTCCAAAAGCTGACAGAAATTTGGTGAGGGAATGAAACTGAGACTCTTCAGGGAAATCGTGAGTGCAGGCAACAGCTGGAGTGTGTGCCTGCTGACAGTTCTCTTTGGTGCATTTTTGTGTGTGTGAGCTGCTCTTATAGGAATGTGGCTGCTATGGCTTTATCAAGTAGGTCATGTGAATTTCAGCAGTAATACATGATCTTCCTCCCCTTCCTGGGACAAAGCTAGTCTTTCTTTATAACTCTTTTGCATTTCTAAGTTTACTGACATCATCCTTCCACCTATATACTGTGAGGGCTACATCTCTGCTTCATTCCAAATCAGATACATGAAATACATGTCTGCATTCTTGTATAACAATCCATGAACAGCTGGCTAATGTACATAAGAGATGGAATATTTACTGAAGCAATGCATTATACCAAGGCTGTTCAACTTCCAAGCGGCTGGGGGCCGCATGCCCCACAGACCATGCTAGTGGGGACTGCATGTTGTGCAAGCCACACCACGGGGGACCATGGGCTCCTGAGTCACAGGCTAAGTGGATGCAGAAAGTAGAAGCCAGAGCAGACTCCAGCTGCTGTTGCAGCTAGAGCAATGGGGGCAGAGGTGGATGGGTAGGAGTCTGGGGCTGCAACTTAATTTCTCATGGGCTGCATGCCACCTGCAAGCCACTGGTTGGCCAGCCCCGTATACAATATGCCCTGAAGTGATACGAAAGATCCACAGTCGGGAATCTTGGGCCTAGGGAACGATACTTTGATATTAGAGAAACCTGAGAAGACGATTCAAAGAACTGGTGGTAGCCAAAGCTAAGGTAGAAGTCTATGTATGAGAAGGGAAAGGAGTACCACCTGGGAGCAGCAGAACCAGGCAATGAAATGAAGGAAACTGCTGTGAGAAACTGCAAGTTTGGCTATAATTAATACCATGAGTGACACGTGCCCCCAGAGGCTGGGGGGTGGGGCATGGTGATCACCCACAGGTGGCAGTGGCACTGGTGGCAGCAGGGGCATGGCGATGGTGAGCGGGGAGCTCCTGCAGGTGGTTATGGCAGTGGCAGGGGGTGGGGATGGCGAGTGCCGACCAGCAGTTGGTGATCACCCACCGCTGCTCCTGGCAGGGTCTGCAGTCAGGGCCAGAGAAGGGTGGTGAGCTGCGACTGCCCGCAGGCACCACCAGCAGTGTCTGCAGTGCTTCTCTCAGGGGGTGCTCCACCAATCTCGGGGGGTGCATGTACACCCATGTGCACCCCCTACACATTGCTTATGGTTAATACTCTGCCATTTGCTTGTTCTGTGTCGGTTTTTGCCCTAGAAAGTTCTGGGTTATCTTACTAAACGTCCAGTAGCACCTGCTGCTACTGTTCTCCCAGAAAGCCCTGTAAAGCCCCAGAGCAGTGTTGGAAACCAGTGTAGAAAAATTTGTACTCTACATTGCTCTTGCTTTTTCTTTCAGCTGTTATGATAGTTGAAGAATAAAGGTATGGTATGGTTTTTTGTTGTAGCTATAGCCTATGTATCGATAATACTGATAGCAACAGAAACATGCACATACATTGTGGTTCAGACTGTTGTTATTACTGTTTTACAGAGGTGATTTCCACTGTCATTGAACTGGGGTGATAATACCTTAAGTAGCACGTGCTATTCATTATGCTGCTGTCATTTAAAAAGTTGGCCACCATCAGTGACTGCTTTTTACTATTTATACCTGAACTTAAAAGGAAAAAATCAGCTTGAGTTTATAAAATCATGGGGATGACGCCAAAGAAAATTCCAAGCAAAAAGAGACGGGACAATTCTTTTGGCCAATGAGCTTGATTCTGAGTTAAACCAGTGTAAATCAGGAGTAGGTGTATTGAAGCAAGCATAATTTCCTCTTGGTCAAACCATGAAGTAGAGATATTGCCGCTCAGTGGTCATTTTTGTGCCAAAAGACAACATGATCCATTCTTCTTTTACCTTTTTTCTAACATTTGAAACTGTAAATGTTCTCAAAGAAAACTGCTGAATGAAAATAATTTGAGGAAGGAAATCTGCCGCTATAAATTACACAGCAATTTGCTCCTTGTGGTTCCTTTCCAATTATAAACACTTTTGACTATCTCGGGTATTCATTTCCAAGGATGCATTCTTTTTTTATGCTTGATGGATGGGTCTGCAATGTTAAAAATGGTATTTTGGATGTGGATAGGAGTGGGAACGCTATGCAACGGTTTGTAAGTGTGGAGGCACAAAAAGGTTTTCAGTCATTTTATCTCATTTCAACAACATTCTCTCTCAGGATGTGTAGGAATTAGAGAAAGGAAATATTTACATTGTAATTATATTTCTGTTTATTTAATTAAGTTATTAAGCAGACCTGGCACTCAGAAGCAGCTCCCTTTAGTCCTAATTGTTTCTCCTAATGTTGCAATTACAGCATTATTGAAAGAATTTGGAGAATAAAAGCCTGCAATCTTGTCAGGATGCAGCAGGAGGGCACGGGGGATTTACACCAGGGAGAAGGGAAGCAGTGAAACTGATTGCTCAGCTGCCTCCTCTGAATACCACAGCAAATCAGTTTCACAAAAAGAGACAGCAGTCTGCATGGGGGCGTGGGGGGGGGGGCAGACTTCTATCCAGAAATACGAAGAACGCTCTCCCTAGTTATTAAATGGTTTACATTGGTCTGCATACAAGGATATATTTTCCAATCCTTCCACAAAGGCTTCTAGAATAGTAATTTTTATGTCAGGAATATTTATATTAAGAAGCCCACAAAGCCACAAACTACTTTCCATAGACGTAACCTTCGTGTGTCCATATATAAAATTTCCACGAAACAAGCATTTACTTCTTTATTTACTGCTTGATTTATTATAAGTATCATTATTATTATTAATATTAATTAATTAATTTACTATTGGTGTTTTTTTCTCTTGAGTCTTTTGTCGCAGAGAGAATGACACCAGTAGAGGATAAAGTAGGGGAGAGTCTCTTGTGGAACTGAGGTACTTATTCCAAACATGCTTTCACATGATATTCCTACTCTTTTTGTCTTCAGTTGTTTCACTGGAAATGGTTCAAGGGTGAATTTCCATTCCTCTCCCTGTAAGTGCATTTGACAGTGCTGATGTATGAGAAGACCTTTATAAAAAGGATTACATTGCCCATTCTGCTCAGCAGAATGTTAACTCTGAATCCTAATAATATATCTATTCACTATATCAATATAGCTATATAATCCATCTGCTTAGGTTCCTATCATTATAATATCTGAACTCCACATAAATAATTTGTATTCATTAAAGATTAACATTCTTCCTAATTAAATCCAAGGCATTTAAAGACCATGATTTGTCTATATCTGCCTTTTGTTCTTTCATTTTTTATGTAACCTTGCTCTTTCATTTTTCTTTGCTGCTTTTTTTCTACTTGTTCCTCTGTCTTTTTTTTTCTGTTCTATTAGCTATAGTTGTGGCAGTTAAAACCTTGAGTCAAGGTGAGACTAACATCTCATTGCACAGTCCATAAAGTTTGTGGTCATTCTTCTCTTTCCCATTAAAAAGTTACACTGCTAAAAAAGCCCTCTGTCTTCACCTTGGATGAGTTTAGTTTTTGAGAGTAACAAATCTGTGGTCACTGGGACCAGTAGGTCTCATGAGAACACTACAGAGCAGGAGGCTGGGTAGTCTGGGTCAATAACAGGGCAAGTCTTGAAGATTAGGAACAAATCCTTAAATCTTAAAAAGTGTTCTAGGGAACCAGTGTAGTTAGCTCGCGTGACCTGCTCTTGGCTCCAGTACTTCTAAGCAGCAGCTTTACAACGGTAAGTGCACTGCCTCGTAGTAAGCCAACTATAGCAGTTTAAATAATTTCACTATTGATCATTTAGAATCAAATCATTCAGCTAATGCCCTTCTCAGTGCAACTGGAAACATTTAAAAACATCTTTAGTATGAGGAAGGTTGAAAGACTGAAACTCTAGGAAGGGATTGTTGTAAATTGATTGTTTTTTTTTTCTACCTCACCAATTAGTACTGAGAGGGATAAGGGAAAAGATCTCTGGACACTTTTACATATTCAGCAGGGATATGAAGGAATGAGAATTGGGAGCATCTCAAGACTGCAAGGGTGGACTACTGAAAAATCTGAAGGAGGTGGGAGTAGATGTTTTTCTTTTAAAAGAGAAAAAAGTCATTTATAATTTCAAACAATGCACTAAGGTTATAGAAAGTCTAATAAACATTTTGTCAGTATTTCCTGTGTCCTTCAAATAAAATGGCATTAAATAACCTCATAGATTTTCCAAAACTTTCCACAGAGTCTCTAAAGGAAGTCCGACAGAAGTTTGCTTCTACAGCTTTTTTGTGGCCTTATACAGAAGGCATGAAACAGCCCACGATTCTGTTGCACCATCACATATATATTACTTACCACAAGGGAAACACATTGGAGAGTGGGAAAGGAGAGAAAATAGCACAGCCTATACAGTGGCAATAATTTAGTTCTACTATGAGCAAGCTCTGTCCCTAACCAGGTGATTTTGTGCCTCCTCCCTCAAATTAATATCAATGAGCAGTATTACCCTATTGCTCTTAAAATAGAAAAGTAGGTTGGAAAATAAATGGCATGTTATCATCAAATACATTTATTTCAATATAAACCCTGTAGAATTGACAAGAAAATATACCAGGAATACCACAAAGTGGCATTAAGTTGGCTGTCTAGTAACAAGGGTCTATCTGAAACTCCCAGGCTGTTCTACATGGCATCGACCAAGGGGGGTATGAAACAGGAATAAAATCAATTGCCAATCTGGAAGCATATATTGGGCCCACTCCCATCTAAAATGACTTTTTATATTATAGAAGGTCCATCTCTTAAAATGTGATGTGGCATGTGAATAAAAGTACTGTTAATATGTATTTCCATAAAGTTAGGGTCACAGCCCTGAGGAAGGGGTGGTACATCGACTGCACGGACTCAGGAAGAGTAACCCTAGGAGACAAGGTGACTCATGGGCAACTCCTGGCATTACATTCCTTCTCTGCTTTCTCTTTGTTCTGGGGAGATGAAAAGCAGGAGCAGTAATATTCTGTTGACCCATATAAGCAGTAAGCAATTATCATTATTCCTCCTACCCAACCTCAGCCTCCTTTGACTCAGCTGGATTGGCCAGCCAGAAGGGGCAGGAGGGCAGGACTCCACCTGTTCCCCACCCATCACAGCCTAGGTTAGAGTTTCTACTTCCTGGGGACTTTAAGCATATATAAATTAAAATACACTGAAAATTAAAAAGCCAGCATAGAAAATCAACATAAAACCATGGATAAAATCCCTGTGTCATGCCAAAAACATTTTGAGGTAGAGAAGCTTTTAAAGTTGCTTTTAAAAGGGTTGGTTCTATTGTCCTCCTGAGGTCAAAGGAGAGGCCCTGCACAGCTTTGGACTTGAGTGGTCTTCCTTCTTTGGCAGGCACCTTTAAATACCTCCTTCGAGTGACACAGAGGTATGTGAGGACTCAGAAGCTCAGAAACAAACATGATCTCATTCCTATAAGGCTGGGCTTTGCTTACTGTTTGATCTCTGCAGGTTCCATTTGAAAGTGAAAACAGAACATTACTTTAAGAATAGTGTAAGGCACCAGATTTAGGGGTTTCCCATTTACACAGTTTTGCCGCCACCCAAGCTGACAGCTGCCCACTTGGCTAGGAGTATGGCATCTAGTAGTAAGGGAAACTTCTTGTTCCAGCTGGCACTTCCTTATCTAACAGTTAGAGCTTTGTAAGCGTGGACAGCTGCAGTTTCAGGAATTGGCTCTATCTGTATCAATTGGATTTGTGAAGTCAGTAAAAGGCCATGAGGCAGATTCATGGGATTTCCTGTTAGTATTAGTAAATGGAATCTACTGCAGAATTTTAGAGAATAGGAGGCTCAGTCGATGACTCTGAAATGAGCTCTGTGGTTAAGACAGACTACTGAAAATCACTGATCGGTCAACGTTTGTGGTGTGATATGCACCTTGAACTACATTAAAAAAGTATGGCTATTTTATCTGTTCCTGTAAATAGACAGTTACTAAGAGGTAGATTTTGCATAAAGCCTGATGGTCAGCAGATGATGATGCATCAGGGATATAGAAGTATGGATAATGTTTATCAGATATCTGACACTTTCTAGTGGTCACCAGAGAATGAGTAAGGACACACAGACCCCCAGCTTCCACCACTGATTTGCCCTGTAGTCATAGACAAGTCACATCACTCTTCTCTGTCTCAGTTGCTTAACCAGCAAATAGGATCAATTATGCTAATTACTGTAAAGAACTTTGTGAAAGGTGACATATATGCAGGATATTAATATTACATACTTATGTTGAAATAAGTGTCCATTGAACTCTTGTTCCCTTTTTCATTTTGTGGGAAAGGGAAAAATACGTATCTGTTTAAGTATTGCTAAGTATATAAGTACAAAAGTTCCCTAAAATGTAACAGATGTCCAGGAGCTCTTGTGGTGCACAGGTGGAAATGTTGAGTGTGCAGTTGCTTATAATCTGGGGGATTCCCAAGTTTCAGCATATTATAATGTGGCTAGTCTGAGAGGGTTTGTTCTCAGACTTGCTCACTCAGCACTTAATATAGTGTGTAGAGTCCATCCAACAACAGGCATTATTAATACTGGTTCAAATATTGTATGCATTTTTTTCTGGTAATTAATGACAGATGCAGTTACTTTGCATTTATTATTTGAAGATTTCAGTGCCTTTCACTATGATTAAGTAAGTTTCACCACATCCCTGTGAGACATATGTAGAAAAGAGTTCAAGATTTATTGGGCCAGAGAAAGCATTATTCTGTGACCTGTTGGTTAAGACGCTCACCTGGGAAGGAGGAGACCTTCCGTTATGTGTTTTTTGTGCAGCAACTGTTTGATGTAGCAGACAGAAACAATCCTGGAAGCAGGGACTGAAATCCAGAACTTCTGCCTAGGTGAGTCCAAACCTCAAGCCTGCAGTCAAGCTCTCTTTATTTTACTCTTTCTTTCTCATCCAATGAATCTTGCATTCCTCTCTTTGCAGTGGCAGAACTTCTGTGAAAGAGGTGAAGAGTGCCTCTCCTTTCACCCTTCTGTAGACAACCTAATTTGGGGCATTCTCTTGAGAGGTAAGGAGATAGCCATTTGATTTCCAGTAAAGAAAGAAGGGGACTGAACCTGAGTCTTTCACTTCCTTGGCTGAGTACTGTAACCTCAAAGAGAGGCAGCTTTAGCACCACCCCTTCTCACAGCTGTGTTTTAAAGAAAATAGTTGAACCCTATTAATTTCTCTGAAGAAAAGGGCATACGTGCTTGCCTTCAGGAACATGCTCTGACTATTTGGAGGCACCGCTCTCCAGAGAGTAGTGGGGCACCAGATTCCAAACACAGCTCAACATTTCCTATTGGCTAGCTTTAGGCATCTACATGCTGAAGGTCCTGACTTTAAGCAACTTCCTGCTCAGTATAGGGGGTATTTTAGGTAACCTCCTCTGAAGGGCTTAACTCTCCCCAGATACTGGATGGGGAAACTAGGTGCCAAATGCACTGGATTCTACTCAGAGGCCAGGTGTCAAAGTCTGGGTATGAATGTAAGTGACTTGTTCAAGGACACACTACAGATCAAAGACAGATGTGGAGGTAAAACTTGGGATACCTGAATTCAGACCTTTGCATGAAGACAATTCTCCCTACATGTAAAAAGATAAGCCTCACCCACCCTCCATATCAGTGGGTATTTTATGCATATTCGATTAAAATAATCTAAGTTTCTAAACTTTTGCATATGGGCAAACACCTGATTTATACCTGCTGGCCTCCTGCCATCGCTTATCTCAGATGAAAATGAATCTTGCCCAAAGCTGCTTTGTTACCTTAAACAAGTTTTGATTTATGCATAGATGAAGCAGATAAATTTTACAGTAGGGGCATGCTGTTTTCTGATACCATGCACTGTAGCATGTGATTTTGCATAACCTATTGTTTCCTAGTCAGCGGAAAACATTGTTTCCGTAAGGAAGTGACAATTTGTGGTAATTGTCTTATCTCCCCATAACCCAGAAGATAATAAGCATGAGCACTGTAAGAGTCCTCTGAACAGTATGTCTGCTGTTTTCGAAAAACAAACAGATGATTTTGAAACATGGATATTCTAAGGCCTCCAGAGTCCTGCATACAGGGTGAACTGAAAAGAACTGGGTGACTAAACAAATGACTATAAAAAGGCAGATTTCTCTCTCACTATCCACACAGTCCCCAGAAGTGCCTCAGTTTTATCACATGCTTGAAGAGTACTGAACAGTTTAAAGAATATTAATCATCAAAGAGGAAGTTACTATTGACATTTTTTTTTAATGAACTGTGGTTTCATAGGACCACATCTTCCTCTCACACAAAGCTGGAGCCATGTGCAAATAAAAGCTACAAAATGCAAGCCTAGTGAATTGCTTAATAGCATTTCATGGGATTCAGATGGAAATCTTGTAAGAAAAGCAGTTTTAAAATACTGCAGTGATGGATCCCAAGCTGCCATAAATCAGTATTATTCCACTGATTTCAAGGAAGGCTTGAACCATTGTATGTAACCTGTACAGGGAAGGTAAGTATAACAGAACACCAAAAAAGGTAGATAGACATCTTGCAGTCAATAATAGAAGCACAAACTCTCTACTCCACCATGGAGGCTTCTGGCATTCCTGGTTGTCATTTGTGCTAAATTTTCATAGTGACTTAAAATATAAATAGCATTTTGGCTTTTCTCTGGTACCCCCCACATTTCCAGTGACCACTTTGTTATATGTACTGTTTTGTTAATTGTTTGTGATGAACCATTTTTGCTTTAAGTTTTTTTGACATCAGAACAAATGGTTGCTTGGACTTTCTAGTTTGGTTATTATCCTTTCCTTCAGCAACATGGCAGCCTACAGAGGAGGGTATAGTGCTACATGGAGAGCCTGAATATAAAGAGCAGCCAGTTGTTTTGAGCCAGAATGATCTTTATTTTAGATTAATGGAACAAGATGAAAAGAACAAAAGTAAAGTCTCTGTGACAGAGAACACAGCCTTTGTGTCTGCTCTGCAGCACTGTGCTTCGAACATGGCAGCTGCTTTCTGCAAATAGTGGACTCTTAGAAACTTAAACATGCAGGCCACAGAAAACAAAATAACTATTTTCCATAGCTACATACATCTTGGGGGAAGGGCAGGGGCAATTAATTCAAATGCTCTCTTACTACTATGCTAGTAGTAGTGAGAGCTCTCAATTGCAAAATCCAGATCTGGGTTCTGAACACTCAAGTCCAGGGTTCCCTTCAGTCTCTGGTGACCAGAGGGAAAGGGCGTTTCTTTTTTATTTTTCTTTGTAAAATACAAGTATTTCTAAAGAAGTAGTTTACAAAACAGTTGAGCTTGGTGTTGCAGGACATGATCCCTCCGGACCTGATCGGGCAGAAATGTTAATGCTTGACCTAAAAGTCAGGCAGGCGGTCTACTTACTTATATAGTACAGTTACTTTGCTGGATGAGGGTCAAGAGCGCTGATCACCTTACAGGAACAAACCTTTTGAAAGCATAGAAAAATCCCATCATTTTGAATTCCAGTGAACTAGTACTCCAGAAGATGCTACAAGATCAGACAAATGCTCCTGTTTCTGTAATCAAAAACACAGTGTGCAGTATTGAGCAGGTTCCCATTTTTTTCATGTGTAACTGTCAGTTGCCTCTTGTAGCTGTGATAAGTTTTTGTGTACAGTCTCCTGATGTGATAGGCAGAGTTTGCTTTCTGTCTTGTTTTAAAACAATTAAATAAATCTATAAAAAGGAGAGGAAGTAGGCCCAGATTTACTTGGAATTAGGCCTGTAAATTGCCCTTGGAGGTTTAGATTTGCAACTCTTTGTAAACCTCTCAAAAATGTAGCTGGAGTTTTGAAGTAGTAACCAGTCTTGAAGCCTGGTGAATTTTGCATGTTTTGGGGATCCAGAGTGAATGCTTTACACAAATCTAATGTCAGCTCTAATGACTCAGAGTTCATGGTAGCTTAAAAAAAAAGTTTATAAAGTATTTCTCCATGCTCTCTATAGTGGCTCTGATGCTGTGAGGCTGAGCTTTATTGGCAGTCGGCCAACCGACAGTTAAGCATCTGATGATCTTTTATCCAATAAAGTATTTTTTTATTTGGAAAATATGATTAGGGAAGCTCCTTTTTGCTACTTATTTCCTCTGACTTACTGCAGCCCTCGGCTGTTTCCTGAGCTAAAAGCTGCAGCTAACCAGACTTTTTTTCAGTGAACAGCATGTCTCAACGTTTTCCTCTCAACCATCATGTAGGTCTTAGCTGCATTGTTGATTCCCATTATATGTTGGCTGAGATGTAAATTTTTTCAATTCCCCCACGCCCCTCCCTCTGTTCTTGTACTTTCAAGGGGTTTAATCCATGAAGGGGACTACTTCAAAGCTCTCAGAAGAAACTCACTTTTTGATGGATAGAAGGGCCAATAAAACAAAATTAGAGTTTTATCTTATTGTCTCTATAGGAATGAAGTATAATAATTATTTCAGGCAAATACATGTTGGAGACAATAATTAAGATCTCTATCATGTCTTTAAGGAGAAGTAGATTCTAAAATAAGCATTAGTAATGGGATTAAACATTATTGTTGTGTCCCTCTTCCCCTTTGGATCTTAGCATTGTCAACGTGCTTAGCAACTCTGAATGAAAGAGGATTCTTCAGTGGGAGAAAGGAAATAAATATAACTTGTGTATCTAAATTTTTTTCCAGCAGCTTGTGGCCCATTAAATCACTTAGGCCAAAATCCATGAAAGGACCTAGGTGGAATTTAAGTGGAATTAGAGTGTCTCAGTGTAAGGGTACAATCCACAAGTCCCACACCTCATTACCAAGGCACCTAAATCTTTGCTAGTAGAGTTCCATAGGTGCAATCTTAATACTCCTGAACACCGTGGCCAGTAGCTCATGCTGAAGCCCATTTGGGATCCACAGCCTACCTGATCTGTGCTTGTCTTCTGAAGGACTTGCTCCAGAAGGCACGGTCAGAGCATATCTAGTGAAGGATTTTGCTCAGCAGAAAACACAGGAGTCATTGGCACTTTTATTCAGAAACTCAAGTGGTAATGCCTAACTTTATATATAAAATATTATATATAGAAATGCCTAGTAGCTAAAGCACTTGCCTAGGAAGTAGAAGACCCAGATTCAGTGCTTTTCTCATTCTGTGAAGATGTACAAACCCATGTCTTATATCCCCATATCTTTTGCTGTTTCTTGTATTCAAGGAGAGTGTCCTAGGGCAGGGTTGGGGCACTGTCTACCCTTCCAGCTGGAGGTGTGCCACTGTGCTGAAAAGAATGCAAGATTACTATGATTACCGTGCTTTGTAGACCTGAGGCTTTTTGTGGGAACAGATGAACAAGTTATCATAGGGAGCAGTGCTTTACTCTCTCTTAACTATTTTGCAGTAATTGTGTGCATGTGCTCACTCCATGCTAATGGAAATTAAACCACAATAACTGAAATGTTCATTTAATTTCTAATACCATGGTGCAATACCAAGCACGCATGCAGTTACCCTGAAGCAGCTGATAACGTGGTAAAGTTCTTCCTCCTTTGTCTCATGATACATTGTACATAAACCAATACTTTTAGTATATATTAGGAAAATTTGTGGACAAGTTGAAGACAGCAATTGCTTAATATATTGCTGGCTAGTGTTGTTGCTCCAGTACAGCAGAAAGGTTAGAGAAGAGCTCAGTAAATCGAGGTTGTTTAAAAAGTCCTGTGGCAGGCAAAGTGTTTTGGGTAGATGTGGTATCTTCTATTAGACTAACTAAATAGTGGGAAAAAGTTCTTTACAAGCTTTCAGGCACAAACACCCTTCATAAGGCATAGAGAGACTGTAACAACAGGAGAGTTTCCCTACGCCTGACAAAGGGTGTCTGTGGCCACAAGCTTGCAAAGACCTTTTTTCCCCAAGTATTTAGTTAGTCTAATAAAAGATTAACAGATTCAAAGATGTTTAGGGCTGGAAGAGCCCTCGTGACATCATTGGGTCTAGCCCCCCTGTTCTGGGCAGGAAAGACTGCTAGGATCAAATAACCCCAGCAAGGTATGCATCTAGTCTCCTTTTGAAGATCTCCAGGGCAGGTGCCTGCACCACCCCTGCTGGGAGTAAATTCCAGAGTCTGGTACACTAACCATAAAGAAGTTTTTCCTTTATATCCAGTCTGAAACCTCCTTCTGGGAGTTTATGACTGTTGCTCCTGGTTTTCCCTGGGGGCACTTTGGTAAATAGTTGTTCACCTAGTCCCTGATGCACTCCCCTGATATATTTGTAAGATATCATATCTACTCAGAGAACTTTGCCTGTCTATGTCCTTAGACCAAAATGGCTACAACCAACAACCATAAAAATCCTGTGCAAATTCTAAGGGAAGGGTGCCATAATGGCACTCAGTGGTCACATCTACACATTCATAGTAATACGAAGCAATAAACTCTAGAGCTTATTGCTCTGGAGTTTATTGCTCTGGGTATATCATTTGCATGTGTGCCCAGGACCGCAGCACACTGTGCCAGGTCAGAGCAGCCCTGGCTGGCATGGGGCCCCAGGGGTTAGCATGCCAGCGTGGAGCTGCTCCCCTGGCTCAATGTGCTGTGGAGGGGATGACTGGGGCATGAAGGTAGTTCATTATGGGGGCCAGCTGGCAGGCAGTCCCCACACTGAAGCACCTTCATGCCCCAGCCAGTTGGGGCAGTGTCTATACATGTGCTGCTATGGAGTAAAAAATTCTGCAGCAGGATAGTACTTGTTTAAGTAAGTATTAGGTTTGAATAGGCAAGTACTATCTTGCTTTATCCTGGAGTAAATTAATCTAAACCAGCCTAATAGAGGCGCATGTGTAATGGCGCGACATTTACTGGGCAGCTAATTAGTCTACTGTTCAGTAAATGTCTAGTGTAGACACGCCTAGTTAGATGTGGTTAGATGCCATGTAAAGTACATGTAAAGGATATCACTTGTAAAATATTTATTTGAACAATCTGAACTAAGTTTGTGGAGAGCTGTAGAGCTCACTGTAGATAGTGTTACCATATTTCCAATTTAAAAAAAGAGGACACTTGTGGGGGACAGGTGGAGAAGGGATGTATGATTGGGGGGGGGGCAGTGATATGCCCCCTGCCCCCCCCAGCCCTGCTGGTGCCCCTCACTCCTGCCCTGCAGCCCCCTGCTCCCTCCCAGCCCTGCTGCCCATGTAGCTCACTTGGGCGCACACACATACACACACACTGACCTGCCAGCAGCTGTTGGGGCCCCACACACAGAGTATGTGATTTCCCAACAGTCAGTCAGCTTGCCCTGGTGTCCCCTAGCCCCAAGCAAAAGCAGAGGCAAAGCAAAAACTTTCATATTTGCTTGCACTTTAAAAAACCCACCCAGACAGAGAACAAGGGGCCAAAAAAAAGGACATGTCTGGGAAAACCTGGACATGTGGTCACCCCCTAACTGTAGGTGTTCTGTCACTCAGGAAGAAGAGAGGAATGAGAAATCTTATCTCCAAAAAGTTTGCCCACTCACTTTAGGAAACGGGGCTCTCCTATTTGTATTGTTTCCTCCTTTCTGAAGTGTGCTTCTGTTCTGAGTTGTTGGGAGTCAGGAGCATTTTGGGTTCAGTTTTTTCAGACATTTATTCTTGTGCGTAAGCCCATTGACTTCATTGAGTTTACTCTTGATAATTTTTTGCAGCAGCTGTGGCAGTGTTACTACTTGGTTACAGGTAACTAATGTTGTCTGATTTTAACTGGAGCAAGTACTAAAAGGAACAGCATCTTCACTGAAATATCATGCGTCTATTATACAGTGTCTGCAGATGCCAAACAACATCTAAACAGCAAGCTTACTGTTTATTCCTTGAGTAACATAACCAATGCTTTGCCAGTCCTAAGCATGAAAAAAATCATGAGTCAGGCATTCAAAAATCATGAGTTCATTTTTATTTTCATTGCTGTCTGGTTTCAGAGACTTCAGAGTGCACTTGCTTCATGTTTTTAAGTTTTGTCTGAGTAAGGTTTGAGTAAGAACTTCAGGAGTGGGCCAAACCATTTGAGACCAATTAGTTACCCAAGCAGAAAGAAAGGTAGGTGGCAACTTAGAGAATAACTGGTTCATGGAGACATAGCTCAAAACTGACAATGCTATTATAGAAGGACAATGCTTGCTTTGGTCTCTTAGCACAAATCAGCAGGCACAAAGGCTTTGTATGGACATTACAGCCAGATGTTGCGGTGTTAAAACAGGTTGAAAATGGGTGCCTGATCTAACTTAGTAATTAGATAGGTGCCAGGAGCCTGAGCTAAGGTGAGTTGGGGTAGGCGGAGGAACAGGCAGAATGGGAAGATCAGGGGGATTAGTGGGGCTTGCAAGGGAGCTGGGGGGATCAGAGGAGTGGTAGGATCGGAGAACCTCACTGATCCTGCCAAACCCAAAGGCCCTGGATCCCCCCAGGCACCCCTGATGCCACCAAACTGCTCCTGATTCTGCAAGCTGCTCCTGGGGCTGTTCACTGGTCCCAGGACCTTGACTGAAGTAAGAAGGGGGAGAGGTGGATCAAGGAGGCTGACGACTTTGTGGAGGAGAGTTGGTGGAATTGGGGGGCTGGCAGTTCTGCTGAGGGGAGGCATTGGCAGTATCAGAGAGGCTTTTTTATCCCCCTAATCCTCCCATTCTAGGATGAACAACCCCCTGGCAAACAACCCCCCCCAGTCACACCTGCCCCCCCAACTTACTTTGCTCAACTCCTGGCACTGGCAAACACTGGTAAAAATAGCCCCAGAGCAGTTTGCAGGACTGGGGGCTTCAGCAGGTTCAGGGGTGTTGGCTGGTTTGTAGTGTGTGTCTGTGCGGAGGTTGTCTGTCTGGCGTAGGGGTAGGGGCTAAAAATGGCCGGGTGGCAGGATGGGTAGGAAAACTGCAGCCCTGGGGTTGGGGTCAGTGGCTGGGCTTTCCCAGCCTCAGGGCTACTCTCTTAACATGTACAGAAGTTCAGTTAGGTCAGTATAGCCATACCTGATCTGACTTTGTGCACCTCTGAGGTTCAGTTAAGTTAGATTGGGCTGGCCATTTTTGACCGATCTAACCTTTCTGGAACTTCTCACTCATATATAGTTCTTACTTAAATCAGCCTAACTAGGGAATCTAAGTGGAAGGTCCACTTGTGGGCAAATTGAGTTAGATCGGGTGGCCATTTTTAGCGTGACTGTGATCTAACCTCCCCAAATGCCTGTATGTACCCAAAGAAGGTGAAAACATTCCCTCTGCTCTTGGCTGAAAATTCTCCCAGAGAGTTTACAGAAAGTCCATACAGAACTGATACAGGCAGCTTGTTCAGCGCCTCTTTATCCCTGCAACCTCTACGAATCTGTGCAGAAAGCTGGTTAGGGAGCATGAAGACCGTTTTTGGAATGCAGAAAGATGAATGGAAGCATGGTCAGAAGGCCCTGAATAATGCTAAAAAAGCCTGCTCTAACTGGACATTAGGACTGTGCGAGTCTTCAGTCCCTGATTCGGTAGAGATTCTGCCTGATTCGGTGGCCAAATCTTTGAATCTGAATCAAATCAGAGGACCCTTTAATCTCTCCAAATCAAATCGGAACCCTCCAAATTGATTCAAAGATTTGGACATAGACACAACTTTAAATGTTTTTTCTACATGTCTCTATGTGGCAGGGGCTCATGAATGCTGCGGTGCTGGGGTGCATGGAGCATCCCACAGGAGTGCGGGGGGCTCCCCAGTGTGCTCGGCAGCAGACCTGGAAGTGGACTAGAAGCACTTCTGGTCTACTTCTGGGTCCACTGGGGAGAGCTCTGGGGGGCCCCCCTGGCTGCCCCGGCTCGGTGACTGGTGCCTCCTGGGATGGGGGGGGCACCCAGGGTCCCCCTGTGGCCAATTGCTGAGCTGGGAGGATGCAGGGGAGCCCCCCGTGCACTCCCTTGTAGACCCAGAAGTGGACCGGAAGTACCTCCAGTTCACTTCTGGGTTCACTGCCAAGCATGTGGAGGGCTCCTCCACACCCCTCTAGGACGCTCCATCTGCCCCAGCATGGCAGTGATCACGAGCCATGCCTGCTACCTCAAGGTATGTAGAAAAAACTTGTAAAACTTCAAATTCAGATTCGGCCTAATTGAATTGGGGAATCAACAAATCGAATCACAGTCCCTGATTCAGGCCAAATCCAAATTGAATAAGGTTTGCTTTGCACACAAGGGCATAGTGTTGGACCAGAAATTATGGAGCCCTAATCATGTCTATCTCATTGTACTGTACCTAGTTCCATCTAGCCACATTTGAACGACTAGTTAGCTCTAGTGCTAGGTTTGATTTGTTTCAACAAATGAAAAAATACCTAACAAACTAGGTGTGCAGTTGGGGAGTGGATAGGCAATTTTTTTCCCCAATTTCTACTGACATTTTATTTCGTCTGGAAAAGGAGCAGTGCTAGCATGTGCCATTTTCTCTGCACTTGCTTATCTATTCTGACCTACCCACCACCTGCCTTGTTTTGTTTTTAAATCAGAAGCTTAAATGATTGCCTAAATAACCAGAAAGCAAACTGTCATCAGGCATCCTGGATCAGTGTTAAATATAAAACTCCAAAGTCTGAACTTCTTTCTAAATAATCCAAGCCAGAATAAGTAAAAGCAGCAAATGCAACTTGGTTGGCCTGTACCAGCCAGCTGATACCTACCGTGACCGGCTTGTCCAGTCAAGCTTGCCCACAGGACAGCAATAAATATTGCCAACTGGCCTGACTTGGTACCCAGCTTAAAAAGTATTTAGTGATTTTTTTTCAAAATAGTGTAAAGCAAAATAAGTGGCAGCTGTAAGCAAAGCTCTAGCTTCACCACTTACCTCAGTCAATACAGCCTGCTACCATGACTTAAACCAGGCTTGTTTAAAGGGAAGGTAAGGGCTAGGGGGAGAGACAAGAGTGCAAACTGGAGTGACTTGTTATAAAACATAAAATTCATTCATTGGATTCTCAGCACAGTTCTCTGGAATAAAACATTAAGAAGATGGGTAATTAATTTGGCAGGTAGCAGAAATTAGTGTTTGGGAACACCTGGACCAGCCCTGTGATACCACAGAGCTGGACCTCCCTGGCTTCAGCTAGTTGAGTCTGTCTCCTACTCCACTGTTAGACTCTGTTCTCTCTCCAGCGTGGTATTTGCATTGGTTTCTCTTTTTTAATGCTTCTTTCATAGCAGCCGGAGGACAACCAGAGGTTAGCTTTTTAATATCTGAAGTAATTCCCAAACATGACTTTTGGGGATTTTGGATCAAAAGCAGTAATAGTAGTAATACCTAGCACTTCCAGTACATAGCTCATTATGTCTTCAAAATGTGCAAAGGGTAATTAAGGCTTTTTGTCAGGATAACTTATTGCCTGAAAGTGATTCCTTCCTACTTCCCATCTAGCAGCAGCATGGGGAAAAGTCAGAATGGGAAGGAAGGGTGTAAGGACTGGAACAGTGGTTCCCAGACTCAGTTCTGAAGGCCACTGCACATCCACAAAGCCTTGGTTCATGGCCAAAGGTCTCCACAGATTGTGCAAGGCTTCCTCCTCTTTTCAATCAAATGTTTGAAGATAGATATGCAAGGCAGTCTGTGAGAAATTTTGACACTTGACAATGATCATTTGGTCCAGAAAGTTTGGGAACTGTTTTTTAGAGAATGTGAAATAGTTACATGTGCTGTGAAAAAAATGTGTGTGTAATTCATGTGTGTAAAAATGTGTGTGAGGGGTAATTCATTGGCTGTAGTCTTCATTCACTAATAGACCACGTTTTGGCTTTAGTATCCAATCGTGAAAACAGGCACACTCCCCAGCAAACCCAGAAGTGGATCAGAATTGCTTTTGGTCCACTTCCGGGTTTCCTGCCACGCATCCTGGAGAGCCCCCCCATGCTTCTGTGGGACACTCCACGCACGAGTCCCTGCTACCTAGAGGTATGTAGAAAAAACATTTAAAGCTGTGTCTGTGTCTGAATTTCTGAATCTCTCTGAGTCCATTCAGAGGGTTCTGATTTGATTCAGAGAGGCTAAAGCGTCCTCTGATTCGATTCAGATTTGGAGATTCGGCCACTGAATCGGGCCAAATCTCCACTGAAATGAATCAGAGACTGAAGCTTTGCAAAGCCTTAATAACAAGCTCAGTTACTGATGAACTGGTTTGAACCATCACTGACATTTTGGTTTGTTAGGTAAGATGGTGCCATCAGCATGTACTAGACACTGTTTCTAATGAAGTTGACATTGATCTGTTCAGAACGAAGATGTTCAGGACTGCTGAAGTAGTTCTTTTATGGCACATGCTGTGTCTGCATGAAGTATCCCTCCTGATGCCTAATAACTTGTATATGAAATTTCAGTGAGACAAACAAAGAAAATATATGAAACCTTTAAAATGACATCTTTGTATTGGCCCAATAAGTAATGGATTATTGTGAATTTCTGCCAATGATTCACGATGTAGAGAAATACAATGTAAGCATTGTGGATGCATGTGGTGTGTGTGTGCATGTGCAAGACACTTTTCTGTGTTAGACACAGAATGCGTGTCAGACACATTTCTGATCTCTCTCTCTCTCGATATATCATATGCACAAACATACCTTCAATGGAAAAGGCATCTCTGAAGAAGATAACCTGCCTAACATCCCTTTTAGGCACCTCAGTTACAAAAACAACAAAAATTGTCAAAACAAACTGATCCTATTTGGTTATAGCCATAAAAGAGCTGTTGTTATACAAGATATCTAACCCTTATGTATCTGTCATACCTGGTTTGATGTAATGATTTTACTGTGGTTATACTCCTGATAGCACTGCAGAAGAAACACTATGGCCGTGTCAGCTGGAGTTTGTTCTGACTCGTCTCATTCAGCGGGTTGTCAGCTATGTCTGGTTGAAGAACCACTAACACAGAATCACACATGTTAAAATTTTGAAGGATGAAAGATACAACATAAGGAACTGGATTTCCATTTATCTAATGAAATAATTTAAAATCTCTGATTAAGAGCAGAATCGAGTCACAACTCATATGTTAATTTTGTAGTTTGCATTTTGAAGGCTTGAACTGTGTGCCCAGCCCATGTGCTGTTTGTATACACAGGGATTAATTTTATTAGCCAGACCTTTCCAGCTACACTTTCTCAGTGGACTCAGTGATGATGTGCAGGATTGCATAAGAGTGAAAGACGCCTCTTAAGTTTCCCTCTTTGCAGGAGCAACAGGCATTTTTGAGCCTACATATTCAAAATTGTTTCCCCATAGAAAGGACTGTGTTTGCCATCAGGCTTCTCCTCTCCCTTCTGCACAAGTAAACAGTGACATGCCAAACGGTGGCAGGGACTGCTTGGAGCCAAGGCTCTGAGCCCTCTCGCTTAGCTTAAGTAGCGAATGGTCAAGAGGTGGTGTGGAGGTGAAAGTAGAAAATGTCAGCAAGAGACGTGTGCTTTCATGTGCTAATTTACCGTGCTGAAGCACTAGGTCCAGGGACTTCTGCTTTGCAATAAGCAATATTGATGTACTCTGAGAGTCCCGGTTCAGAACCTGGCCTGCTAATCTTCCCTCATTTCAGGCTGCTAAACCAAAATCCAGTCTAGTGTGAGTACAAGGAACATCACAGAACTGGTCTGAGCTGCTATATTTTAAGAAGGAGGAAGTAAAGCAATCCCTAGTGGATAGAGAATAAATATTGCTTTGTTTCTCATCACTGCAAGAGAACAGTTTTTGCTCTTTCCAATGCAGCCCCAAAATTGACACCATCTGATTGGTGTTTGGCAGCCTCTGTGAGTTAGGTGGTCTTAATCCAGTTCCTGGTAGTGCACAATCACAGGCCAGAGTCCACAACCTCTGGTTGCACTAATTAGCAGTCTTGTTAGAAGGCCCAGTAACTGAATGTGAAAGGAGAATGAACCATTCTCGCAGCTCCAGCTCTGCCTCTTTCCTCTGACGGGTGCCGCTTCCAGGTTTGATCTTAAGCTGTTCTGTTCCTGAATGTATTGCTCACCTTCTTCTTTAAACTATTCAGTACTTGCTTACAGTAGCACCCACAGCATGGTATTCACACTCAAACTTCTAAGAAGCCAGGGAAAAGAAGGAGCTCCACTGCAAAGAGCTCAGAAACTAAGTAGCCAGTAGCCTGAGATGAGGGAAAGGGCAACAGCAATAAGAAATTTGCATACATAAAAACTCAGTTTAATCTCAGCAGCATGGCAGAGATGGTTCTGGGACTTGTTTGGGCAAGAATTTGTTAAACAAAACATGATTGAAATGTGGCAGACTTCCCAATCCACCTTGGCTTGAATGGGCTCGGACAAATTTTTGTTTTGATTGGTGATCCACGAATCAGATAAGGGACGGGTGGGGCTGGCACCGCCCCTTACATGGGTGGGGAGTGGGGTCAAAGAGCCTCCTGGGCCTGGTTGAGTGAATAAAAGCCACTGCATGCCCAGCTTGCAGCAGATGTGTCAAGGGACAGCAAAGCCAGCAGGGCTAAGAAGAGCTGGGGAAAGCTGCTGAGTGGGTGGAAGCTGTAGCCCAGAAGAGCCATGGAAGGCTCCCTCAGCAGGACTGGAGCAGCAAGCGGCTTTGGCTACAGCCCCAGCTCCAGCCGGTGCACAGTGCAGTTCACGGGACAGATCCTGGGAGCTGCAGGAGGCACCTTGGGTCCCTGAACACTGGGTGCACATAGCAGTGTTCACCCGTGCACTACCAGGAGAGACCAGGAATTACGGTCACAAGCTGGCAGAGGGTAGATTTAGGCTAGATATCAGGAGGCGCTACTTCACGGTCAGGGCAGCTAGGATCTGGAACCAACTTCCAAGAGAAGTGGTGCTGGCTCCTACCCTGGGGGTGTTTAAGAGGAGGTTGGATGTATATCTTGCTGGGGTCGTTTGACCCCAGTACGTCTTCCTGCCATGGCAGGGGGTCGGACTTGATCTGCTCAGGTCCCTTCCGACCCTACAAACTATGAAACTATGAATCCTTAAAGTCAGCTGTTTATTCTAGAGGATATTTGCCTTGAGGATATTTTCTTTGGACCATCTCTATTCCCTTTGCCATTCCAGAGTGGCCCAAGAACCTTGGCTGACCAGAAAAAAGAGGGCCAATTTTTGGAAAATAATTCTCAATCTGTAACTCATTCAAATGCTTGATAGTTGAAATAGTATGAATAGTAGTATGCAGTATGTCTGGCTGCATAAATCACACAGTCACTGTGTTTTCTGATTGAAGGGTTTGAACTCTTGTAGTGGGATTCCTGAGACAAAGGTTACTTAAAACAATTTTAAAAATTGCTGTCCTTAGATATTCTTCAGTGATTACTCAAAAACTTCCTTCTCTTTGACAGGGAGTCCTCCCTGTTACCAGCCTTACTGGAATATGTCTGTAGGGTCCAAACCAGATTTCACCAAAATCAAGGGAAGTTTTTTTACTGCTGTTAGATGAAAAAAGGGACTGTGTGTGAATAAAATTTGCAGTCAGGCCCTTACTAAAGGGAAACAAAGCAGTAGACAGCCTAATCTTTTGGTTTGATACTAGAGCTCTTTTGTCAATGTAGTGGGGTTTTTATACTAGGAAGAAATGAAAAGATTTGGCCATGTTCTCAAATGTGTTGAGGTTTGTTGTTGTCATTTTTAGCGTGAATTTAGTGTTCATGAAAAAAAAGCTCAATTGGCAGCACTAGAAACTAAATGTTATGTGAATCCACAAAATGGATATCAGAAGTACAAACTTCTTCATCCTGCCCAAACAATGTACGCCTCATTTCTGACCTGAAAGGACCACCTGTAGGGGAAAAATGTTAGTTTGGTGTCCATGGCCCATTCATTCTTCTGCCAGTCTGCTAAGACTGCCAATTAGTGCCAACTGTGGTGGCAGATTTTGTCATGTGGACACATGTTCACTGGAAACTGGACGAGATATTTGACTCATTTCACTGAGGGCACAATGAATTATTTGCTCTGTGCTATACAAATGAGGATTGTTGAAGGCTTTCCTCATTGTTAGCCTCTGTACTCTTACTGAGTGTAAATAAAAGGGAAATTGGTGTTATTGCAAGGACAAATTAACACCAGAACTGAGCTGCATTTTTTTAAATGTGCTGCTAATTGTGCCCAATTTGTGCTGGAGTGGTCACTCTAATGCAAACGTACAAAACCAACTGAATACATTTCAAGGTGCCAAAAAGAGCTTGCACATTTCTCTTAGCAAATTATCTTTCCTGTTTCACACTGCAGAAAGTGCCAAAGGGTCCCAGTAAGACCTTTATCTGGAGTAATTAAATTAGCACTTCATGTTAGTAAATTAGGGTTTATGTACAATCATTTATATTTGCTGCAGATTTTGGCATTACAGCAAAACATTTTAAAGATTTCACTTAAATTTTTTATGAGTGTGATACTGTTTCTCTCTGCGGTTTTAAAAACACACGATGCTGATATAAAGCATTAAGACAAGGTTTAAATTGTAGTGCACTTCCAAGGGTTAACAGTTAAAGATGTTTTTAAACTTCAAGGTAAAGCAGAAGCAAATTACCAGATCTGTAAACTTGAGAAAACAGGTTCATTGTCATTTTACCCAATAATTTCATTCTTCCCCCCTGTTCGTAGAAAGCCAAATGGTCCTATCAATTATACCCATGAAATCATTGGAAGTGGGTTTAACTAAGGGCCAACATTTGGCTTAATATTGATGTTAGGTACATCAGGAAACCCGCTCCCACCAAAAATTATGAAAAGGACAAAGAGCGAAAAGCAAACTACTTTAAGCACAGAAGCCAGCAAAATGGCCAGAATGAAAGGGGAAAATAGTACTGAATCAAATACTTACTTGGCAAATCTTTATTGAATCATCAGTTATATCAGGGCTGAATTTGACCACTGGGGTTAGTTAGTTAATGTTTGTACTGTCTGAACATTTAATAAAAATACTTAGTGTTATTGAGAATATATATATGTATGTAGGTGCAATGTATGTGTGTGTGCGTGTGTGTGTGCATGTTTTTGATGTGTATAATTCTAGCCCAGAGCTAATCTTGATTCAGTAATAGTCCATTGATTCAAATGGATAAATACAAATTGGAGAACAAATGAGACTTCAGTACTGTAGAAAAAGACCTGTGAGTTATACTAGATTGCAGGCTGAATATGAATTTAGTATTATAGTATGAGTTTAGCATAGAGTGAGGCTGGGTCATGGGAATAACTCAAGCCGCTGGATGCAGGTAAGTGGGGAATGAAAATCCAAGGGACTGTCTAGAGTGTGTGTGTGGGGGGGGGGCGGTGTGCACACATGTGTGAAAGTGTTTGCTTGCTGGTGCTGAGGACAGTGGTCAGGTGTAGGGTTGTGGCAGGGCAGGGAGTGTGGGGGGAGAATCAGCAGGGGAAGGAGGCAGGGAGGTTTCATAGATTTCATAGACATTAGGGGCTGGAAGGGACCTCTTGAGATCATTGAGTCCAGCCCCCCTGCCAGAGGCAGGAAGTCTGAAAGGATCAAATGATCCCAGCAAGATAAACATACAAATGCCTTTTGAATGAGTCCAGAGTAGGTGCTTGCACCACTCTGGGGGGAGTCTGTTCCAGATCTTGGACACTCGGACTGTAAAGAAGTTTTTCCTTATATCGAGTCTGAATTGACCTTCTAGAAGTTTGTGGCTGTTAGATCTAGTTATTCCTTGGAGAGCCCTGGTGAACAACTGTTCTCCCAGATCCTGATGCACCTCTCTTATATACTTACAGGCAGCCACTAAGTTCCCCCTGAGCCATTTCTTCGCCAGGCTGAAGAGTCCCATGTCTCTCAGCCACTCCTCATAAGGCTTGCTCTCTTTGCCTTTGATCATATGGGTGGTTCTCCTCTGGACTCTCTCAAGCTTATCCACATCCCTTCTGAAGTGGGGGCCCCAAAACTGGATGCAGTACTCCAGATGCAGCGTCACTAAGGCTTAGTAAAGCAACAGGATGACATCCCTGATTTTGCTTGAGATGCATTGGTGGATGCATGCCAGAATTTGGTTTGCTTTGCTGGCCACGGCATCGCATTGGTGGCTCATGTTCATCTCGTGGTCACAATCAAGACCTCCAAGTCTCTTTCAGTTGCAGTGCTAGTGAGCGCAGTACTGCTGAGCCTATAAGTATGATACTGTTTTTTTCTCCCAAGGTGTAGTACCCTGCACTTCTCAAGTGCAATCCTTCTGGGCTGTGGACTTACAGATATCAAGCCTCTCGAGGTGTTCTTTCACTTGATCTATGTCAATTGTGGGCCCATCTCCTGAGCTGTGGATGCTTTGCATCTTGTCTGACAGTATGACTCCCTTGGGTGGGTGGAAAACTGATGCAAAGTAATTGTTTAGGAGATTGGCCTTTTCTTGGGCATCATACGTCAGCTGTCTCATTTGATCTCGCAGGAGGCCAATGTTGCTTGTGTTCTTCCTCCAACTTCCCACATATCTGAAGAACAACTTTTTGTTATCCTTGATTCCACAGCCTAGCCTGAGTTTGGCTGCAGTGGCTTTTCTGGACTGCTCCCTACAGGTATGGGCTAGTGCTGAGTAGTCCTACTCAGTGATGATTCCCGTTTTCTATCTGGTGTAGTGTCTTTTTTTGTTTCAGGAGATCAAGCCCCTGTTGAGCCAAGGGAACTTCCCTGCCCTCTAAATGCATTTCCTGTGGGATGGGATGGACTTCCCTTCCATTTTGAGGATTGAGTTGTTTAGAAATAACCATTCCTCAGGGACTCCCTTTCCTAGGGTTCCTGACTGACCAGTCTTCTGAGTTTGTGGAAGTCAGCCTTCCCAAAGTTGAGAATTTCTGTTTTGGTGAGGGATTTGCCCACCCTGCGTTGGACAGAGAAAGTAATCAGATCATGGTTGCTGTCACCAAGCTTGCCCTTGATCCTCAGTTCACTCACCAGATCATCCCCTTTGGCCAGAACCAGATCAAGCAGTGCCTCTCCCCTAGTTGGCATGTAGACCTCTTGCATCAGGTACAGGTTGTCAATGCAGGTAAGGAAGTTATGTGACCAGTCAGACCTGGCCATATGCTCTTCCCACAAGATGTCAGTGAGGTTGAAGTCTCCCATGACAATCATACATCAGGAACGTGCAACCTTGGCCAATTCCCTATTGAATTCGAGATCCAGTTCTTCTCCTTTATTAGAAGGTCTGTAATAGACTCCCCCATATTTTAGCCCAGATGGTCTCAAGGCACCCTCTGTGGTTAATGAACTCAGTTTGAAGGGAAGTGTACTGTTCCTTGACGTAGAGAGCTACACCCCTACCCCTCTTCCCAACACAATCTCTCCTGTAGAGGGTATAGCCTTCTATACCTACCAACCAGTCGTAGGAGGAGTCCTACCAGGTTGAGGGCATAATCATTATCAGTCAGAAGGGGCAGCTCCTCTTGCTTGTTACCCAAGCTCCTGCCATTTGTGTATAGGCAGTTGAGTCTGCCATGGGAAGCCTTGGGCTTCCTTATGTGATGGCATGTGACCTTTCCTTGGGCTGTTGTCAGAGTGGGTTCCCTTGGGCTACCCAAGCTGTGGCTACTGTGATCAGCATGACCTGGGCTAGAAATGTTGATTGACCACCCATTCCCCAGCAATCTTGGTTTAAAGTCCTGTCGAGTAGATCAGGGTTTCTGACTGAGAAGAGGTCGAGGCCATCCTTTCCCCAGTTCTTTGCAGTGGGGAGCTGCATGCCTGGCCCAGCTGCATGGTGCAGAACCCATACATGCAGGGGCCTGCGCTTGTTGCTTATGCTCTGGCCCAAGCAGAATGGAGGCAGCTGGGGACTCCCTCTAGCAGGGCCGGGGTGGGAGGTGGGAGCAGGGGACAGCAGATTGGGTATGAGGGCACTAGCATGGCTCAGGAGGCAGGGGGCTGTGGCTTGGGGGTGAGGGTTGGGTACTGGTAGGGCCAGTGGGGTGTGGGTCGAGACAAACCATTAATCTTGGCAAATGGGTCTTGCTACGAAAAAGTTGAGAACCACTGCATTAAAGCACACCATGTAGACATGCCCAGTGATAGTAATCGTGAATACTGTTGACTGATAGTAGTAGTAGGCTCCTAATCTGTTTAGCATAGACCCGCCGCTACAGGGCAAAAAACAACATTGTATTACAGTTGCATCAGCGATAGAAATGAATTTGGCTCCCAAATTGAATGTGAGCTATTAATTGAAAAGAACTTTTAAAAATCAGGCAGTTTAGATGCATGCTTTAGAAACTCAAAAGTCAATGTTAGGCTCCTAATTTTGAAAATCTTGGCCTAGATCTGATTTCCAAGTCAGTGCCTTAACAACAATGCAGGCCTCCTCTGCCTTGTGTAAATGCAATTTGTAGTCAATGTAAAAAAGAAGCCTAATGAAACAATTCTCATGTTCAAGACAGGTAGTGGGAAGGTATCCTAGAGGATCTCCCTTAAATTACCATCATTTAATCTTTCAGGTACTTTTTGGGGAGCATATCCACATTTTTTGGCTTTGTTCATCCATGGGCTATCTTTGAAATGCACCATTTTATTGTCTGCATTGCTGGAATACCAGCATATGATCTAAGCAAGCAAATAAAGAGCTGAAAGATGGGCAAAAGATAGAGATACAGAACTCCATTGAATTACCATCAATAGTAGCCTTGAATAAAAACATGCTATAGTGTAATATATCTACACAATCTACAAGAGAGGAAATAGTCATTTTCCTTCTCTGATTAGATCCACAGGAGTCCAGGTTCTAGACTTAATCAAATATATATAAACATGTACAATTTAAAAGCTCACAAGGTTTGAGGAACAAAGTAAACATTCTTAGTCTTCTGAGCTGGATTTGGAAGGAAAAAAGTTTTCAGAACAATGTCTGATGTTAAGCCCCCCTCCCTGGAGTTTATTGCATAAGCCAAAAAAGAGAGCCCATTCTTTCTAACAATGCCCTTTCAGCTACTTTGATTCTAAAAATAAAAATGTTTGATAGCTATCCAGGTGAAAACAGTAATTTCCAGCTTTTCTGTACCTCCTTTGCTATACCCATATTACAAAAGTACAGTAGCCAGTAGATGAAGTCAGGTTGTTTTTTCCTGCCTTGTATATTTAAATTCCCTTTCACTTATATTAAGTCTGAACAGTCAGAAATATTAAGACTGCTGAAAGATTAACTCAGTACTCTTCATGACTTAGTAAGCATTCAGTGTGTCAGTGCTTTCTCTGTCGGACCTGGTGACCCCAAACCAAAATACCTCAGTAAAGCAGGCAAAGCCTGTTCGAATGGCATCCTGAAAAGTATGTAGAAGTAGTTTACTACTTACCAAAGATGATAACTTTTGCTTATAGCTACTAAGGCTTACATTTTACCAAATATTATATACATAGTAGGTGCGTTTACATATTCATTAATGCAGTGTAGTTACTGCTTATTAAGTTTAGTACTTGGTTAACCAAGTACTAAATCAATGCGTAGTAACTTGCGCTACTGTGCAGTAGCAGTGGCACATGGGTTTTAGTGATGCTTACTGTGCAGGAGCCTAATATTACTGTGCAGTAGAGTGTTAGCATGGTTTTTGCCAGGCACACTACTGCACAATGTTATTAGACTATGGTGTAGTTAGTGTCTCATGTAGATGTGCCCTCAGATACCTAGTCTTAGGTTAAAAGAATCGTGATGGGGTTTCTACATTGAACCACCACCTCGCACTGGGAAGAGAAACTGTGGTGTATTATGGAAGATGAAATACCAGGAAACCCAAGCAACCAAAGAGAATGGGACTTTGGAATGGGAATGGGAGGGACTCCCCATCTTACTGAGGTAAAAAAATGGGGAAAAAATAATAAATTTGTGTAATGTCTCATCATATCTAATAAATAGTACACAACTTCTATAAGACATCTTGCAGGAACTGTCCTATCAAAAGTGGAGAAGATATGAATTCTGTTTCTGAGATGTACTGACTGAAAGCTGGACTGGATTTAAATAAAGAAAGAAAGAAAGAAAGAAAGACCCCAAATGCCTAAAATCTGGAGGTATTTTATTTATATGCACAACAATGGTGTCTCAACTTTCGACATGTGAAAATGGGACTTAGACTCCTTAGAAAATGGGACTTAGACTCATTGGCATTTTTGCAAAGTTTACCTCTGGTGTGTCCTGTTTTATCTCAAAAATGCCATGAAAGAGAAGAGAAGTACAATTATAACATTTCAAAGCACTGAGGAGGGAAAACCTCATTAAGAACTCAGTTGCTAGCTGCTTTACTTCCTCTATGTGAGTTCCCTGAAGTGCTGGTGTTTGCAGAAGGATATGGAGAGCAGCTGCCAGAAGGTGGAGTCTTGGCTCTGTCCCCAATATACCAGCCTGCTGAATTGGCACAGAGGTGGAGATAACTGATGCCAGGAAAAGGACTAGCATAGCTTGCTCACTCCACGGAGCAAACCAGAATCAGGTCTAAAATTGTGACTTTAGGGTAAAATGTGATCTCTTATTTAATTCTGTGTTACTGAAACTATGATCCCTACTTGTGTTGGGTTGTAAGGTGTCAATCTGGATCTTCTTTAGACTTTTTACATTTGGATCAAGTCATAGGGCAGGAGCTGAGGGTAGATCTAGGGTTTTCCTAGGGGGGTGTGGGAGCAGTGACTGCTCCCAGCCTCCTCCCTCCCTACCTGTGTGGGTTGACAACGTTGCCAGAGCCTCCAGGGACTTTTTAAAGTTCCTAAAGCTGGTGAAAAATATGAATTTCCCCTTCATGCTCAGAGGCATAGTCCTTTCCTCCCCTACCCCTGCTGCCTACTGCTGGCAGGGGCTTGAACCAAGATCTTCCATTGGCTAGAAGAGTGCTCTAAACTGTGGGCTATAGGGCAAGTCTGGGATGAGCTCTTTCAATCTCTTCCATTCATACTAGTTAGAACAATTAAATAGACATTAAGACAGTATGAAAATAACTAATTCCTGATGATGCAGGACACTCAGTTCCGAGATAGTTCCAATTTGTGCTTTAACAAATGTTTAATTAGCATGTCAACGGAAGAGATTCTTCCTATTTGTTGTTGTTGTTAGGGCATTCATGGGGGTGATGTAGGTTGAAATACCTTCAGTTGTAGGAGAGAATTTAATTTGTCCCTCCCAAATTCTAACTCCAAAACTCTACCTCCTTCCACAGATTTGTGAAAATCAAGCATTTCATTTATTTTGGTTTTGTTACAGCTGCTCGAAGTGAAATGCTTTGTTTCAAGAATTTAATTTTGTGGAGGGTTTGTTTTGTTTCAGTGTGAAAAAACAAAAACGTTAAATCTTGGTTTGGACTGAACTATTTGTGTTGGGTTTTTTTTCAGTTTGGTTGCTGAGTCAAAAGAATCGGTCCTAATCTGGAAATTTGTAGCATTCTTCTGGATTAGAATAGCCTTTTGTAGCTTCAGAAAATCCTCCTGTTAGCCACATCCTCCTCCTTAATACAGTAGGCATTCAGGTCACAGCAAAGAACAGAACAAGTTTTTATTGATTAGGATTACAGAGACACTTCACACTTTTCCTCATAATAGGGAAAATATTTTGATGAACAAATACTCAAAAGCTTGGGAGCTAACTGACATTTGCCTGGGAGGCTTGTTTCTCATCAACAGCCTGAATATACACTGCCAGCTTGTGATAAAGAGCAAGCCTTGCAAGGGAAGGTTGCACCACCATGCTGGTGGGAAATGCAAACCTGGATGATTATGGGAGCAAGTGGAGCTAATGAGACAACATGGAAAGTTCAGAACAAGAAAATTGCATCATAATCTAGCCTTCCTCAAGGTTTACTTTAAAGTATCCCTCCAGGCTGGATGACTACTGGATACATTAGAGGGGAGGAGAACCTGAGGAAGAGAAGACAGGAATGATTGGAGAAAACACAATGATCCCTGCATGGGTCATTGTAGTTTGTGGGGTTTTTTGTCTATCTATGGATAGATAAATACATACAAAAACAGATGTATAGATTTTGCTAGTGCGATTATTTTATGTTTATATAAAAAATTGGACCAGCCAAGTACATCTTTCTTTGGTCGTTCTCTTATAGTCTTGACAGCTCTTCTGTCTTTAGCCTTTTCTTGCAGACCTAGTTCAGCCCACATTCTCAGGAAGTGTTCTCTGGAACTTGTGCATTACTTGATTATCGAGATTAACTTATCTTTTTTTTTTTCCACTAAAGCACTAAGCAGCTCTTACAGAAATGTAGGTGTGTTTGAGAATTATAAGAGTCTTTAATTCTCATACCAAACTACGCCCACAGAAGTCAATTCCAGTGCCAGTGATTAAAGGTCATGTGAATGGCAAAAAGTAACAGGCAAGCACCTCATTTTGTTACTAAGAATAACTGCACTGGCAGCAATGGCTTATTACAAAGAGAGCTAATAGCATGCTCAGTAAAATCCTTTTCTTTCCTTGTATTTGTTGGTGTAAAACCTTACCTTGGTACCTACACAGAACAAGCCCCTTTGGAAGAAAAAGAAGTCAAAATTTGTTTGATTACTGGTGGTTTTGAACAATCCAGTAATAATCAGGTGCATGAGGCCTAGTCCCCTAATGAGGGACCAGCTAATTATTTGCCTTAGGAGCTTAGGAAATTGTTTAGTAGTAAGATTTTCAGTGAGAACTGTCCAGTTTTCTATGGTTTGGTTCATAAAATCACAGAATCATAGAACCATAGAAACTTAGGGTTGGAAGGGACCTCAGGAGGTAATCTAGTCCAACCCCTTGCTCAGAGCAGGACCATTCCCAACTATATCATCCCATCTAAGCCTTTATCTAATTTAGGCTTAAAAAACTCCAAAGATTTTTTTAAGATTCCAAAACCTTTTTGGGTAACCTCTTCCAGTGCTTTTACTACCATCCTAGTAAGAAATGTTTTCCTAATATCTAACCTGGACTTCCCTTGCTGCAACTTGAAACCATTGCTTCTTGTTCTGTCATCTGCCACCACTGAGAACAGTCTAGCTCCATCCTTTTTGCAACGACCTGTCAAGTAATTGAAGGTTGCTATTAAATCTCTCCTCAGTCTTCTCTTCTCCAGACCAAATAAACTCAGTTCCCTCACCCTCTCCTAATAAGTCATGTGCACCAGCCCCCTAACCATTTTCATTGACCTTCACTGGACTCTTTCCCATTTGTCCACATTATTTCTGTAGTGAGGTGTCCAAAACTGGACACAGTACTCCAGATGCAGCTTTATCAGTGCTGAGTAGAAGGGAACAATCACTTCCCTGGATCTGCAGATAGTGCTCCTGCTAATGCAGCTCAGTATGCTGTTAGCCTTCTTTGCAACAAGGGCACACTGTTGGCTCAAATTCAGAGATTGTCCACTGTAAACCCCAGGTCCTTTTCTGCAGAGTTGCTGCTTAGCCAGTCAGTCCCCAAATTGTTTTGTCCTCAATGCACATGTCCAAATTGAACCTCATGAGGTTTCTCTTGGCCCAGTCCTCCAATTTGTCAAGGCCTCTCTGAATCCTAGCCCTACCCTCCAGCATTTCTAGTATTCCACCCAGCTTAGTGTCATCTATAAACTTGCTGAGGGTGCTTTCTAGGCCTGTACACTCTTCTTCATCAAACTTATCTTTGACTAGCTGAACTTCCTAATCATTTTAGTGGCTCATGTTCTCAACATATTTTTTTCCCCTTTATAAGACGACAGGGACTTGCCAGGGGCATAACCTCTCTCACTTACTGTTATGAAGGATATTCTTAGTTTTTGTAAAATGTGAGTTGAATTGCAGAGTCAGGCAATTTCTTAGTTTAACGACTTTGAAAACAAAGCTAATTTAAATGATATGGAACAGCAGCCAATAGGACTGCTCATCAGAGCTCTATCCCCGTACATTGAGACTGTCACAGAGAATATTATATCACCTCAGAATGATGCTTTGTCTCCATTGCTGTACTGTGGGTGCACATGAGTGTACATATGCAGTTTGCAGCACCGCAAACTGCTGGGAGGAAAGGGGCTGCAGACCCGGGCCCTAGTAGTTTTCCAAATTGCTTTAAAATTGTAAACATACCAATAAAACATTGTGTTCCACTGATACCTATATATATAGTGGCGTTTAATTTTAATCACGGAAAAATGTGGATTTGGGGGGTTTTAATCAGAGAATTTGTGATTTTTAAACAGAGAAAACTAGGATCCCTGTCATGAATAAATCCACATATAGGCATTCTTATCTTGTATGCACCATGATTTTGCTCTGAATATCTCCATGTAAGAACAAAACCTTAAAAGTTTTCTGTTTTAGTGCATGGATGGCTTGCTCGGTTCTATTTTGTTGTCTTTTAAGCTGTTCCATCTCCTAAAAGATGGAGTGAGATTCAGGCTGGCATGACTGATCCCATTTAACCTGTTTCCTTATAAATTTTTGTTCCCAAAGCTGGCTGGACACAAAGAAGCAAGGAATTAACACTGATATTGGCTTTATGGCATATTGTAATCTACCTGATTCCTGGGTTTTTTCCACATGTGAAAGGTGAGAATGACTCTCCTCTCTCTTGATAAGCTTTAGTCTCCCAGGAATCAGCTTCTTTTCTTCCACCAATTGTTTGTCTGCTACCCCTGGGAATTTCTCTCCCCTCCCCCACCAACAAATCTTTTTGACTATGCTCAGCTGGCTTGTTCTGCATAGGCCTCATGTCTTGCTTTTCAAAGCTTGTTTAACTCATTCTCAGCTATACAGTTGGTCCAATAAAAGGTATCACATTAAGAAACCCTAGCCTCTTTAGTGTCATCTTTCTATATTTGCAAGCAGCTTGAAACAATGGCTATGAGAAGTGTGGTCTCTGCTTGTGATTTTAGTTCTGAGGCATAATAATGACATTTTAAATGTCATCGTTAACTTTCATTACTGAAGCCTCTGGGCAGAGATCAGGAACTGAGAGTTGCTATGAGGAAGAAGTCAAAGGGATATATGAGAGAAAAACATTAAGATGGGTGAAGGAGTGTAGGGGAGGTGAAGAAAAAAGAGAAAGAAAGGCAGACGGGAAATGAAGAGCAATAAAGGGTTGGAGCATATTCTCACCCTGACTGAGAAGGCTATGGAAGTAAGGCATTTTAACTAAATAACTGAAAGTATAAGTAATTGCTGAAGGTCACATACCACTCTTACATTTTATGAAACCATCCCCTTAACAACTATTCACTTTGGACTGAGTACTACAAAGTCCTGAATTTATACCAAGGACCGTGCACTATGGCCTGGAATTCATCCTTCTCCCCAGAGCAAATTTGACATTGCCGTTCTATTATGAACAATGAGTCTACCTCAGAGCCCTTGTGGTATTTTTTATATGTTTATGTATGTTTTCTGTATGTAGCTACGTTTAATAATACCAAAATGAAATCTTATCTTAACCGGAAGTCATGGCCAGTAGCACTCAGTAACAATGCTTAGACCAAGCTTCAAGCAAACTAGGATGATTGATCACAGCACTCTCATTGGTCATCCTTCCCACTTCCCTCTGCCTCCTACCATGTTTATCTATACTGCTTTGGTGGTCTAGGCAGTCCTGGTGGCATAGTACATGATAGCTTCCTGATGACTGCCAAATCCACTGCTCTGGTCTCAGTTGGTGTGGTGGTACCAGTAATTACACTTCTCTCCTAAGGCCCAATGCTGTTATGACATGAAGGTTAAGTTGCTATTTTGAAAGAAAACAAACTTCACTGAATTCTTTGGTCAGGGCCGACGCATATGAGCTGCCTTTAACCGAATATTCAGTAGCACTGATAAATAATTATAACAATAATTAAAACTGGGCTCAATAGCATTGTCTCACATAACTGAGAAGTACAACTCCCTTTGTTACACATGTTAGTGGGTGAAACTTTATGGCTTTTGTCATGCAAGAGATCATGAAGGTCATGGCGGGCTAGTGGGGTACAAGCCCTAGGTGCTGCCTAAGGTGGGCTCCAGAATGGAGAATGGGGGTGCTTCAGTCTCCCATCCACTAATCCCCTGCAACCATCCAGCTTCAGCTTCATCTGGAGAGGAGAAGCGGCAGTGCAGGAGCATGTGTTAATGAGTGAAGGGAACTCTAGCAAATGTAGTTCTGTTGGGCAGCAATGGATGATGTGCAGCACAAGAGCTGCAACTAGGGTTTGATGGTGCTTGGGGAGAGCTGAGACCGCCCACTGCCAGAGCCTCTGAAGCCAGAGCCCTGCAAAGAAGGTGCAGAGGAAAGAGGGGGAGTGGGGGATTGCCCTGGGTACAGTCCTGGCCACTTCTATTAATGTTATTCAGTATTCCCTCTTGACTAATTTTTTATCACTATTGTGAAACGTGCACTGGGGTGTTAGCAGAGGCACAACTGATAAGGGTCACACCCTGGGCTAGTGCTTCCTAAACCTAGTGGGTGCTTCCTAAACCTAGTGACCTCCTGTTGCAGCTGCTGGTCACTCTCATTGTTGAATGTTGCCAATTGCTATCATGGCAATGGACAATGGTGAATCTGGAGGCAAGAAAAGCAATGTCTGCAGTTGTGGGGTTTGTTGGTGCCCTACACCTGGCACCACTGCATTACCCACAGGCTGCTGGCCTCACTAACACTTCAGTCCACAGCAGCAGCATGGGGGCATGGGGCTGACAAGGGGATTAGGGCTCCTGGGACATCATCCCCATAAACCCCCATCTGCCCTACTCACTGCAAGCAACTCCTTCCCTGACTCCATGTGGCCAGAGCCTTAAGCACCACTGCCCCAGGTCCTGATCCCTTCCCCGTCCTCCACCTTGCATCCCTGAGTGCCACTGACTGCTGTCACTGGCAATGAGCAACAGTAGATTCAGTAGGAAGAGAAGTGGTAGCTGCAGTAGGATGATGTAGAGTCTCCAGGTCCCCTGTTCTGGCACCCCTCTAAGTCAACATTGAGGGTTTGTACCCCACTCACCCACCTCTGCTTATGCTACTGGCTGTTAGGATGGGCAGCAGGAATGTTGTAGTTATACCCTCACCATAGTCTACTGGCAATATACAGAGACTGAGACAACTGATAGTAGATCACAACTGAAGAGAGAATTGCCCATTGGAATGGAAACAAAGATTTTCCTTGAGCTTATTTTAATATCAATGCATCTGGGCTAGTTCTGTGTCAAAATTTATATATATTTTCATTGCCATTTCACAAACTCCAGCAAGGAAAATGCAACTTTATTTTTTACTTCACTACATCAATTAGGTTTTTTCTAATAATTCAGAAATTCTGTTTGCTTAGTCACTTAAAGATCTATTTTTTCTCCTTTTTTGATTGGTCCAAGTAATGGTGGGAGGAAGGGAAAAGGAAGAAAGACCCAAGGTTTCAGGTTGTCTTTTTTGAGCTGAAATAAATGTTTACTTTGTGACTTCTGCTAGTCTCTTTTTTTTTTTGCTAGGTGGAGCTTTTTATCTGTAAGAAGCTGTATAGCAGGAGAAAAACATGGCTGCCGGGAGTTGGATCCCATAGCAAGAAAACCTATCTCTCTCTCTGTCTCTCTCTCTCTGTCTCTCTCTCTCCCCCCTTTTTTTTGTCAAAATGGGCCAGCAGCAAATGTGAGAAATCTGAACTAAAGCTGTTTAGTACAGATGTACTCATGTGCATTTGTGTAAGATAGAAGATATGGTTGTTGCTGACTAATATCTGATATGACAGGTTGCAATTATAGGCCTCTCAGAGCAATCTCTGCTTTGAGCCTCATTCAAATGAAAAAAATCACAAGTATTTTAGAGTTTGCATTGTGTGGACCTGATCATTGTTTTCCGTGAAAAGTGGTGAAAAAACTGGATTAAGCATGGCTTAAAATCCTATTATTACTGCTCTCAGTGATTAAAAAAAAGTACCACATTGGGTGTATTTTATATTGTGTGAAAGCTACTGCCTCATATGATGAGAAGAAAAAATGTTAATAGTGTAACGTAAGTTAGTTTTGTTTTGTGTTGAACCTGAAAAATACTTACGTCAAATGCAGTAAGTCTGGAGACAAAATGTTAGTGGTTTTCTCCATAACCCTGATGATAAACTGTGCTTGCAAAAGGATTTATTTTAGGTTTTGATTCTCATGTCCTTTCACCTCTCTTTGATTTATAATAAAGCTCCCATCAGTGCCCCCTGGTGGGACCATGCAGAAACAGTCATCTTCCTAGGAATGTGGTTAAGCAGTAGCAAGGTTACTGACTAATAGCGGAGTAACTTCATGTGTCAAGCCTTTGAAGCAAGCTCGGTCAGTTATTCCCACACTGCATTTTTCTTGCATGTTTGAATAGGAGGCATTCATAGTGAAGCACCATCAGTCCGAGACCAATAAATAAAGGGGTGAGACGAGAGCTATATAAAGGAATGTAGTCCACTGAATCCCTCTTAGTTCCTCAGACTCCCTACGTACTTGAACATTTGGCTCCTTTTCCCAGTTCAGGAGCTGTACAAAGCCACAGAATACCACAGATACCAGATTAGACCCAGATTCTCCTCTTGGTTACATGAGCAAATGGGGAGTCATTCCAGTGAAGCCAATAGACTGATTCTTGGTAATACATCGATGCAATTAGTAGGAGCCTAGTTTGTTCAAAAAATAAATAAAAGAAACAAAACTAAAACAATAATTAAGTCCACGTTTTAGGTGCTATTTAAACACTTCAGTTCAGTCTTCAAATTTGTGTCGGCAATTTTGTACCTCTTTGTGTGTGCACAAACAATTGTCAAATATGAACCAGCTCAATATTAGCCTGCCACAGTTTTTATTCCCGGGCCATTATTTTAATGTGTGTGCTTGTCTAAGCCTTGTATTCGGTTTTCTATCATGGTATCTGAGTTTCCAGGGTAGATCGCACAGTGATAGCAATTGTAAAGACAGGGTGGAAATTTAGTTTTTCTAGGTCTTTAGAACTACAGAAGCCTTGCTGCAAACTGCTCAACTCATGAGCTTGAGCGAGTCAGGACCTATCCTGACATTTCTTCACAATGGCCAACATCACCAATTATGTTCTAGCTAACCTTAGCTCTGTGTGATCATGAAGAAATTCATTTATTTTTTTATCAGGGTAATCTGTCTCATGCCAGACAATGAGTGTATTTTGTTTGGCTCAGTGACGCTGGGAAAAGAAATCATTCTTAGAATCAGGACTTCATGGAGTTTCAACAGAGGCACGTACTTGTCAGGTAGTTGCTCGTTCTGATGAGGCTCAAGCATACGACATATTTCACATTATGATGGTGACCCAAACTGTGGGAAACCACCAAAACAAACAGCAGCAGAGGAGCTGGAGGGAAATTGAAATGTGGGATTCACCGACTGATTGAGCTCTCTCTGTTGTCAATAACTGATGGTGACAAGCTGTGAGTTAACAGTAGATGTGTTCAGAGAGAAGAGATAAAGTTTAGGTCTAAATTGAACTCATAACCTATACAGAGCTACAGTTATGAACCATAAGACTGACTCATTATCTTAGTATCTGTCTGTGGATGGGGAGAAGTTGCTGTTAGTTCCAGTTAAATAATGTGCATTTGACTCATAGTGCACTTGCTGAGTTGTAATTAAATATTCAGGGAAGGCCAATCTAGTACTGGGGTAAGAAAGCACAGTCCTGTTATCAACTTGTTTTTACTTAGGTCAGGGCAGACTTTGGCTAATGAGTTGTACCCAGTTTATTATAGTATTATATGGTGTGACTTTGCTGCAAATCATGCTCTATAGCTGAGTATCCACTGTTGGAATACATGAAAAAAAGGATGGCCTTCCTCTTCCTACATAAAAGAGTGCCGTTCAACTACACCATAGAATGATTTGTTATTGAAGTATTATACAGGATCCCAAATGGGATTTATACTTGCCTTGTTCTAACTTAGAACAGATTAAGTTCTAAGGATGAAAGTGCAGTTTATAGAATTTTTTTCTGATATAGGTTGTATCACTTCCCAACATGAAATAAACTGTCTCAGCAATATCACTTTTATACTATTATAACTTCATCTAGGGTATTTGCCTGTAGAGAAACATCATAAAAAATCACTCCACTAACTAACAGCGTTATACTAGCCAAAGTTCCTATAGTAGACCTAGTGTTTATAAATACAGTGCTAAAGGTCCAATAGCGAAGCTGTGTGTTGTTTCCCTGGACACCTCCTCAGTCTTTAAGATACAGAAATTAGAGCTAAGGGAAAAGTTCCCCAATCACAGCAAATAACTGTTTTAAACGAGCCTTGAAAATATTTGGGGAGGTTCGTACCCATATGGGGTGCCTCTTAGTAGAGCGCTATGGAGCTTTGTCTCTACAAAGATGTTTAGTTTAATCCAGGACTGAAAAACAAAGGATGTGCTGCTGCCACACTAATTAAAAACAGAGCTAATCTGTTGCTCATGTGTACAAATTTTTACTGCATTGTAATGTAAATGCTTTTTTAGATGTGGAAAAAGTTTATAAAAGAATATACTATAGAAAAACTTACAGGAATCTGTACTCTTCAAAGAGACACTGGCAGTCTTTTATGTAGGTACTCTGATCAAAATGGGCTTTGTACTTTCTATAGGTATGTGCCTCAGATCCAACACCTGTCTAGAGAATTAAAAAATGCCATTTGGATTCAGCAAACAAAATGATGATTAGGAGGTAGGGAAAGTTAATGAAAAATGATGTACTGGATGCTTTTTGGTTCTCACACTCAGACCCGCACGCTAGAAAAAATAGGAGACAAAAAACCCTCAAATAACCATCTGCATCAATTTATAAATGCATACAGGGTTCAACTGCTACTATTGCTTTGAGCCATTTCTGAAAGTTTCTAGATCATACAGCATGGTGAGCAATATTACAACAATTTCACTATTTGAAGGGATATCACTCTATATGGTGTATCTTTTTTTTAAGGGACTGTCTTATATTTTTTGAATCAATTGATAAAGTTGAAGGTGCAATCACTTTTCCTCCTTTCATGTCCTCAGATACATTTTTAGGAATAAAACTGGCTATTAGCCCCCATGCTTTAGCTAAGATTACCATATTTCCAGTTTCAAAAAAGCGGACACCTGTGTGGACATGTAGTAACCTTGCTCTAGCCCAATTATGGTTTGCATCATTATATTCGGATTGAATGCCTGCTTCTAAGGCCCCATCACAATAGTGATCTGCTTGTCTGAATCCCTCCTGCAGCTGCAACCAGGATTTCTCACTTCCTGTCACAAACATTGTGTGGTATTGCTGTGGAATATTGTAGAGTTGCCACATTTCATCGTGGTGTTTGATGTAGTCCAATTTAAAACACACAAGCAATGATCTTCCGCCATTTCCCTTGGCTTATTGGATGCTTTTCCTAATTTTCAGACTAAATATTATTTTCTTAAATTGTGCCACATTAAATATTCCCTTTCTACCTCTACTATGTGTACTCTTCAAATATTTGTGGCTTAGTGATATCTCCCACCTTAATCAAAATACAACGTATTTATTAACTATTCCTCCAGCTCTTTAATCACGTAGGCTGGTCATCTCTGAATTTCTTCCAATCTTGTAGTACCTTTCAGGTGATATGCCCACAAATGAATGCAGTATTCCAGATGTGGTCATACCAGAGCCATATAAAGCGGAAATTTTACCTCCCTCTTCATTGTGTGACATTTTTAAATATCCAAAATTAAAGTGATTTTTTTTTCTTTGTAGCCATATTACATAACGGTTGTCTCACTGTTTTCCTTTTTCTATGTTCACTATACTGAAAAATAAATGAAAAAAATGTATCTCATTTCCTCTGTATGTGCCTACATCTAAGGCTCCATCACAGTAGTATTGTACCTGTCTAAATTAGTTCTGCAGGTTCAACTGGGATTTCTCACTTCCTGTCACACACATTGCCACTTTCAGCCCTGTGAATGCTGAATGTTTAAGGTGTCTCAATACATCTGTACAGGTGTGAGTTCATGCTCTTTTCTGGACTCTTGCCAAGAAGCTGTCTCTAGTTACCCCATCTGTAAATGAATACCTGGTTGTTTGGGCTAGGGAATCCAGGGTGGCTACCCACATACCATTGGCTACAGAAATTGGTATACTTTAACCACGGTGGCCCAATGTGCCATAAGGCTAGGGGAGGACCTTTGCCTTGACTCTTACTCCTAGATTTCTCCCTCCCATTGAGTATACGTGTTTCAGCTCTTTCTCACCAAGTTGCAAAGTCTTGTCTGGGTATTAATTACATAAATCTAAACACCCATGTCTTGCTCTCTCTGCCTCCCTTTCTCTTCTTTATATATGCTTTGTATTATTTTAGCACATAAATGCTGTCATTAGTGTGACAAAATAATTCTTTAAACAAGTAATGGTTTTGGCTGAAATTTTCCAGGCTTGATTTTTCTGTCCCTAGCAGACATCTCATTTAGTCATTGCCATCCTGGACAATCTGGCCCCCTTTACTCATGCAGATAAAAGCACAGTAGAATCTAATGCACAATCCATACAATTGTGCCCGCTGGCATCCATCGCATGTGCATGGCAGGAAGTGTGATTGTAGGATTGCACATTAGATCCCATCATACTTTATTGCTGTTGCAGGAGAAGATGGTGTTCCCCCTGTACTAGCAACAAGCAAACTCCTGAAGCTGGGGGCTCCCTCATGGGGTCTCCCAGCCATGGGGGCACCCCATATATCCCTGCGCCTGGGGAATCATGGTAACTGCAATCCCTCAACCGTGGGGTTTCACACACCCCTGAGTCTGGGAGATCATGGCAGCCATGAACCCCAGACCCAGAGGTTTCACATACCTGCTGGGACTCAGCTGGGTCCTGGCACCCAGTGTCTACAGCTTCAGGACTCTGGGTCCCTATGTTGTTGAGACCCAGAACTGGCAGCTGCTGGTGCTGAGAATCTCCTCAGTTGTGAGATTTCCAGCTCCAGGCTGGCATGGTATACCCTTGCAGCTGGGAGCTCTGTCAGCTGATGGGGCTCCCAGTTGCAAGGGAGCCCTGCTACACATGCAAATTAAAGCTCAATAGCAACCAGCTGTACAGTTAATATAGATATTTGAGATCTAACTTTATGGCTGATTGGAGCTTTTTATGGCATGTTAGCTTCTTGCATGTGTAGCTGGTGTTAAGGTAATAGCACAATTAACTGGTTAATTGCATGATACCTATAATGTGTTATGGGGACCTCTAAGGAACATTGGTGCCAAATAAAAATGCAACTGATTTTTGAATCTTGGCTGCCACTTTTTCTTACTAAACACCCTGTGTCATGTCTGAGTTTTACCTGTCAGTTAGAGTGCCGATGCCAGCAAAGCAAAAGACCATAATAACTTAGTAAGGATGCAGGCCATAAAGACCTCTCAGCACTAGTAGCCTTTATTTCTTTGCTAAAAGCAGCATTGCAGTTGGAGTTTGTTAAAAGTTTGTGTTGCAGTTTGTTAAAAGTTTGTTCTCCACACTTAAGGAGCTTGTTGTCTGCAATGATAAGTATTGCAGGTGCCAATCATAAGGTTGACCTTTTGAACCTGCTGAGGGCAGCCAGATGAATTAATGTATCTAGGTCAAATGAATAGGTATCTAGGTCAGATGAATATGTATCTAGGTCACTGTGTAAGAACGTAATTGGTGGTCAGTAAATATTCACAATTGGCATGAAGTGATTGGTCACTGCTGACTATAAATAAGAGGAGATTCCCGCCACTAAGTGGAGAACTCTGAGCACACCAAGGAGACACAGTCAGCAGATTGACCACCTGTAGACATCTCCCCGCCACCGACCTTCATTTTGGCGTATTTGTTTCTCACCGGTTCGTCTGATCGTCTCGTCAAAGAGCTCTCGGAAGTTTACTGATCGAAAGTGCATTATAATTTTTCCCTGTGCATGAGCTATTGACCAGTTCTGGGACTATTGAGTCGGGCAGCCGCACTTAGCCTCTGGGTTAGAAAGCAAGGGCTCGGCTCAGGAGCTCTGTGAACCAACAGACCCCTTTAGACCATTCTGTTTTATGCACTGTAACTGAACAAGTCAGCTATCCTGCCTGTGCTGCAACCATCAGTAGCGTAAGTACAATAAACCTTTCATACAACCAATACGCTTCAAGCCGCCTGACTCTTACTCACCGCTACTCCCCATCTGTCCGGTCATCTATCCCTTCTGCGCCATCTGGTTGTGCCGACCCAGGCTTGCAGGTCAAGGGTACACCGGTTACGAGGTGCAACACCCTGAAGAAAGAGGAAATAGAGAGGCACCACCATATGTTCCCTTTCAGTCAGAATCACCACTGCAAAGTTACCAAACAGAACTGCTACTACCGGTACCACCACTGTCAGAATTTCCAGAAACCCAATACTAACAAGTCTGAGAGTAGACATGTCACCCATCTAGGCCACAGAAGGAACAGCCGCAGAGACAACAACCTAGATGCTTGCCAACATGCCTATTATTTTTCAGAAAGGCATTTTAGTTTCAGCATTAGCTGAACCTAGGAAGGCACCACTGAGGGTGAAACAATCCCACTGGAACCCAGTGACCTTCTCCTCACCAGAAGGGGAGACCAAATCCAGAATTAGTTAAGCAGGAACATCTGAGCCTCCTGAGGAGAGGTAAACTCTGAGTAAGCATCTGAGCACAGCTAAAAAGATGAGCCTCACCAAGGAAGAGCCAAGTATGGTGAGACACGAATGGTGCTTGTACATATGACACCAAGATGATGTACACATGATGAAAATTTCCCTTTATGTGGCTTAATGACATCACATTTTAAATGTATGCAAGTTTTGGGGGTTTTAAATGAGTTCATATTGTTACAAACTAAATTATGTCCCAATGTAGTTTAGCGTGCAATGTTGCAACTTGCAACATTGCAGCCATTAATCTGTCACGTGTACATGGCAATTCACTGAATGACATGCAATGAGCCCCCTTGACCACTGGATATCACTACAATTTTTGTGTAGTGAGCCCCCTTTTTGCATGTATTTGTGTGTAATGAATGTTTTAGGACACTAGGTGTAGCTGCAGAGCCTGACATGAATCAATCCTTTGCTGACCTTACTTTATTAAATAAAGAATTCAAAGACACTGATCTGTGGTTGTTGTCTCCTATTTCACTTCATGTGGTGGGTGTCCAGAGGTCACCAGGGTGTGTTGGGGTGTTGCAGATCGGAGTCATCCCAGGCTCTTTTGGAGATTGACAAGTGTCTGCTGTACATGCTCCCTTCTCCATTATTGGGGATAATGTAGTGTGTGGTGTACCTTGTTCCCCTCAGCACAATTATAGAAACTACTCTATGGAATAAAAATGAGCTTTGCCAGCAAAATGTGTATCCTGTTCCCCTAGTCTGGGATCTGAGGTTAAAACACAGAATTAATAACCAATGGCTGGCTTTATATGGGCTGCCAAGCATGGTTTTCTTTGTCGTTAAAAGCAATAAGCAGGCTCTCAGTCTCAGGATAGTGCATGCTAGCCTGCAGGCATTACAATTTTTTTTTCTCAGTGTGCAGCCCCCTGCTCCCCAAAGCCAACCTGCAGTTTCAGGAGGGTGGACACTTTTCCTGGTTCACCTTGGTGACTGACTGGAGGCACAAGCCAGACCCAAGGCTTGTGCCTGGCTCATACTGGGGATGGGGCAGGTGGGCTCCTGGGTAGCCAGTCAGTCTTTCTGCTAGGGGCCCCTGGGAGTAGTCACTGGTTAGCCTCACTATTTAGCCTGCTGTTGTGCCATGCATGGACAGGGATTTTTTGTGGTCAGTCTGCAACAACAAGGGAAGTGAGCTCTGGTCCCATTGGGACCACTCAGGATGCAAATAACGGCCATGATGCAGGGAAAGAAAGAAGACAGGGGCAGGGGTTGCCCCAATCTCCCAAACTCGCTTTCCTTGCCTCCTCTTACAGGCTACAAAATCTCCCATGGGTCCGCTCCGAGCAATTAACACATAATAGGAGTTTAATGCCTCCCCAAAGTTCCCTTGCTGTCCAGACAGCTGGTCAGCTGTCAGTCTTTGCAACAACAAGGGAGGTGAAGTCTGGGCCCTCTTGGGTGTGTTCTGCTCTGAGCAGTTAACACCTACTAGGAGTTTAATGGGTCCCCAAAGTTCACTGGGCTACTTTAACGTTCTCCTTTGAGAGACTCAGTGCAGGAGTTCTTGGTCAAACAGCCAAGAAGCATACACAGAGTGGACATCTATCCACCCTAGCCATGGATTCCAGGGAATCCAGAAGGACCAGAGCTCTAGCAAGGAGGTACGAGCATTGCCTTCCTCTCATTTCCCCCCTACCCCCATTCTCATCCCGCGTGTCCTTGCACCCTTCCCCCATCCCATTCTAGTGGTGATGCTCCCACCATGCACTGTCTACCACAAATGCTCCCCCTGGCCCTACAGTTCTGGCTAAACTTCCTTTTACATTCCTGCTTCCCTCCACCGCTCCCACCCCAGCCCTGCCTCCTGCATCTGCCGCAATGTTGGAAACCAGAGCCTGAAGCAGAAGTGCAGCGGGTGGTAAGTCTGCCGTTGTGGGGCCGGGGGTGGGGGGAACTTGGGCATATGGTAATAGGCAAAAAGCATGAAATAGTGTATGTAATGTGGGATAACTGCTGTGTCTCTTCCAATTGCCCTCCAGCTGTGCCTTGCTTGAGGACTGCCAATGCAGTGACCCAGACCCCTGAATATTCAGCTGCACTGTGTGCACAGGTATGCCCAGAAAAGTCTTGGGGAAATTTCCCATGGGAGATTTTGTAGCCTGTAAGAGGAGGCAAGGAAAGCGAGTTTGGGAGTATGGGGCAACCCCTGCCCCTGTTTTCTTTCTTTCCCTGCATCATGGCCGTTATTTGCATCCTGAGTGAAGCAGTGCTTTCCTCCACAGTCCATCCACCGGAAGAGGGATGCCCCTGCTTTTCTGGGACTTTTTTGAGAGGGAGAGGAGTTTTAAGGGGGCATTTTACAACTTTGTTTTTATTTATTGCTTTGTACTTGTGGGGTAGAGGAGTGGACACTTAACAGTGTGTATGTGCTCTCTATTTTGTTGTATTTGTATTCATTTATATTTTAAAGTTTTATTTAATAAGTTTCTGTTTTTTTCAATCTGGGTGTGCTTAGCAGAGCTTTAGTGATCTGTAGGACATCAGTCTTGTGGGTGGCAGATGGTGTTGGTGATGGGGGGCTTATTTGAGGGAGCGCTGGTGTGGTTTTGGTGTGGGGGGTGCTTCCAGTCAGGAGGGGTGAGTGCCCGCCCTTGAGGTTTGTGGTTTGTCAATTCAGTCTTCTACTCAGTGTCTGCCTTTTTTCTGCTGACTGTTTGAGGGATTTTAGGGATAATCCCCAAAAAACCAAAAGAGCCATTTTTTTCCAGAAGGCGTGGTTACAAGCAACAAATCCTGCTGGGAGTGATGCCTTGAAACATTGCTTCCTTGGCAGCCTGAATTTTTGCCATGGTGTATACAGGGCTACAGAACACAGCTGGGCCAAAACGCATGCAGAACAAGCATGCCCATAAGATGTAGAGTTGCCATGGGTGCGGACACAGCCCCTGCCTCTGGCTTGACTCTGTCTGGTGCCAAAATCTTCCAGCTGCCTGGCAGAAAAACTTCCAAGAGGTCTTGCGTGCATAGCCAAACTCGCCAGACTTTTCATGCCAACCACCATGAGTAACTCCTGTGCCAACCTACCCTGGCTGCAGTGTGATTGTCCCTTTGTGGCCAACCCATCCTGCCAACCACCTTGACTAACTCCTGTTGGCTCCCCTTTGTGGCTGCCTTCAGTGTGATTGTCCCCCTAATGCCATTAATTTGCTTGCCACTTTTACATGAACCCAACAAGTGGAGTTCTGTAACAGATCACAAGCCTTAAGTACTCCCACTTTATGAATAGTGGGATTTTTGCTGTGTGCCCCCATCTTTGGCTTGACCAGCATGTCCTAGGTGAATACCTCTCACTGGCACCAAAAGTTGCAGAGCATGTCTGTTCTCCAAACTTTGCCCAGACACAACAGGGTGAGAGGAGGGATAATCTCTTTGCTGGGTCACCTCAAGACCTATAAATCACAGCTCCCTGGGGTACCATTTATTGGTCTGAGATGTCTGATGTTTGGCAGAGAATGGAGTGGGCTGGGGCGCATAGGTTGAGGTCCAATTGAACCATCACTGAAACAAAGAGCCTGGTGCAGGTGCTGGGGGACCCTGAGGTCATGCACCAGTTTGTCTTCAGCCTGCGGGGCAACTGGCACATGCACTTTGATGTTGCAAGGGGAATGGCAGAGAGGGGGCACAGCAGGACCTTACTCTAATGCCAGGTCAAAGCAAAAATCTTGTGGTCTGCCTGCCACAAGGATGGCACCAGAGCACAGCGTCAGCGCACCCCACTGCATGACATGGCCCACTACAGGTACCTCCAGTTGCAAATGGAGGTACTGGGTAGGTGTGAACACTGAGGAACAGAGGCCTCTGGGATGTACTGTCTTGTGGATACTTTGCCAACCACTGCTGCAAGTCGCGGGGGATCCAGGGACTCCAATGGACCAGATAGCAGAAGGATCCTGGTCATGTCACCTGCTGGTTCCTCCAAGGAGGATAGACCAAGGAGCTTGACCTCCACAGCCAGTATGTGAAGCCCTGTGGGATATTATAGTCCCTGTCATCTGAGCTGACAGCTGCAATTAGACTGGGCTGTGAGGTTAAGGGGAGGAGGGGGACTTTTTTGCAGATGCTTGTTTGTGATGGGATCACACTTGTTTACATCCACTCAGGGCCTGCTACCCACCACGGCCAAGAAACCCTTCTTGGTTGTTTTGGTCTAACTGCTTCTTTTTTGCTCATAAGATTAGTTGATTGTGTTTTATAGAGCGACAAATGTCCTTAATTCACTCTATTTCCAGCATTTCTTGGTTTTCAGCTCCAATTCCAATGCCGCCACCAAGGACACACAGGCAACCAAGGCAGGATGCAGCCAATGTATGATCCCATGGACTGGTGAACGCCCTCAGGGACTGAAAGCACCGGCTGCACGAGCTGGTCAGACAGATCTATCAGGCTATGAGAAGATTCATTGCCATCCAGTATGAAACAAACCATGCAGTCTGCAAGGCCTTCCGAGACACCGGGACCAGCAAATACTGACAGGCATACTGGTAGTGATTCTATGCCTGGTGGTCATTGGCCCCGATCCTGAACCTGCCCTGCCAGGGAGCAGCAATGGTGGGCACAGATCCACACTCTGCAATCCGATAGTGCTCCGTCAAGCTCTGAATGAAAGTCCACCTTAGGGCCAGGCTCTTTCAGTTAGAACTGATTATTGGTTTGTTATGTTCATGATTCATGCACTGTTATAGTAAGTAGGCCATTATATTAATTGTTAGAGTAATGGCACCATTACTGTCGTTGTGTTTTTTAACTATTAGAGTAGTTCATAGTAATTCATACTGAATATGAATCACTGTCTTAAAAGAGTTGTTCTGTGGTTTGTTTCCTTTCTTTATTTTTGTAGGTTGTAAATAAAGGTTTCTACTTGATTTGTTAGATCTTTCACTTTTTAAGAGAGGGACTGTGGGGTGGGGGGATAGCTTGAGGAAGGTTGGGGGGAAGTTATTTGCTGACCTCTGGTTAGCTTGATGCAGTCAGAGGACCCATCCAATTAGTACTCCCAGCCTTAGCAAAACTCTGGGCCTTGGTTTGCCCAATGTGTCTTTCTCTGGTCACAATAATAAAATCCCAGGCCTTGAAAGCCCCTGCCCCCCAAGCTTCTCCCTTGGGTGGGCTGCATGGGGAACAATAGAAAGCTTCATGCACTCAGAGGAAATGTTACGGGCACAGTGCAGTAGCCCTGATTACAGCAGCTGCAACACTGGCTGTTCATGGCTGCCCACCAGATGCTGGGGCAGGAGGGTCCAGTCCCAGGTGCACTGTTAGTGCAGCTAGCGTGCCCGGGAGGCTTCAGTGGTAGATGGCAACCCTTGAACTTGGCAACTCCTTTTGGGATTTGTGGGTGCTTGTACACATGATGGGGGTTTAGTCCTCAGGGTTTCATTCTAGGTCCCCTAAATTGAAATGGTGGGTTTACATTTTTTCTGTCACTGTATACATGTGATCACTCAGAAATCTCATAAAATGCCCAGTGTAGTATTTGAGTTTCACTGAAGATATTTTAGTTTCACTGAAGGCAAGCAGAGACCAGCAGAGCTTGGTTTTTGGGTGATTTTTACGGCTGGATAATAATGTATCATTGAAATAAACCCTATCCTGAACTTTCATTTAAAACTTGAAAGGTTGCTGAAGTTTATTAACTGGCTCCCCACCTTCAAAACACATAAACCCTCCCCAGTTTTGATTTTTATGCTTCCCTGAATTTCCTGGTTCAGGTAGGACTGGAAATGAAAAATGCCAGATACAGTAAGAGAAGTTATTTTTGTGGTATTTTTAATTCAAAGGTAACCAGGAAATACTGGAAATCTCACTTGAAAGCCTGTTTCCAGCCAGATTACCTAAGCAAAAGTAGTCAGATAAGGTCAGGTGAGCATCCAAATGAGTTGTCTTTTACACCTTTTGAAATATAGCTATCATTAAGTGAAAGTCTAGCAATTTTTGTGACACTGATATGTGAGGATTGAACTGGCTAACAAGCTGGTCCAGGTCAGTTATCACAGTTGCCTGCATTACAACTGTGATATTCAGTAACAGATTATCTGTGTCGATTGTTTCACTCAGTGGAATGCAGTTTTTTAGTTAGCGAGACTGATCAAATGGAGGGGGATAGTACACCATATTTTTACTGATTCATTAGTTTGAGCAGCAATACTGCATTCTTGCCTCTTTCTTGCAATCCAAGAACTAGTTCCAGGAAGTAAAATGCAGATTTTTAAAAATGTTATTATTCAGCAAGAAATGCTTTTTCTTTGCTACCAAACTGGGCAAATGGCTTTCAAGAGGTGAGAAATAGGGGGCTTATTTTGTCTTGCTTTTTTTTTGTAAATGAACTTGATTTTTTTTAATAGTTCAGTAGTGCACAGTATTTCCAACCTTACAGAAAAGTATTGGATTTATTATAAATTGTTTTCATAAGCCATTTCTAAAGCAGTAGAAATGAAAGTGCAATCCAGCTGTTGATGGATTGTAACCTCATTGTTTTGGCAGTGCTGCTTCATTTACTTTTTTTTCCCCTTTTATGCCAACTTGTTTGCTCAGGTATTGGAATTTAGAGTTTTTTCCTTCTTTTTAGAAATTCACACCCTTCCTGGCAAAGTTTGAACAGTTTTTATTGCTAATAATTATACCTACAGGTAAAATAAATACTTTCCCACAGATGCACTGGAATCTGGTATGGTTATATATTGATGTAGTTTTAGAGGCTGAGTTGTACAACTAGTATTTCTGCTGTTCTCTCTTTTCATTCTGACAGATCTTAAAGATACAGGGTCTGAATCTCCTCTCGGTTTCTTTTGCAGTTACGTGCAATTACACCAGTATGACACTTTGGTGTGAGAGAAGATACTCAGTTCCCCAAAGCAAAAATAAAGAGATCACAAGCCAGTCTGCACTGAAGGGAAAATAATAATTAAAAAATATGCTTGAAACACAACTATTGCAATGTATTTTGAATGTAATCTTATTATTAAGGTTAAAAAGTTAAGCTCTTAAATTTTAGGAAATGCCTAAATTCCAGTTGCTTGGGTAATTTGTTATGGTTACATAATCATATGCTATTGTATCATATACTATTTTTTTCTGCAGAACCCTCTGCCTACTCTAGTTTGCAGGATGTTGGGTGCTCAGTTAATGAGTGCTCTGTTCCATATGTTCATCTTTATTTCCATTGTTCAGTGTTTGGCCTCTGGCATTATTTATCATTGCTATTCAAGACCTGTTCTGAAGACAGAGCACTAATTTAATAGAAGATCCTATGTCCTGAACTTTGGTCCTGTGGTCCTGAACATTGCAGCACCTAATGCTGAGGGATCTGCCACCTAATGGAACCCACAGCCCCAAGTTAGGGGTCCAGCCTAACTATACAATACACTGGGAAACTCAGATACTTAAGAATGAGATTTGCAGAAGTCAGCAAGCTTTTCTAGCTCCCAGCCTTGTGTTCTCAGAGTTAGGATCTCCTGCTTAATACTATAAGTCTTCAGTTTATTTGCATAACACCTTTGTGAGATGACGGGTTGATGCTAATCATCATTCTTCCCATGAATGTCTAAGGCACAGAGAGATTAAGATTAATCTTGGATGACAGTTTGAGACACCTCAGACCCGATTGTTCAGTTTATTTTAACACTGTATGACACATTCAAAGTTCAAATCCCATTGACTTCATTTGCAACTCTTAAGTGCTCAGCACTTCTGCAAATCAGATTCAACAAGGGGCAGATCCAGGATTTTATAGGGGGGGAAGCAGGAGCAGTGGCTGCACTCCCTCTCCTAGCCTCTTTCCACACCCTGGGGTAAGCAGACTGCACCACTGGAGCAGCAGTCCAAGACTATTTTTTTTTAGTCCCTCAATCAGTTACCAATTTTCCCTGTTTGCTTTCTTCGCCTTTGTGCACAGTGGCATGCACAACCCACTCTCTTCCACTCCCATCCCATTCCCCTCTTCCCCTGCCCACCACTTGCTGCTGTTGCCTCTGTCTCTGGGAGGGATGTGAGGGGAGGCTCCATTCCTGCATGTGAAGCTAGGCTTGGCCAGATACAGCAGCTGCAGCAGTGGATGGGTTCCATGCCTGCTTCTGGGCTAACAGGGAACACTTCGGGGTATGGGCAGGAAGGAGGAACCAACCCACTGCTTCTTCCACTGTCTCGGCTGAGCCTGGCCCCCCACCTGGCTTCCAGTTTAGCTGGAATGGGCAGGAATGGCTCTGAAGTCTCCCCGACACCTGCCCTTGGGGCAGCCAAAGACAGTGGGGGGGAGAGGGGACAGTGATGGGAGGTGGGGGGTGAGGGAGGAGAGGAAATGGGAGGGAGGGAGGGAGGTGCTGCTGAGCATGGAGGGGAAAGGGTGGGAATTCTTACCTGATTCAGGGACTTAAAAAAGTCCCTGGTGGCTGGTTCTGCAGCAATGCCAACTGAAAGTGGATACATTCATGCATCCCCCTGCCCCCGGGGTCTACGCCTGGACTCAAAAAACTTAAGTCAAGCACCTAGAAAATGAGGAACTGTTGACTACAGACAACTTTTTAATGCAATCTTAGCCCTACTTTTCATTCCTGGAATTGATCTATCCAATACATCTAATGAAGATGACAACAAGAGAGTGGTGGTGGATGAGTCATTTTCGACCTGGAGGGATGCGGGCAGTGGGGTCCCACAGGGCTTGGTCCTCAGGCCTGCACTGTTCAACATCTTCATCAGTGACTTGGACGAGGGGGTAAAAAGCACCCTGTTCAAATTTGCCAATGACACTAAGATGTGGGGGGATGTGGGCACACTAGAAGGGAGGAATAGGCTGCAATCAGACCTAGACAGGTTACAGGGGTGGGCGGATGAG
>NW_017728947.1:30957354-30962216 GCF_001723895.1 Crocodylus porosus
TGGGGTCGTTTGACCCCAGTACTCTTTCCTGCCATGGCAGGGGGTCGGACTAGATGATCTACTCAGGTCCCTTCCAACCCTAGAAACTATGAAAGTATGAAACTGTAAGAAGGGCTATGTGGAAAAAATAGTATGTGCTCACATAAGCATATGGTGGTCATAATAAGAGAGCAAAGTTGACCATAATTCTAGTTTTCCTCGATTGGTTTACAATCTAAATAACATTCTGTTATCCTATTTCATGTATTTTCCTAGGTTTTAAAAAATCAAACTGAAGAACAGAAAAGTCTTATATGGTATCATATTAACAACTGGCTCTTCTTCAGGGTTGAACCTTTTGTTCCATCTCAGAGACTTATGTCTCTTGAAATAATTATGTAACAGATAACGATAGTAGGTGCCATCTTCATGGTGAACCACCTTCCCCCCTTCTTTCCCCTGTCCTCCAAGCTGTCTCAGTCCCATTTCTACCCTACTGCTGGTTCATCAAAGCCCCTTTTCCTGCATCTAGCCAGTCCCTCTCTCCACTGCTTAGTCCAAGGCCTCTTGCCCAGACATCTCACTGTTGAAACTCTTAGCACCAGTTTCTTTTTCTGCCATGCCAGCCTCCAGTCCCAAAGCCTCCTATCTATAGGCTCTTTTTCCCAGCCATTCTCTCAGGTTCAGCTCTAGTTCCCCCTACATTTGAAACAGTTTTCCTTCTCCACACTGCTTTGCTACCAGTGGAGTGTACTGATTGCACATGAGAAACAGGCCCTCTGGAAGCAATTCCAGTGCATGGACTAGGAACTAACATGGCCCACTTCAACCAAAATCTACAATTGTAGAGAGAGTCTTGCTCAGCCCCAAGCTTGTATGTGCTCAGGGTCTTCAGAGAATTTAGCTGCTAAAATCAAAGAAGTCTGCTGACCATGTTCAGACTATGATTTCCTACAGCCTTCCAGTTTGGCCAACATGGGGTAGATTGTCATAGCAATGGCATAGGGTACATCCCTGATAAACTTTTCACCCAAACTTCAAGCCTGTGCTCTGAACGGTGTATGGGTGCTAGTGCTTCTTAGAGAAAAGGCTCCCAAAGTTTTTAACACAGTCAAAACATCATATTTTTTTCCAACCTCATGCTCAGAAACAATTGAACCATTTCTATACCTTTCCCCAAAATACCTTCCTGAGTAAGATACCATACATGGAAAATTTCAGCTGAAACAGTGAAATGTAAACAAGATTATGAGCAACTTAAAATAGGGCTTTATAATAGAAAATGTTACAATTACTTAATTTTAAAGTGCTACCAAATCTACCTATGGCTTGGGCCTGTGGCTGATTCCTTTGGGAAGAATTAGGCCCTTTCTGTCAACGGAAACCCTGGGTTCCAACACCTGTGAACTTTTCTGATGTGATCAAAATTAGCATGCAGAAGAATTTGGTTAACTTTGGCCTATAAGGGTGGGGGAAATAATACAGATACACAAAAAGGTTACCACTATCACAGATGTTTCCTTCAGACATGAACTGAACCCAGTTTACATTCATAGAAGTCTAGTTAACCCCATTTATTTCCATTTTCACACGATTGTTGATCCTAGTTCTGGTGGGCACTTCATGCTGACAATACCAAAATATAACAAATAAAGGGTGACCTTGTATTATTTCTGGTTCAGCTAGAAGCCTAAATTTAGAAAAGCTCACAAGGAAGCCTGCTTCTAGGAGACAACCCGTCATTGTTTTTAGATATATGTGGTTTAGTTACACTCTTCATGAGAGAGTGAGTATGATATTTAGAGCAGAGGTTTGGGATTCAGTCCTCGTGGATCCTAGTCCCACTTCTGACATTGATTTGGTGAGGGGCCATGGGCAAATCATGTCACCAGTGATGTGACAGACCTAATTTCTAGGGATGTTTCCAGGCCCTGTAACTGAATGTCTGTAAAGCACCCTTTGAGATCCTTGATTCATGATCCTTGATCCATTTTGCATGCCAAAGTGAGCTTCTAACACAATGCTATGTACTTGAGTGCCTCTAGATGTTCAGCCACTAAAATTTTCCAAAAATGCCTTTGAAAAATAAGAAAGGGTACAACACTGTATTCTTATCACCAACTTTAAATCCAGAAGCAGGGCTGTTTTGTAGAGACAGGATTGCCTTAATGAACTTGCATATCAAACGTTGTGTTCCGGTACTGTTTCACTGTTTTGTTTCAGGAGCGACTTAGACTGGCCAATGCACAGTATACTTTGTGCATACAATCCTGCTGATTAGATAGGGCCAGGAATATTTTAACAAAAGGTGTTTTAAAAAGAAATTTCTCCCTTTAAAATCAACACTTTTTCACATCTGGAAAAGTATTTCCACACCTAAATGGACATTTCTGGTCAAAGTCAAACAGATATGCCCACCAATGAATACCCAGCAGCCTGAGTAGGTGGGAGGATGGCAGAGCTGAGACTTGAAAAGAACAGATTGACTTTTATTAGTAGATGTTTTGGATGGGGAATCCAGAAAAAAGATGACAAAGCTGAGATGGAAATACAAAGCGCCCGAGTGAGAGACTAAAAATCAAGGGATGGGGGAGAGGAGGGGAACGCGACTAGGTTACGAGCGATACAATGTTAACCAACTAAGCCCAGGGGTGTGGGGACGTGGGAAGGGGGAAGGGGAGGTGGGGTTCGCGACGCTGAGAGAGAAAGGAGTTGGATACACACAAACCCGTTACAGTGGTCCGCAATGTTGGAGGAAGTGGCTCGGAGAAAGCGTCTCAGTCCATAAAGTCCGATTGCAGGGGGCCTCTTCGGATGGGGCGGGGTCGTCTGTGGTGGCGAAATCCTCTTGATGTGAAGCGAAGTGGGGGGGCAGTTCAGGCAGCGGTGTCCTCCGGGTCCGGTCCAGCGGCAGCTCGTCTGGAGGGGTCGGTGATGTGCTCCATGTAGATGTCGTGGGACCAGCAGATGGTGTCGGACACCATGAGGCAGCGCATCAGCTTGGCGTAGCAGTGGGAAACGTGGCAGGCGCGGAGGACACTCTCGTTGCTGGGGTCCCAGGCTCCGAGCGTCCCCACAATGAGCGCGTCCACCGTCACGTCGTAGCCTCGGCCCCTCAGGGTGTCGGCCAGCGGGGCGTACTTCTCCCGCTTGTGAGCCCGGGCGTCGGTGAAGGCTTGGTGCCAGTTCTCAAAGGGGATGGTGACGTCCACGATCACGATCTTCTTGGCTTCGTGGTCCGTGACGACGATGTTGGGGCGCAGCTCATTTAACCTGACTCCTGTAACCACTAGTTCACTGGTTATACAACTCTTTCTTGTTTTTCAGGATGAACTTAAAGGTCTTGGCTTCATTCTGATATAAATGGAAAAAAGATAGAAATCTTATAATACTTTGGGATATGGGCAAACACTCTCCTGATTCTCTAAAAACCTAGCCCTGCTTCTACCTAAAACAGCTTTACAGTCTGCCTGATATCAGTTGTCATCAATGTGTATATAGTCCACATGGTAGCTTAAATGAGAAGGCTGTTTCTTCAGTTATTAGATTAATGGGGATATTCAATGTCATACCATTGTTATGCAGTGGCATAGTATGCAGGCATAAAGTACAGCTAGACATGGGACACTTGATCCTGGAAGCAAAACTTGCTGCAACTATAGTAAGGTCAAGTTGCCAAGCCCATTAGTTGGCACAAGTTGCCGAGCCCATTAGTTTCAGCATGAAAACTATCTACTATAGTCCAATATATGAGGAAAAAAAGATGTATAATTTTTAGGGATGGAAAGATTAGACCGATGCAGTTTTGAGATCTTTCATAAATTATACTGGTCTTTTTCAGAGTTGCATAGGTTAGAAATATTTAAAGCCTACTGGAAATGCATCCAGGAAACAGCCTACAAACACATACCTTGCAATTGCCCCAAGATTCCTTGCATGATACCCTAAAATTACCCTTAACATTCCTCGCATGATACCCTAAGAAAAGAATTAATAGATTCTTGTAAGAAAAACACTGAGCGTTTTCAGCTTTATATAGTCTAGTGGACCATTCGGTATTGTTGAGCATCCAAAGGGACAGATAAGCTTCATTGACTTTAATGACAACAGAAAGTAAAATTACCTTTGACATTGGAATCAGAACTTTCCAGACCTTAAATGCTGGAGGCTACAAGCATGACAGGAACAGTGGAAAAACCCTTGTCATACCCACTCTCACTTTCACCATTTACTCTCTGCCACTGTGTGACACAGGATACTAGGCAAAATGGACCTATATTCTGTCCCAGTAAATGGCATTGTGCTCTAACTTCATACACTAAGAGAGAAAGGTTGGATCTTGGATTGAATAGAAGCCTAATTTAATGACAGAATGTAATATGATACATTGCCATACATAAATTGTATGGAAGATACCAAAATCTGGAAATCATTTCTATATTATGATTTTTTTTTTATTATAGATGTATTTGGCCTACTTGTCATAACTGGTATACATAATATCTCAAATCATCAGAGGTTGGATTGCAACATTTGTCTTGTCCACAGTAAAGGGCTGGGTGTCTCTGTTCCATCCCAGGCTCATCACGTGGGACAGAGCTATGATATATAAAGCAACTTGTTGCCCCCCCACCAGTTCCTGCCCAGTGGGAGGGTGGTTCCCTGCTGTCCCCTGCTGCCCCATGCCATGTGGGGGAGGGTGGTTCTTCCATGAGTCCCCAGAAGTCCTGAGGCTGCTGCAGCAGCCAGTGAGTCTGGGTTTTTTTTTTCCTTAAAGGGCTGGAGCTGGGGTGGGTAGAGCAGCCATGTGGGCAGTGGGGCGGGGTTGGAGGTTCATGGAAGAGCCCCTCATGCAGTGGGGGGGGCAGTGGGGATTGCCCCCT
>NW_017728947.1:30962459-30967053 GCF_001723895.1 Crocodylus porosus
CCTCCAGCACTCCCTTCTCCTGCCCCCTACTTACCAGCTCCAAGTCCAGCTCCCTGCTGCAGCGGGCGGGGACAGCCTGAATCATCAAAGCTCTTTGAACCTTCTCCAAAGATTCGGAGAGGTTTGAATTGATTCAGACCACTTTATTGTTCTCCTGATTCAGTTCAGATTTGGAGGTTTGGCCACCGAATTGGGCTGAATCGAATCACCACCCGAAGCTTCGCACAGCCCTAATATTCAACTGTAATAAATACCCAGAAGATTTGACTTTTGTACAAAGCAGCTGATCTTCTTCAGTTTGTTTAACTGGGTTGGAATAAATAGACCCAACTGGACTCTCCTTGAAGTCAAAGAAAAAATATACATTAATTGAAGCAGAATCAGCCCTGCTGCCAGAACAGAACTTTTTGCTAGATTTCCAGTACTTCCTGCTTCTGGCTGAGTTAGAAATAGAACAAAAACAACTTTTCTTATGGTATCTTGGCTCCGCTTCTCTAGAGGGAAACCAGAACAAACAGGAAACAATGAAAAATACCCACTTTCATGAACTTAGTTTAGTTTCCTCTCATTTATTCATGGGGCAAAATATTGGGTGCCACCTTACTTTATCCAGGATAGTTCACGCATTCTTACCTTCGGACTCTCTTGTAGTAAAGGATGTGTTTCTGTAAATTTAAAGGACTTTAAACAATTTAGATCATCTGGAAAGGTATCAACTTCATGGTGACAGCAGCTCCTTTCTGATTTTCTTATGGTTTTACTTTATTTATACTCCTGTTTTCTTTAGCACACTCACATCAAGGAGCTAACCACCCACCCCCCCCCCAAAACATCTATTCCAAATATACCCTTGTCGATGGGGACAAATTGCTCCACACCCATTTTACTAATGGTTTAGAGTGACAAAAAAGGTTAAGTATCTTGTTCAAGGTTATATAATAGTCTGTGATTGAGCTGGAAATAGAAAAAACCTAGGAAATAACTAGGTCAACTAATATAAGGGTTAGCCCTTATGACAGTTAGTCAAAAAGCCCAAGGCAGAACTCATTCAGTCTTCACAGGTTTCTCTAAGCTGTGTAGATTGGACTGATAAGGAATGTTTGTACTTGGGCAAGTTTTGTAGGTTTGTACTTGGGCAAGCCGGGTGGAGGCCTGCACTGGCCCAAGCTAGACAGCACAGGGGTGCTAGAACATGATTCCCAGTCTGCCAGCTGTTGCCCAGAGGAGGCCATTCCAGAATAGCCGCTTAGCACATGCCCCCCAACCCTCTGCTGCCCTCTATGGAGGTCAGAGTCCGTCTCCTGGTGCTTGTTCCCTGAGGTGAGCATCTGGCTATGCCTCTCCCCAGGAGCCCCATGCCTCTCCCCAGCTTGGCCTGGTACCCCCCAGACTTCCCAGCTGCAAAGGGGCAGGGGAGGGGATGGTGGATGGCAAGGGTAATTCCAGAGAGGCAGAGATGGAAGTGCTCCATAGAGGGCAGGTTTCATAGTTTAATAGACTGTAAGGCTGGAAGGGACCTCAGAAGATCATTGGGTCCAGCCTCCTGCACCAAGCAGGGAAGATAACTGGGGGTCAGGTGACCCCAGTAAGGTGACTATTTAGTCTCCCCTTAAAGATTTCCAGGGTAGGTGATTGTGCCACCACTAGAAGAAGCTCATTCTACAGTCTGGACACCCGGATTGTGAAGAATTTTTTCCTAATGTTGAACCTGAATTTATTTTCCAGGAATTTATGGCCATTACTCCCGGTTTTCTCCATGGGTGACCTGGTCAATAGATGCTCACCAAGCCCAATAGATCAATAGATGTACTCCCCTAGTATAGCGGTAAGCTGCTACCAGGTCCCCTCTCAGCCTTCTTTTCAACAGGCTGAGGAGTCCCAGATCCCTCATCCTTTCCTTGTATTGCTTGACTATTAAGACTCTGATCATATGGGTGGCTCTTCTTTGCACTCTCTCAAGCTTATTCACGTCCTTGTTAAAGGGTGGTGCCTAGAACTGGATGCAGTACTCCAGCTGCGCTCTCACCAGTGCTGAGTAGAGTGGAAGAATCACCTCCTTGGTTTTGCTGGAGATGCATCAACTGATGCATGCCAGAATTTTATCTGCCCTACCGGCTACAGCATTGCGCTGCTAGCTCATATTCATACTGTGGTCTATTATTACCCCCAGGTCCCTTTCATTCATGGTGCTAGTCAGTTTGATGCCACCAAGCCTGTAGGGGGTTGCTCAGCCCAAGGTGGAGCCCTTTACATTTCTTGATGTTAAACTTCATCACATTCCAAGACACCCAACTTGCTAGCCATCTTCAAGTGTCACCATGCTCCCCCATAACTCGGTGTTGTCCACAAACTTGGCCAGTGAGCTCTTCACCCCCACATCCAAATTGTTAATAAAGATGTTGAAAAGTACTGGACTGAGCACCAAGCACTGTGGGACACCGCTGCCCACTTCTCACCAGGATGACACTGATCTTTTCGCTATGACTCTCTGGATTCTATTCCACAGCAGTTTCTCACCCACTTGACTGTCTCGGAGTTAAGCCCACAATCAATTAATTTTCATGGGATACTAGATCAAAGGCCTTTTAGAAGTCAAGGTATACAATGTTAACCTGCTCTCTCATGTCCAGGTGGTGAGTTATCTTGTCATAGAAGGAGATGAGGTTAGTAAGGCAAGACCTGCCCTCTAGGAAGCCATGCTGTCTGTCATTCAGAATCTCACCTTCTGCAAGCTTATCTCAGATATAGTCCTTGATAAACTTTTCTAGGTTATTCCCTAGGATGTAAGTTAGGCTGACTGGCCTATAGTTACCCTCCTGCCCTTCTTGTGGATGGGCACAACATGTGACACTCTGGAGAAGTCCTTGAGGACTGGAGGTCATTGAGGAAGTCCTTGAGGACTGGGTTGTAAAAGTGTTTCACCAGGGATTCTGCAATGACTTTGGCCAGTTCCTTCAGCACACATGGATGAAGATCATCTGGTCCCACTCACTTGTATATGTCTAATTTTTTAAATTGGCCATACATCAATTCTATAGCAATAATAGGAAGGCATTTATTCCTACCATGCTCGTCCTCTACTCTACCTGGTGTGGTCTTCACTTTTTTTCCAGTGAAAGACCAAGGCGAAGTAGTCATTCAGGAGTTCAGGTTTCTCTTGGTTACTGGTAAGTAGCTCTCCTGAGTTGTTGAGCAATGGCCCCACACTCCCATTTATTTTCCTCCTGTTTCCCATGTACCTAAAGAAGGACTTCTTGTTGTCCTTGATTCCTGTTGCTAATATAAGTTCGGTCACCACTTTAACTTGTCATATCTTTTCCCTGCAAATGCCAGCCATCCTCCTTGGGGCCTGCCCCAAGCTCCATAATCCCTACTATATCATAATGCACACTGGAGAGTAGGAGGGCTAGCTCCTCCTGCTTGTTCCCTATGCTTCCAGTGTTAGTATATAGGCACCTGAGTCCTCCTACTGAGGTCCTTGTCTTCCTTTCCTGCTGATGGAGAACTACTCCCTCAGCTCCTGCAAAAAATAAAAATAAAAAAAAATCAGGTCCCACTGCCTGGCACAAGCCCCCAGGGCCACCCAGTGCATCTTTCCAGCTGCTGCTCGTGCTGGGCTCCGTGGCATGTCCCAGGTGGCTGGAGTGGGGGGTGGGGTTGGGGGGTGGCAGGGATGGGAGTGCTGCATCAAGGGCAAGATTGGGCCCCACCACCTAGTGCAAGCCCCTCTGGGCTGCCCTGGTGGTGCAGGGAGGGGGAGGGGGAATCACCCCATGTAGCTGGACAGACCAAGGCTGGGGGGAACCCCAGGAGCAGGGGTGGGCAAGATATGGCCCGTGGGCTGGATGCAGCCAGGCAGGCCATTCTATCCAGCCCACAGGGTCCCTAAAAAATTTAGAAAATTAATATTTATCTGCTCCTGGCTGCCTGTCAAATATGGCAGGAGCTAAGGGGAAGCCAGTAGGACCCAGGGGAAGCCAGCAGGACTCAGCAGCCAGGCCAGATTGGCCCTGCCCCCCACAGTCCCCATCCCCCTACCACCAACTCCTCCCACCACAAAACCAGAATTCTCTGCTTTCCACAGCTTTCACTGCTTCCCTGCATGCCAGCTGGCCACTCCAGCACCATGTGGCCCCTGGCTACATCACCAGACTGTGGGAGCATGGGGACTGCACAGGAGTGAGAGGGTGTGTGTATGTGTGCAAGTGTGCACACATGGATGTGAGTGTGTGTGTGTGCAGTGAGGGAGAGAGAGTTTGAATGTATGTGTTTGTTTATACAGTAAGTCCCCCACACGCACCCCCATACACATGCACCCACACTCACCTTGCTCTGCTCATGCAGACCCCCACCCTCACACTCCCTCACACACCCCAGCCATCCTTCCACCACAGACATCCCCCCCACAAACCCCAAACCCACCCTCACCCCACATATTCATACACACCCACCCACCCACATGCTCCCTCACCCCACACCTACACCCCATCTACCCTCACAGACACACCCTTCCCCACATACCCACAGCCCCCCACAAACCTATACCCATGCCCCCCACCCCCACAATATACAAGAGTAAGACTTCATTTTAAGC
>NW_017728947.1:30967153-31081669 GCF_001723895.1 Crocodylus porosus
CTCTATGTACACTACACAAATGCATGTAAATCAGGACAAAAATATTATTTGAAATCAAATTAATGAATGTTGTAGATGTTCTATTTTTAGAATATAATTTGGTATTTTCTGGTTCTGAGATGGCAAAACCCTTTGCTGAAAGGAGTATTTCTGGGGGACAAGGGGAGGGACTTCTGGTGGCAAAGGTCAGGGGTTAGGGGGCAGGACCTCTGGTTACAAGATGGCAGCCAGGGTCCAGGGAACCTGTTATGGGGTGGGGCTACCAATGAAGCTACCAACTTGGTAAGCAGCCCTCCACCCAAAATAATTTCCCACCCTTGCCCAAGAGGCTGGGGATCCCCCCATGTGGACAGATGCTGGTCTCAGAGGCCAGCTTTAGGAGCAGGGACTCCTTTCCCCTTCCCCTGAAGCAGGTCAGCATCTTGTGCCAATCTTTCCTGGAAGGGGGCAGGGGCAAACCTCTCAGGCCAGGTCTTGGGACCTGGCTGGGAAACTCTCTTCCTCTGCCTCCCTCCCACCCCCACAACCCTGCAGGTCTGGAAGGACAGGCAGGACCAGGCTGGGGAGCAGAGGGGTGACAGCAATCAGAGGGGTGGCCCTGGCTTGGCTGGAGCAGACAGCAGGGCAGAGGCTAGCCCATCTACCTTGTGAGGGAGGTTGTGGGAGGGGGCAAGGTATCCTGGGATGCTGGGTGACTGGGACATAATTTGAATCTGGAGGGAATCTGGGATAAAAGTTCTATAGACCAATTTAACTAAAATCAGTTAAGTCTAATACTACATTTATCCAGGTTTATCTTAAACCAGGTTCAGCCATTTTAAAACCTATTTGTGTGCTGAACTTCTGTTCTGTTCCAGGTTTAAACCAATTTCCAATCACATATCAGTTTATGTGTAACTTTTGTCCCTAGCCCAGCTGAATAGCCATGTTAGTAAGAAATTAACATTCTGTGAAAATGAGTAGGGAAAAAAATCATATATAGCTAAAATAGGAAGTAAAAAGCATTAAGAATATGATTAGATTAATTACTCTGGGTATTTTTTTTTGTTTTAGAATGGCATATTCCACCCTTACATGTGTGTAGTTAATAAAAAATAATAGCAAAATGGTTAATCAATTTCAACTAAGACTAAATTATTCAACCTTAGAACAAGCTACAAGTAAAAATGTACCCCACAATTATGCCCTTGAGGTAAGAGACTGGGTAAATAGATGGGTTTTACCCAGTAATAAATGCCGATGGTAAAAAAACATAATGTAAAAATGTAATGTTTACATTTAAGCCCAAAGAGCTCTGCATTTCAGTCTACAAGTTGCCATTTTCCCTTGACACTTTTTCTAAATCTTTTTGTTAATGACTTGGCTGGACCCCAGCTCATTTAAATGTAATCTAAATGATCACACTATTCTGGCTGCCAAAATTCTTGTAGCCTTAGGTCCATATCATACGGACTGGAACCTTTCTTCCCTTGCATCAGCTGTTTATCCTGCCTATACAGACAGCTGTACATGTATGTATATTTTCTCTTACAACAAAGATTAAGTGATAATTATGAAATAAAGTTACTGACAGGCACCTTTGGGCTTGATTGATGAGAGCTCTTTCCTCCTCAGTGGCTATGGTTCTGCATGAGATACATAACACTAATGACTAAAGAAATAAGGAGCTAACCATGTAGATAATGCGGAAGATAGCTGGGAAGAGCAAGAGTGGAAGGGTGGAAGAGGGATGGAAGATTGCTGTGGCTTTAGAGCTCAGGCCTATGACTCATGATTTGCATATGTAGGCCCATGACTTCAGTGAAAGTTTACATGAGTAAGGCCTGCACAATCTGGTGCCTAGATGCAAATACTCACATCTGTGCCCCATGTATGCATCTAGCATAGTTCATACTAGGGAGTTTTGCCATGCTAAACTCTGCTCATATGTTTCCTTAATGCAAGTCTATTAGTCTTTGGACTGCATTTTGTTTTAGACTGTAACATATCTTTGTTAGGTCCTGTGTTATACCTGCATAATCCATCCATTTCTTGCTCTCTTCTGAATGTCTTCAACATAAGCAATCTACTGAAATAAAACTTTTATTTTAAATAGCCTATTAAGGAAAAAAAAATCCTAAAAACTGTGGTTCCAACTTAAACTTTTCAATGAAAATATATATTTCTAGTTCCTTCCCCTTTCCCCCTCATCTCAAATGCACTTTGGCAGTCAAATATTTGTCAAAAGGCCACTCCAGGCCATGTACTATTGCTCTGTAACTGCAGTCCTTGGGTGGCTGAAGGCACTCTGTCTTTGCTCTCATGTCTCCCAGTGCACCCAAGGCACGCGATTATGGCATAACAATATGTACCCTGTTGTGCCTTATTGCTCACTTGACATTCAGTTTCCTGTATGGATCAACCATTTCCTGTAGCCCCTCTTTCAGTTTCAAGGCTAGTCCTCAAGTACCTCTTATGTTCCCTATCTACTCAACTGGTAACATCAAAAGGAACTAATCTGCTATAAATTATACAAAGAACTTTTGCTCTATGTTATATTCCTGTGTGGGCAGTATCCCTAGACACTGTAGAATAATTGGAGTAAACAGAGAGTTTTGTCATCATTTTGATTTATTAGTTTTAAATTTTATAATAGGAAAAGGGGGATGGAGGGGGACTGTATATGTACAAATATGGGCAATAATAAGAAGCTAATTAAATAGCATTTCAGCTGCAATAATCGTATGTAACAAAAATACTTGACCTTCCTGAAGCACTTCTCCTCTGAGAATTTCAAAGCACTTGGCTAATCTATTGGCTAATAGACTTAACCTCCAACATATTTGCGAGGTAAATATTTTTAATGCCTGTTTTGCAAGTAGGGAAACTGAAATTGATCAAGGGCCTGGTTTTGATCTCACTGACACAGGTATAAACCCACAGGTAGATTACCAATAAAATCAACAGAATGATATAAGTGTAAAATTGCTATGTGATCATAGATTTTCTGTTTGGTGAAATCCTAAGGTTAGGGACCCAAATCAGCATTTAGCACAGAGTGTAGATCACAGACATAACTAGAAACCAGTGCCCCATATTTACTTATTGTATCCTAAATCTATGAGATATTGAGCATATTGCAACTTTGACTGAAGAGGCAAGGCTGCTGCAACTTACCTCCAGGGCCTGGGTGGCTCTTATGAGGCTCTAGAATACAGGAAGTACAAAAATAACTTAAAGCTGTACTCCTAGTCAATGCAGAAGTGAAATCATTGAAAATTAGGCCAAATAATTCTATGGCAGAGCTAGGACAACTGACTAGACTTCCCTGTCCTTAACCCATAAGACCATTTTTATTGACTAGGAGCACTTTACATTGTGTTCTGGGAATAGGGGGAGGTGGGGGCACTTTAATTAGAGTGGCTCTGAGAGGTGCTCTAATTAAAGCGCCGCAGCATCTCGTGTACCAGTGTCACCGTGCTTCAAAATGGCGGTGGCAGTGCTTGAACTAAAGCTCATTTGACAAGCTTTAGTTCAAGCATCCCTGCTGCCATTTGCAAGTGCAGGAAAGCTAATAAACAAGACACGAAGGCTGCTGGAGTGCAGTAATTGCCACATTTCAGAAGATTTGATTTATTGTAGTTACAGCATGTTGGAGCAGCCTCCACACTTGTGCACAGACACCCTAGGTGACCAGACACTAATTCCTGAGTTGTCATCAGTGAAGCTAATAGCAATCTGAAAGTTTAAGGCTTCTTGCTTTTGTCTGTTCCTGTGCTGTATAATTATTAATTTCTTCAGATGAAAAACTTTTCAAAAATCACTGTAGGAACTTGTCAAAACAAGCAGTTTACTTTTTTAGAATGAATATCTAGGAACAAGGAACCATGTTATGAAATATGTACAGTGCCATTGCTATACTGATGCTTATTGTGCCATATTTGTGATTATGTAATGTTTCTGCAAACCCTTTGAGAATACAGAGTCAGCATCTTTCCAAATACCATTGACTGACAGCAGGATGCACTTCTTTTGCAAGGGAGTCACGTAACCGCAAAACATTTTAATATGGATTTCTAATGTTAATTTGTTTCACTCTTCAGAGGCTGTTTTTCTTGTCCCTGATACTGTATCATTTTTGTGGTAGTGTCATGAAGAGAACGGATTATTTTAGATGAACTGTCCCTGAAACTGGTGAAATTGTTATAAGCAAGCATTTTGGGGCACATATCCCTCCCTCATATTTCCTGGACCATCATGGCCACATCGCTTGGCCACTGCCACAATGTGAAATTATAAAATCATTTTAGAATCATTTAGAAATTATAGAATCATTTCATTGTTTTCTATTCCATATAGGTTTTTATCCTACCCTCATCACCACAGTGCCTAGAAATAGTGCACTGAGCAACATGACTAACATCTGTCATGTGTGATTTGTTCTGTCTCATCCCCTCACCAGGGAGTCTTTCCACTGACTTTAATGGATTTTAGATCAGACCCTGAATTAGGTCAAAGACTTTGGGATGAGTGGATTGTTTTGAAAGTGTCTACTAACTTTGCCAGCAACCAGCAAGTGGTAAAGACAACTGGAAAAAAAAGAGGAAATTATTACTGGGATTGGGGTTATTAGATGGGAAGATTTTTTAATATCTTCTTGCAGCTGCAACAATTATTTTTGCTGCTGTAGTGTTGGCTTGCCCTCACCTCCTTCTCTGCCTGTCTCAGATGGTGGTGAAAGCAGGGTTGTATTTCTGCCTGGTGTAACTTCCTTCTCATACCAATAGTGGTAGTCATATATATTTTCATAATGGTACAGAATTTGTGGTCATTAATCTATATTTATCCATCTGTCTTCTTTCCAGTAGAGCACTAGATACTTCTTCCCCTGTTTACATTAGAGGACTGGATAGTACTGTCCTCCCTACATAATTATTTCACATATAGAATTTCTTACTCGAGTCTGATTTTGCCCCCATATTATGCAAAACATCTCAAATCATTTTCTCAAATGCACTCATTTTACAGATATTTCCTTGAAAGTTCCTTCAGGAGTGCAAAGGTACTTGGTCCTTGCTTGGCTGTATTAGAATTGAATAGTACAGGGGTCAGCAGCCTTTTGCTAGAGTGGGCTGAAGCTTGCCACCCCATCATGGCTTTGGGCCTGAAGTCCCTGCTCTCTCCCATCCCACCCTGCACTCATTTTTGTTGAAGATTCCCAGCTTCATTGCAGTGAGGGAAGCATATATATACTGGAGCAGCAGGCTCCACAGTGGAGGAAAATGCTACAAAGGAGATGGGCAGCATGGTGCAGCTCCATGCCAACAATCCCGTGACAGATTGGGCAGTGGCCATAGATTGCTGACCCCTGGAACAGAACATTCAGTTCTCACATAGCCATTATGAGATGGGCGCAAGGCAGCTCCAGCTAATTAAAGACCCGCTCCAAAGAATCAGTGAGTCTCTTAGTTGATTTTATTAGACTCTGAATTAGAACCTAACTTGCAAATGATTTTACTAATGATTATGTATATGAGGAATGAAAGCAGAACACTTCCGATATGTTCTTTACGCCTTGTGGGACTAACCAAGTATCTCTTAAATGTCTCCCTGGTGTGCAAGCTTGGGAAGTCTTTCAGGCTGCTTGGACATTTTTAAATATTACAAAGTTTTGTTGAAGAATAAAAACAAATTATTGTGAGTGTTCACAAATTTCCCCCACCAGCTCTAGTGGCAACCAGAAATTTCCAAGGAGCCACGTAACTGTTGAAAATATAGATACATGGGTGCATACTGTTTTTCATGGTCTGATAAACTTGGTAAGGATCTTGAACCCATAACTTCCTTGACTCTTATAGCATACTAAATTATATTACACATAATGTTATGTGTAATAAAATCCACAGAAAGACTTGAACAAAAAATTACAACTCAAGTATGTTGAGGATGCATAAATAATAGATTATTCCCAGCCTCTGTGTTGGTTGCCTTCTGAAACACAGTTTAATAAAACTAGCTTTAGCAGAGTATGTGGTTTGTGGTCCAGCTGAATGGTTGCTAAATTATCACAGTCAGTAGTGGTTATACATGTAATTCATATGCACATACACAAGGACATATTATTTGCTTTCCATAAATCAGTGAATCTGTTAAAAAAGATCTTCATTTAGTGGCTACAAAGAAATAAAAAGAGAGGGTATAGGTGTAAGAAAGAAAATATATTTATAGAAGTCTGGCTAGCTGGAGTAAGAAAAATGAAATATTTCAAACCTAGAGAGCAACAAAAATAGTAAGTACTATTTGTCTCCTCGCCCTCATCTCCACCAAGAGACATACAGAACTCGGAAACATTTCTGCTAGAACCACCTGATAGTCTCAGGCTATTGGTGATGATTGCAGATTGTGGGAAGCTCTTGGCGGGAGAATTAGGGAGCTTGGAGCACAAGTGGTGTTTTTATCAATCTTCCCTTGAGAAGGAGAGCTGGCCCAGGCAGGTACCATTGCATCATCAAAGTATACATGTAGCTGAGATGGTAGTGTTGACATGAAGATTTTAGATTCTGTGACAATGGGTAGATGTCCGGGGAGAAAGACTGCAATCCAGAGATGGGATCCACCTGACCTGAGCATCTTTGGGCATCATCCAACTTAATGAGGAGGGCTTTAAACTAGGTTTCACAAGGGGTGGTGAAGAAAACCCTCCAGCAACAAAGCAAAGAATCCAGAGGGGAAGGGATCAGAAGAAGCAGCTCAGCTCTGACAAAGGGCCAGAGAGCCACAGGACAGAAACAGGTGATACAAAAGGGAAATGAGTAAGTAAGAATGCAAAATATGTCTCACGTTGTATACAAATGTGTTGTCATTGACAATCCCTTGATTCAAGGCTGATCTCTACCATGGCTCATTGATGAGTCTTGAGATGATTTAAGACTCCAATCTTTGAGCCACAGATCTGTCCACACAAATTGCAGGTCTGTGTGCAGGGGACAGTAGGCTGCAGGCTGGGATTCCTCTTTGTTTCCTTCCTCTGCCCTCTCTTTGCTTTGAGGGCAAGAAGCTTTATGTCAGAATGGGCTGCTGCTTGGCTGAAGTTGCAGCACCACTGGAGTTGGTTGGCAGCCAGCCCCTCCCAACTTTTGGTGTCAGCATCTGTTTTCTTGAGATATATCTTCAATATCATTTACTTTGGCCACTGCTAGATTTCAGGCCACTGTGAGTAGAGCACTTGTTTTGGGAGTTGAGAATCGGTCATCCACACGCTTTGTCTGGTCCAGCAAAGTTGGTGCTTGAGGGTCACTGACTCAGTGCTGGTAACACTTGCTTCAGCGAGGATGCTGGTGTTGACGTGGCAATCTTCTCATTTGATGTGGAGGATCTTCTGGAGGCATTAACAATACCTCTCCAGGCTCTTAAGATGACAATGGTAGGTCACCCATCTTTCACATCTGAAGATAGCAGGAACGATGACTGTATTGTAGATCTAGATCTTGGTGTCTTTCTAGAGATCATTATGGTTTAGGAGTAGCTCAGTCCATGTCTATGCCTATCCCTAGCTATGGCTGTGCTCTAGGATGGTTATTTCCCATGCAGCCTCCTATATACAGTTCGGAAGGAATTCTCCTACTCCAGACTACCTGTGTCAAAGGGTTATTTTTTTTCACCTGCCTTGGAAGCATTGGGTATATGCTGCAGACCAGGCTGTGGCTTTTGATTTGGGGGTGCCATTGCTTCTGCTGGGATTAAAACCCAGGGGCTCCTGCCTCCTTGTGTTTTTCATATGTTTATTGTACCACTTGTGCATTCACTAAATATTGTAAATAACATCCCTAAATGTAATATGTGTCTGTGTTTCAAGTGTTGCATGTTCTCAAATGGTACTCTTGGTTAAGAGTGTGATTTATTAGAAGATCTCTTTCTAATCACCTAGGCAGTAGGTGGGGCAGGGTAGTATCTTAGGGCGCATCCTGATAAATGCATATGTGCATTGTGAGGCACCACAAACTGCACACAGCACATGTGCATCTATTCACCTCACTGCTAATTTTCAATGTGGCAGTTTTTTTGACACTGGGAGATTCTGGTGTAAAAAACCCCCCTGCTGCTACAAAAAGTGATGCGGTGTACATGGAAGTGATGTGCACTCTCAGAAATGGAGCCCGGCTAGCCAAAGCCATGCTCTGATTACCTGCCAAGCTCTGAGTGTCTGGTTTGGGGCTGCTTTACCAGGGCCCCAGGTAAAGCTTCTGGGGCCAGCACAGGTGCTGGATCCAGCCTCCCCTACCCTATCCAGGTGCAATTGCTGTGCACCAGAGCATGTGTGCAGGGGTATGCCCAGGGACAAATAGCAGTGGCACAAATATGTACCACTGCTATTTGTCCCATGGGAAACGGGCCCACTACATGTGTGTGCTCATTAGGATGTGCCCTTAGAGGCTAACTTGTTCAGAAAGCTCTTAAAGGCAACAAACATCAGATACATCCAATGAAACAGGTGGTTCCTTATGAAAATTCATAGATATTTTATGGGTCCCTCTGAACCAGTTAGTCCCCAAGGGCACATCTAGTGAGTGGGAATATGCACTGCACAATGCATGCAGTGCACATGAAAAGTGCATAAGGCTGTAGTGTGCTCCAGGTAAAACCAAAGCCTGGCCCCTGGCCAGAGCCACACTCTGGCTGCTAGCCAGGCTCAGCACACACAGATCACTGCTGCTGCAGCCCTGGTGTGCCCCCAGGACCCCAGGTAAGGCTGCTGGGGCCAGTCCAGGTGCTGGCCCCAGCCTTCCCTGCCCCACCAAGGGCAATTTGCCACATTCCAGAGAGCATGTGCAGGGGCACAACTATGTGCTGCAGCTATTTGCCCCCAGGGAAACTCATGTTCCCACTCATCTGAACACGTGCTAAAGTACCATTTTACCCTACCTTTTGCCTGACTTCAGACTGACAAAGCTAACTACCTCTGTGCCTTAATTATCCCTATATTAATTCCCTATAAATCTCTCCTGAAGTTAGTAAATTTTACATTATTACAGATTTCTTGACATTGGTCCATCTCTATAGATCACTGAATCTGAAAACAAGCACAGATACTTCTAAGCTTAGGGGAAGCTTGGATCCAGAACTTGAGCCATGATTCAAACTTCCCAATTCTGTCTCATCTCCATTATTAGTTTTCCAATAACACTAGTTTTCTATATTTTTACTTTTCTAAAATTCCAAGAATGATCTGATTTTAGTGAAATGCATATGTTTACACAGTTTTGGGGGTGCCGGTTATGGACATGTTGGTCTAACAACATAAGCAGACACGGTTCTTTGGGTAAGTGTGATATCTTTTATTAGGCCAGCTAAATAGAAAAAATGTTCTTTACAAGCTATTGGGCACAAACACCCTTCTTTAGGCATAGGGAGAGTCTGCTGGTGCTTCTGTACTCTCCTGGGTAGAACAGAAGCTTAAGCCAATATGGCTTATTGCAGCGTTTCCCAACCTTCTCCATCCAATGGCACATTTACATGGCCTCTCCCATCCCACGGCACAATGGCTGAATGCAGACCATGTGGGAGGGGGAGGGGTGGTGTACAGTGAGACGTGGAGTGGGGTGGGGGTGGCACATGGCCGAACATAGTTCAGGAAGGCGGTGGCAGCACTGGCTGGAGCCATGCCCCACTGGGAGCCACATCCCCTGAGATCTGCAGCACACCTGGTAGTGTCTGATGGCACACCAGTGTGCCATGGCATACGTTAGGAAATGCTCGCTTTTTGCATGTTGGCTTAAGCTTCGATTCCACACAGGAGAGTACGCAAACACCAGCAGACTTTTCCTATGCCTGAAGAAGTGTGTTTGTCTGAAGGCTTGTAAAGAACAATTTTCCCAATTATTTAGTTGATCTAACAAAGATATCTCATTTACCCAAAGAATCGTGTCTGCCTATGTTAAGAAAGTGATCAACCCAGATGTAAAACTGGAGAACATGTCATTGCCTCTTGTCCCTGAGATTAGGAGCTGGTCCACTGTATCTATCTCCTGCTGTCTTTTTGAGTCTCCTGATTTTAGTAAACAAGAAGAGGGGGAGGAGTAAAGGAAGGAACTCTTCAAAGATTCGTATGATGCAAAAAATTTAATTAGGAAATAGTGTTAACAACTGTTTCCCTTCCTTAGCTCTTTTCCAGGCAGGATGCAACCTTAAGAAATGATAAAAGAACTGAGGGTTACAAAGCCTTCGTACACATCATGGCTAAGTGGCAACACAGGAAAGTGAAATATGGGTAGGCGCTTATGTAATGGGGCGGAAGTTATTCAACATTCCTTGAGGAAGCATAGGACAAATTCTTGGTATCAAGCTAAAAAAAGGATAATGCTGTTCACCATTTTACCTTTTCTTTCTTTGCTAAGTTTGCTGATTTTATTTGCTTCAACCCTGACTTAAGAATAATTACATGGACTAAAAATAACTACATGTTTGGGCCTTAAATATGATTCCTGTCAGTTGCAGTGACACAAGGTCAAACAATAATGGGCATTTCCTACTCTTTTAACCTTTCTAGCGAGCAGAAGGAAAAGTGTTCAAAAGGGCCACTGTTATTAGGGCAGCCTGAAACATTTGACCCTGAACTGTTTTGTTTCTTAAACTCTAAATGCAAGGAGAGGTCTGTGGAAGCCCATGAGACAACATTTTTAAACTTTTGACTCTCACGTTTCTTTATTCACTCTTTAAAACTGTTATGATTTCTTGGCACATAACAGCAGCACTTGCAAATGCTAGAACAATTAAACCTTCATTAAATAAGCTTTGTGGGCCAGATTCCAAATATGTCAGAGGGAACATGAAGACCCCTCCCCCATAGTGTCATAGATCAGTCCTTACATAACAGTTGAGAGGTAATTTTTCTGATGAGTTAAAGTAAGTATTAGCAGTCAAAATTCCCATGTTCTGGTCTAGCTTTGCCACTGGTCTGGTACATTAATTTTTATAGCCATACAATATCCCTGACTCTCAGTTTACCTATGTATGAAATAGTTTTAATACTATTTATGAACTTGACAAGGTTGCTCTGAAAGTTAATAATAATAAAGGTGCTTTGTTTCCCATATGAACCACACAAAAGTGCAAAGTAATATTCTGCTTAATTCAAAGGCATATTATCCCATGTGTTGTAGTTGTTTCTTGATCTGCCTCAATGGAGCAATATAGTGTTCCCAAATAGCTTGGGAAAAAAAGATTCTGCCTTGGCCACAAAGCTAACATGGAGGGGCAATGAAAATATACATAGCTATTGCTCATCCTCTAAGAAATTGTATTTACAGTTTCTTTTAAAAACTTATTTATCAGGTCAGCATTGTTTTACAATGCTGTGCAAATGAAGAGACTTTAGGATCACTGTCTGCTTTAACATCAGGGTCTTCTAACAGGTACCTATGTTTTCACAACAACGAATACCATCTTATTGAAAGCCAATTTCAGCTGAGATGTTTGAATATCTATGCTTCATATATTCCGTATAAAATATTTCCTACTACTGGCAGTCCTCAGGGATGATTCTCATTTTCTCCTGGTAAATATATTGGCTGTTTTCTTCTTTAAGAAGCTGAAACTGGAGAACTTTATGGATATTGTAATATTAAACTATTATTACATTATTTTATTATGAAACAGTATTTAAACAATTCTAAATTGTGGCTTCTTATTTTTCTCTCACAGCAAAAGCTTTTATCCAAGACTTCATCTTCTCACACACTTCAACAATTGCCTGCATTCCTCTTTTCTTGAGTTCATTACTGCACTTTGGCTCCCCACAAATCTATTCAGAGCATCCTGGCTAAAATGATATTTTTGGCTATTGCTCTGAGAACACCAACCCACTTAGAGTCCTTCCACTGGCACAACTTTCATTTCTATATCAGATACTCTTTGCTTACTCTTGAGGCTCTTCATAGCTTAGAACCAGCCTTTCTCCATTACCTCATTGTATTGTGATTTTGAGTCACATCTTCACTATGCCACTGTGCTTTCTTCCAAATTGCCTTGTATGCCTAGAGAAAAATATTAACAATGTTTCTGCCATTGCATTCACACCACCCCTTCTATACCATTTTTCACTTGTTGCATTCAGTAGGATGCTCTTGGATTTGTTTTCATAAGGTGCTTTGTGTCTGTTGTGTTAGAAGAGGCAATTTTGAGGACTTTTTGGACAAATAGTTGCCTGGAAAAGTATAGGACCTGACTCAATAGCCTAGGAGGCTACTTTTGCTCCTGAGTTCCTTTGAATGCTGCATAATCTCTTTGGGGTGTGTCTTTGTGATGTATGTAAGGCACCTAAGTTTAAAGGGCCCCAAGCAGTACAGTAATGATAATGTCCATGACAATGTGTGAATCACTACTGCATGGCTGTTAGCTGTTCTGCTTACTTATGTAATTACTATATGAACTAATAAATAAATCATTATTCTGTGAACTGTTAAAAGTGTAAAGATGTGTGAGTATAAATCACGCAAGTAATTTATTAAATACAAACTCTGATACTGGTCTCAGACAATTTTATGTAAAAGGAACAGATTCTCTTGGTCATGGGAGCAGTAAGAGAGAATGCAATTCTGAAGCTGTCAGCAGCTAAGAATGAAAGAGGATGAACTATTCTTCAGCACACATTCCACAGACATATGTCCTCCCTCAAGGTCATCTTGGGGGCTATTGAAACTAGCAGCCCCAGCAAGCAACAAAGTGAAGGAGGAGCTCTTGCAGGTGCAAGCTCTTCTGTCTCTAATTCTGCACAGGGTACTATGACCCAGTTTTGCTTGGGGGCTCTAAGGACTCTCTAAGGTCAGATCTGCACAGGCCTTCGGGTGATGAAGCAAAGTGAAAGTGACATTCTGTTCACCCTAGACAGTCATACCATTTCAAATACTATTTTGTACAGAATGCAAGGCCATAATAAAACATTTTATTTATGGCATCCTTGGTATCTAAAGAGACAATGGATGATTTGGTTTGACATGCCATCGAGTATTTTTGTTAAGGGTGAAACACAGTTGTAATCTATCCAAAGAATTAGCCTGGAGGGAATAATAGTATATAAACAGGTCTACTTGCATGGCCTTTTCATCTTTACTTAAAATTTTCATGGGGGAGTGAGGTTATTCACAATTGAAAAAAAAAGATAAAATCTCCAAATGATTCAGGAACTGGGATTCTGAATTTTCAATTCAGATGAAGTTCTGAATATTGCACTTCAAGTGTGTCTCTCATAGCAACCTTTCATTAAAGCACAGCAAGGCTGGAAGGAACTAGCTTATGACACAGTTTCTTCCACAATTGCTTTTGTGTGGACAGTAGTAAGAGATCTGAGGCTCCGGAGTAATGTGAGAGAGATGCCCCATCCAGATGCCAGTACATGAAGTAACTTGACCATTGGCTGAGATTGAGCAAGGCTTTCTGCTTCAGATCATTCTGTTAAATGTAGCATTTGTTAGTTGCAATATGATTTTTCTTGGCTGTAAAGTTAGGTGGGAAAAGAAGGGGAAAACATCATTTCTGTAACATTGGGATAAAGAATATCAGACAAAATTACTCAGATCCAAGACAAGGTTTCTCTCCACCTCGCCCTCCTCATCAGCATTGGAGGGGAAAAGCCTAGTCTTGGATTTGAGTACCAGCCTGAGGCAGATGGTGGCTCAGCTCTGGCTTTAGCCCCAGATTTGGGGCTGAAGTTTGAGCTGAGCTGCTGCCTGCCCCAGGCCAGAATGGCTTGTTTGGCAGGGGAGAGGGTACATGGCTGGGGAAAGCATTGAGGAGACCACAGGAGGGGGCAAACTCCAGCTTTGCCTCACAGCCCCTGCACCCCCTGGCCTGTTCCTGTCCCTCTGTCTTCCCCACTAAGATGCCCCTCCACTCTTACCTTCTGCTCCAGTTGTGGTCCCTTTAGCCCTGACCCAGCCCAATTTGAAGCTAAGTGCCGCCATCTGAAGCAGAGGTGCAGCAGAAGGTAAGGAGGGGTGGGCAGGGAATGGGGGCAGGCATGGGAGATTCAGGGGGTAGGGGCCAGGCTGCAGAGGGGGCAGGCTGTGGCGGAGGCAGGCTGCAGGGGGAAGCAGGAGGTGGGGGGGCATAGGCTGCAGGCAGACATGGGGTCAGGGAGCCAGGGAGCTCGGGGAGGCATGCACAGGTATGGGGACAAGTGGTGGGGGGCACCTTGCAGAGGGGTGCATGGTAGGGGGCAGGCAGAAGGAGGCACTGGTACAGGGAGGACTGGCATAGGCACTGTCTGGCCTCTTACCCTCTGCCACTACTTCTCCCCTCCCTCACAGCAGCAAGGGGTAAAATTTTAAGATAAACTTATATTAGTGAGATTCTATACATGGAAAATTATAATAAATTTATACTTTTCCATGTATAGAATCTAAGTATTTGGGGGACATGGGTTGTCTTAAATTTGAAGTCATCTTGGATTCAGGTGAATGCAGTAGCCTGTTAAAACATATACAATACAAAAGACCTGTTTTAACCTGCTGGTGAGTGGGTAAGAAAAGAATATTATACACTTTTTTATAAAAAGTTATAACCATTAATTTCTTCCCATGGGTTCATTGAAATTTGACTGTGAGTTTTATCTGTATTACGTCATATTAAACAACTCTATTGAAAAGTCTCTCACCATTTCTCAGAGAGGCAGTGCAGTACAGTGCATCAGATATGGCTCAGGAAATATGCCTACCTGCTTCTGCTGAAATGCACCGACCTGGCAAAGGAACTGCGGGATGTTCCTGGCATGGACACTCTTGCGACTTCAATCTCCAGCATGCTTCAGATCATTTCCTGGGGATGTTTCTACTGTTGCATTACCAGTTTAGTACAGGAGCAGGAGTGGGTGTGAGCAGGAGCGGGTGAGCAGGTAGTGCTCAGAAGCAACCCTTCTGGAAATAGTGTGTCAACGTATCTAATAAGTCATCTCATTATGTCTATACTGACACTACAGTGTACTGAAAGCTGTAGTAGCACAGAACTCCATACAGGCTAACTCACCTGGCTTTCCAGGTAAATGAGCCTGTGCAGAGTTCCCTGCTGCCATGACTATGCTGCTTCTGGTACCTGAGCTAGCTCAGTTTTCATTATACCACACTGCAGGAGATGGCATGGAGGAGTAGTTCTCAGCCTCTTTAGACTCAAGGCACCCTTCAGTGAACTTGTGGAACCCCTTTATAACGGTAATGAATTGAGTGGCATCCCCTTTCAAAAAGTAACTTCTTTATTACAGAAAGAGCTTGAGGGTTTAAGGTTCCCATATCTCATTTCAAAATGACTTATGCCCCTAACTGCTGAGCTGCTTTGGAAAATGAACCTTTTCTCCATCGGTAAATAAGGATGGCTCCCATCCAGTTTTAGTTATGGCTTTGGTGCTCTATGAATGAAAAATACCATCCAAATGTTTACTGTTTAATAATGTTAATTATTGACTTATGTGCAAAGTTACTTATTACCTTGGGGCGGGTGGGCGGGTGGACTTTTTGAAGTTCCGTTTGTTTAAAAACAACGTGTGCAGGTAATTTTTAGGATGCAAAAGAAGAAGTTGTTTCCAAAGCTGGACCCTTTAGTTTTATAGGCTTAAGGATGATGGGGGATAGAAATGCCAATATACAAAAAGACTTAAAGTGAACTGAAAATATGTCATTTGTCTAAATTGTATTGTGCATTTATTTTTGCCACAATTCTTTTTTTGTTTCACAAGTACTGCCATTGCTTCTGCGACACTGATGATTATGACTACTTCTCAACAGGCAAGACCATCACTGTGATTCCTATGCTAATTAACTGCTGCACTTGAGAAAAGCCATCAAGTTTAAGTGCTGTGGTAAGCTGAATTAAGGAGTGCTGTTTCCCCAGGAGAATACATCACTCCACACATCCCAGGCTGTAGTGATTATAGAAACCAAACATGGTTCTGAACTGCTTCTCCTTCCAGCCTATTCAGCAGATTTGGCTCCCTCTGGCTTCCATCTGCTCCCCAAGATGAAGGACAACCTTCATGGGAAAAGTTTCAATGATAATCAGATGATTTCAGCAGCTGAGGAATTTCTGGACATACAGGATGAGGACTTCCAGAAGACAGGTATAGCCAGGCTGCAATTGCACTGGAGCAAGTGCATTTATGTCAAGGGAAGCTATTAAAAAATAATGCAAATGACATTTCTTTCTTTGCAAAGCTAAAAACCTTCTGAACACTCCTTGTTCCACACACTAAAGCCCTGAATGATGGCATGGGCATCCTAATGTAATTTAAAGCCAGTTCCTGCATTAGGTTGGGAAATGGGCAGAGAAATTAGGTTTGGTTTAGATAAATTTGGTATTTAGTTAATTCACAGGAGTAACTGAGATCAATAAACCTTTAGAGAAGAGTTTCTCCAAGTTTAGCAGAAAAGAAAGGGAGAGGTGATCATGAAAATATTAGATTTCAAATTGGAATTTATTTTAGAAGTCTATCAAACCCCAACTCCCTACGGTTTTATGGCTACATAAGTCAGAAGTAACTACACTGAATTCAATGAAGTTTTTATGCTGTGAAACTGTTGTACACAAGAACAGAAGGAAGCCTTTAAACATACGAATAAAAAAAAATGCTACTCTAAACATAGGAATCAAAAAAATCATACTACTCCTCAAAGTTCATGCCATGAAAGTGCTAGCCATATTAATTAGGATGTTATTTATTTGTTAATTAATTAATTACTGTATTTTATTCTGTATATATGCATCATATGTTGAGTTTTGAACCTCACACTGCAGTGAAATGCAGTCTTACAAAAAAAATCTTTCCTTGGCAAAAACTAACTCTTTCAGGAGTTTATTCAAACAAAAACATTATTTTATGTATCATAGATCTTTAAAATGGAAATGAAAAAGATACTAAGCACTTTCAGCAGAGAACTTCTTATTAACTAGTTATTTAACATGTTTAAGATTAAATCTCATTTCCATTTTTTTTTCATAGTGGTAGGTACCTAATACACTTGAAGTTGATATTCACGTCTGATCAAGGAGAACCTTGCAACTAAAATTCTGTACTGCATTTTGAAAATGTATAGACATCTAAAGAGGCATGAAACCATCCCATGTATGTCAGGAGGGATTAATAACAGTCTATAAGAACTGTTTGTCTTTTATTTCTATGATTTTATGAAATATGAAGTTAGAAAAAAAAATAGGTAAGATATGTATGTGCCACAGCTGACCATCAATTATATGCCAATACATCCCTCACCTTGCTGCTTGCCTTGGATGAAGTGGGAGATGGAAGAAGGTACAAAACAAAATGAAACAAAATTTCTCACTGCTTCTAATTTATCTGCTTCCTTTCTCACATCTCTGTGTGTGGGTTGGTGGGGGATGGGAAGTGAGGGTGAGGAGGGGAGGACAAGGGTGGGAGTTTCCTTCATGCTTCAGCAGTGGTGCTGAATGTGTGGGAAACAATACTTGGTCTGATTCCAGGCATTTACTTTCGTAAAAGCTGTTTGAGTACTGAGCACAGGCCTGTAACTTTTCCAGGTACCCACTCTAGCGTCTGAGTTACCTGAAGAATATTTGAGAGTACATTCTCAATTAGTGTTGATGAAAAGCTCAGCAAATTTCTGCTTCTTATTTTCATAAAATATGCTTTCTCCCCTTAATGGACATGTTTGCAGAATAATACTTTGGAGTTCAGCTGACAAGACCACATCTTCCTCTGTGAAATGATACACTTGATTTGATCTGTATTGATGAAAATGAAAGTTGCTTTCATGTGCTCAAGGGGGATGTGGAAAAAAAAGTTGGGTGTTGTCACAGGAAGAGATCTATATCACTGCAAAGGAAATACATTAAATCAACATACTGGTAGTTCTGTCACAAAACAACCAAACATCATGCTGTGATCTCCTGTATTGACCGTGATTAGCAGGGCTGAATTAAAAGTAGCTGCTTTGTAAAAATGTTTGGGCAAGCAGGCACTGAGGAATGCAGGGAAGAGCAATCAGTGAAAAATAAGCACTACCCATCTTGGCCTCACAGAACCCAAATTTGTTGACCCACAGAGGTAACCTATTTTATTGTGCATTTTCTGGGGAAAAGGTGAGTTGGAGTTCTTTTTTGGGATTTGGGGTTGATTTAAATGAAAAAATCATCTTATTTGATTTGTTTTACATAACTCCATGTGTTTTAATACAAGTTACAAAATCTTGGGAGGAGTCTTTGCTATAGAAGTAACAATGCTCTTGTACTACGAAATTTTGATACCGAACTGCTAGAAAATTAGACACAAGGTAGACCAAAATGAAGCCTTTACTTGGGAAAGTATTCATTATTCCCAAGTGAATCCCAATTCACTATCCCTCATTCTCACTATCCATAACCTCTTGACATAGATGGAAACCATTACAATTTGTAAGCTAGGTTTTATGGTGATGACTGTTTTAACAGGGAGTCATACACTATGGCTTCAATCAGCACCCAAAATCTAAATACTTTGCAAATCTTATTCACCCTGTCCAGGTTTCTAGGACTGCCCTTCAGAATTCATGATAAGTTTTCCCTTGAGAGTCCAAGAATAACTCATTTCTGACAGAACGCAGGGTCAAGTGACACTCTATAGACTAACTTGTTCAGCGGCATGGAACTTTTTATACCTAATTCGTCAGCCTACAGAAGTTCATGTCTCTCTGAATGAGTTACTCTATATGGTCCACATTGCCCTGTCTTCTGCCTAACTTCAGCATAACATGGCTAACTGCCTCATTTAGCCCATTTATGGTAAGAGTATTGAGAAAAACAACCTTGCTTTGATATATTTTGCTACCTCTGGCTCCAGCCAGCATTGTGATTTACTGAAAATGAGAACAAAATGCTATCTGAACTTTCTTTGTCCTTCTGAACCTAGCCCACAAGTTTCATGTAAGTTAGGTTCAAGGGCATGGCATACAAATGCTAGTTAGGCTTCACTGTTTCTCATAGACACAACTCTTAATAAAATATAGTGAGAAGCCGCTCTGCCTCAAGAGGTGGCGGTTGACGTTCCTGCATTTGTCTGAGGCAGTATTTCTGCTATACTACTTTCCAGCCTCTTCATCTGTCCACCCTGCTGACCAGCCTGCCTTTTCTGAGGAGGTAGCACCCAATGGGGGGGCTAGGAGTAGGGTAGCACCCCAGCCACTCTGCCCAGGGATGGAGTTTGTGACTTGGCCAAATGTCATCCTGCACTGCTTTCCTGGACATCATCTGAAGCACACACAATGTTGATTGTATATTAGACACAAGACAAACAAAAAATCTCTCTCTCTTCCTCCTTTTCAGCACCTGAAGAAGTTGGTTGTTATCTGTGAAAGCTCATGCCTCTCTGCACCAGTAAGTCTCTACGCCACTTTGCCCTATCTTCTGCCCAAATTCAGACTAAGTTTCTCCCTCTCTCTCTCTCTCTCATACACACACATGCACACTTTATTATGGTGTGAAAAGGATGATGATTGTCAAAGTGAATAGTTCTCCAATCAAAGTCCAGAGAAATATTGGTTTTTGGGCAAGGATTCCAAAGAAAGGAAAAAGGAGAAAAAGGTTAATTATTTAATGATACATATACATAATGATTTGAGACTTTTAAGTATATGGAACAATCTTGGAAGAATATTTTGTGTACAGAACATGCACATACATACATTCATGTATATGTACACATGTAAACTCGCCCCTCCACCTCCCAAAACCCCTGAACAAGCAACATAACACAGCAGTGCTACCACCCTATCACCTTCTCTATATTTCCCTTTGTAGGCAGGGCAGGAATTTTTCACTTCCTACATCCTTCCCAACTCAGTCTGATCATATCCTGTCAGCAGAGGAATGCATACTGTGTTTCTGCTGTTTTGATTTGTAGGCACTGTGGCCGTAGAATTCAGTCGAGTCCCACTGTAACAAGATGGACTGTAATTAAAGCAAATCATATAAGACGTAAGAAAAAAATAGTGTTGAAGATGCATTGTGAGGGAGGTTTACCACATTTTAAAGATGTCTTTAGATGACTGGACTGGAATCTTGGTCCCACTGAAGTCAATGATAATTTTGCCATTAAATATGTAGGAATCAGGGTCTCGTACCTGAACTGTGTGCTTATAATAGTTGAAAATGTGCATTGATTGCATCATCATATCTACGTCTCTAGGGAAGAATTGACACCATCCTTCCCCCAGTGCCTGTTTCTGTCAAAAAACTTGTAGACCAGGCCTTTTTTCTTCTTTTCCCAGCTTCCAGGTCAAGTCTTAGGTCAGGTCATAAGTGTTACCACTAGGGAAAAGGAAGGAAGCATGTTTTAACCGCACCAGTCCAAGCAAGCCTGTCTGTATTTGGGATGAGTTATGTCATCCATTCTCCTTAAACAGCAAAATAACATAGCACACACTATAAAGTTTCATACACTCCCCAATCTGGCTCACAACAAAATACATCCAAAAATATTCAAGGTGGGGCAGAATGCTTTTCTTTTTTGGAACATATTCCATGCTGAAAGGGTGTAATGGAAGGTAGCCCCTTTCATGATGAAATTAAGCTACTCTTAACTTCAGTCATTTTGGATTTGATGTTCTACTTCTTGGTGACTTTTCAGCAACTACCTCTGTGCTTATGCTTATGCCCATTGATTGACTTTGGATGGGTCCTGTTTGCACATTTAGAAAGTTATTTAATCATTCTTTCTTTTCATTACTCTTAATTTATCTCTTTCTTATGTTTCTAACTTTCTTTTCTGACTTTAGACTAGGGCAGTGATGATGAATACAGATGAGACAATATTTGATGCTATATCTAGAAGCTGTACTTTTTGGCAGGGGGGAAGTATATCAGAAGGTGTACTAATTTTTTCAGATTTGAAATATTTACAAGTCTGGTTTAAATGTCTCAGGAAAGTCTACTTGCCTGTTGTTTTTGTGGTAACTACACATACCAAGGTAGAATGAACATTTAATTCCTATATCTATCTCTAACTTCTTTCACTTTTTTTTCTAAACTGCCACGTGCTTGTGTTTGGACAGAAATCCTAGGACAGACTGATGTATCTAGCTTCAGTTTTTTAGTTAAAAACTGGAAGTCACATTGAGGAGGTTCAGGCCTCCATTTTTATGTAAATCAAATTTTTGCAGTGTTTATCATGATTTAACACTGATAGCACATATAAAAATCTGCAATTGCCTCTAAAGATGGCCTACTGAAGTATGCCTTTGCTTGTACATGCATTTTCTTATTTGATTTTGGTTTCCAGTAATTTTGAAAATTAGAATCGGAAGTATTTAGGTCAGTTCATAAGCTGGTATAAATGGCAAAACTCCCCTAAAGTCAAATATGCTGATTTCCTCTGGCTAAGGATCCGTCCTTTAAAAATGTATTGTTAATTTAAACATGGCAAGCAACAATAAACCGTAGAAGTAAGCACTGAAATGATTTGCTTTCTTTATTTCTATTATTTTATTTATTTTAATTCAGCCCCGTTCCATTCCATGCCTTCATTTTTAGACCCTCTGTAACAAGCTTGTAAAAGTGACAGGGGAGGCTCAGATCTTTGCCCGGCAAACAATATATATTATTTGCTACATGAAAGTAATGCACAACTCTCTTAAATGTTCCCTCGCAGACTCCTATTGCATTCCACAATGTGCCTGCACTTGAACCACCTCCATTCATATCAGAGTCTTTTTATCCCAGCACACATTGAGCAAGCTGCTCTGAAGCTTAATTCTCCTGACCCTTCAGTGCAGTCGGATATTGTCACCTAATCCCTTTTTTTCCTTCTGTCCCATGTGTGGTTTTGACTTCTTTCTCTTCTCAATTCCTTTTTCCTCTTCCCTTTTTCTTTCTTTCTTATTCTATAAGCCTCTCTCCAGGCTCCACATTCCAGAATTCATCCTTGCATTAGTGCTGCAATACAATGCTTTCCCAGTGTTAGAGGATTAGACATTAAGGAGACTGTGGCAACTCCAGCGTTACTATATGCACAGGGGGAACATAAGGGGACTGAGGAGTGCTTGCGAAAGAGTGAGGCGACTAAGGAACAAGAAGAAAAAATGGCATCTTAGCAAAACCAGAGGAGATGACAATAAGTTTTGTCTGAGGAACAGTAGCTGCCTGTGTTCAGTTTAGGATTCTAAATTATACACAGAAGATGGTAAAACAGTTGCGAAAGCAGAGCAATGAAACATGACATAGTGTGCTTAAGATCAGGAAATGAAATACTTATTTTAAAAAAAAGATACCCACCTCGGCAAGAAGACTCTGAGAGAGGGACATTTTGAAGTGTATGTGCATGAGTGAAGAAGCCTTTCTGAAAGCCAGAAAGATCTTATTTAATTGCCAATACTAAAAAATCCTATTTTTTCCGGCTTTTTTTTTTTTTGAAAACACATTCTTTTATGACCTAGGAATTCCCAAAGATTGTTAGTTTCAGAAAAGGATTCTAGCATCTTTTAACTTTTAAATATCTTTTTGTAAGTTGATTTTCATTGCTTTTCACATTGAGGCGACAGATCTGATTAAATAAATCTTCATTTTATTTACTGTATTGCGAGCAAATATGCTATGTCTTAGGGTGTAAAATCCTAAGAATTATATTGGGAAGGGTTTGGGTTTTGATCCCTCTCCTTTGCCACCCCATCCTTTATGCAAAAACCCTATAAAAATGAATAGGGATAAAATTAATAAGGTTCTTTAGAAACATAATCAGGTCCTATATGAATGAATTAGAAACCTCCAGAACTTAATCAGGAGTCCCTGCCCTAGGTTTTCTGAAGCAAGATAAACAATTCTGCTGGAGCTGTAATTCTCTATTAAATTTGATAGCATGACTTAAAAATAAAAACCCTGTAGAAAGATTCTCATTTTCTATGCAAGACTGTGAGACTTTTCCATTAAGGTTATTCTGCTTGTTTGTTTATATGGTGGGAAATCTAAATTGAAGAAGTATGCTTTGTATTTTGCATTGGAGGCGGTGAGGTTCGTGGTCACCTAATCTATTACGGAAGTGAGTTCTACACTCATGGGCCAGCTGCCGAAAAAGTTCTGTCACCCACACTCATGAGTCTCACCCTTGTGGTTGACAGTTTCATTGTTCCTGAGGAACGTACGTGTCATGGAAGGTCATGGTTGCATTATTATTATTCAGCTACATTTGAATAAATGTACTTGGCTCTATAAAGAATGCTACAGGCCTACTTATCCTGCTGTACCCCACAGGCATGTGGTGAGGCTTAAATGATTGCAAAGTGTTTTGAGTTCCTTGGAGAAAAGGCACTGTATAAATGCAAAAGAGACACTCACTGGTTTGTATAATACCTTTACCATCCATTTTAATACATGCAGGATCAGACCGTAGTATTGTACATGGGCCTGATTATTCACAAATATATAGAAAGATAAGGTCACATCTCTGAGGCATTTGCAGTGTAAATGACTGACCTACAATATACTAAACTTTTATTGTAAGGTGCTGTATGACTTCATTGCTCAACAGATTGTAGGTTTGAGCCCTCAAGCAGAGAGATATGGTGCAATTCAGAATCAGGCCTGAGAATGGGAACAGACAGTATTAGTGCACAGATAAGTGATGGAAAGCAGAGAGATATGGTGCAATTCAGAATCAGGCCTGAGCATGTGAGCAGAAAGCATTAGTGCACAGATAAGCGACGGAAGGGTGGCCAAAATAAAGGCTGTCTGAAGAGGAAGCTGAAGGTGGAGAATTGGATTGCTTTGTGAATGTCCTTCATGTATGTGCACATGCTTTTATGTATTTTCATGGAAGTTTATGATGACATCTTCACAGGTGTCTAACAGAACTGGATATTCAATTTCCATGGAAATTCTCAGTGTCCAGATCATGTAAATGGCTTTGAAAATCCAGTCTGTAGATTCAGACAGATAACAGACTCATAAAGAGATCTTAGAAAGAATTGCCCCCTCTCTGGTAGATGGAGAAAGAAAAATGTTACCCCCCAGTATAATAGTCACTACCAGAATTCTGTACTGAAAAGGAAGTGAGAAAGTATCATTTTAATTATCCACAAATTCTCTACCAGCTGAACAAAGGTGGATCCTTTAGCTGGGATAAATTAGCATATCTTCCATCATAGAATCATAGAACAGTAGGGCTGGAAGTGACTTTAAGAGGTTGTCTAGTCCAGCCCCCAGCTCAAGGCAGGATCATCCCTATCCAAGACATCCCATACAAGAGCTTGTCTAACTTACCCCTTAAACTACACATTCACCCTTGTAGAGTTGCAAGATATATTTCCCCAAAACTGCCACAGGTAAAGAGGGCTGTCAAAGTTCCGCCACTGCAAGTGTTGTTAAAATATATTTGAGAGATCCAGGAAAGAGCCATGCTCCCTGTCCCCTGCTACAGAGGAAGCCAAATCCCCACAGTCTGTGCCAATCTGATTATGGGATACAATTCTTCCTTGACTCCAAATGCAATGATCAGTCTGACTGAGCAGAGGACCAACAATTTCTAACTAGGAATTTCTGGGCTTTAGTCCTGGCAGGAGCATTGGCACACTCCTGTCGAGATTTTCAGTGATGGGTGAAGCCAACACACAGTGTTTCTGAGGAAGGAAAATAAGCCCCTAACACTGGAGCAACAGGTGGTAAAAAAATTCCTTCCTGGCCCCATATGGCAACCAGAAATGCCCAGAAGCACAGGAACAAACAAACACTCTCCACTTTGCTCTGCAACTTTGGAACAGCAAACTCAATTCCACACATCTCACCCTGTAATTGGAGGGGTGGTTATGGCATGGTTTACATTAGCTGGCCATTTGTGCATAAAATGCATTGACAATTTTGTATAGTTATGATTTTATAAATAACAAGCAAAAGTCTGGCACAAAGAAAAAGACTGCTCCACATTTATGTGAAAAACCTTTTAGCAACAGGGTATATATGTAACCTCATTGAGGTCACACTGGTAACACACTTTCTGTAATATGAAGCTAAAGCTATGCATTTCATGGTTAGATAGAGACCAATATTTTGGAATAGATATTAGTGGGCACGTCTACATGTGCATTAATGAGCTGTTGTTACTGCTCATTACTTACTACATTACTTACTACATTAAGTTTAGTACCCCTAATATGAGGTACTAATGAAATATGCAGTAACTGGCGCTACTGCGCTGTAGTGCTGGCACACGGTCTTTTTGTGATGTGCTTAATGTACGGTAGACTAATTCTACTAAACATTAGTGCATTAGCATGGCTTTTGCCATAATGTGCTAATGCGCAGTAGAATTACTCTACTACTCATTAAGTGTCTCATGTAGACACAGCCGGTGAGTATTAAGGTTACAAAAACATAGATAATATGTAATAGTCACCCAGAGGACTATGCTCAGGCTACAGTTTTAACCTGTTCCCCAAACTGCCACAGGAAAACATTGTTTTGATTTTATTATGGACATGATTAAAGTATATTTGCAGTTTGGAAGATAGTAGATTTGCACTTGTGCTTAATACAGCTAGTTGCTATGAAGTGAAATGAAGCATAGATCGAAAGAATCCCTATGCCTTCCTGCTTTGAAAACGTATTTGATTTCAGAACTAGGATGTGATGCATATAATTATTTGCTAATTTAGCTGTGTGTGACAATGTGATTCAAGTAAAACTAAACTGCCGTCTTGCTAAACGTGGCACAAAAAGTTTATGTCTTATCCGATGACCAGAGGAGATTGTATTGAAAAGATGGTTTGTAATCTTTTTAGTTCTCCTGGTGTCTCAGGTTGTGAAGTATCTACTTCAGCAGCTTTAATTCTTGGACTTTCCAGAGCCAAAAAACATTGGCAGATCCAGGTTATTGTAAAGGGGAGTGTGGGAGCATCCGCTAGTGCTGTATAGATGGTTGCAGCCCCTGCTCCTCTCTCTTCCATTCACCCCCGTCCCCTGCCCACCTTACTGCTGTCCCCAGCTGACCTGGGTCCCTGCTTCACAGCCACTCTAGCCTGACTACATATGGAGCCAGGCTCATTCAGACTGCAGTGACAGCAGCAGTGGGTGGGTTTCCTTCCCCAATTTCTGTCCCCTCACTGGCAGGGAAGACCTAAAGAACAGACCAGGGAGAAGGAACCCACCTACTGCTGCTACTGTCTTGGGCTGAGCTCACTATGGAGCCAAGCTGGAGCATGGCAGAAGGGCTATGGAGTCTCTGCCCCTACGTCAGCTGTGACAGTGCAGTAGGTATGAGAAAGAGGGAGTGGGAGGGGTTGGGATATGCTATGGAGGGAAAAGACTGGGGAGAATTCTTACTTGCTTTGTGGTTTAAGGAAAAGTCCCTGCCCGCTGTCCCAGCAGTGTTAACTCTATACCACTGCATCTCCTTTGGATCCACTCCTGCAAAAATGTATGCAGGTGAAAGTAGAAAACAGCTACCAGTAGTTAACCAGTGAAGACTTGACTTGATTCTGGTACAGGTCTAGTTTTCTTATAGCCTCATTAGGTATTCCCCCAGTTTTCCCAATATAACATGCTAGAGGAGATAATGTAAAATTTTAGAGATGAGCTCAGTATGAATCATATGACAAAACCAAGATATCAAGTTAGAAGCAGAATGCAATGTTTGTAGGCCTTGCTCCTCCAACATAAATCCTAACCTTTCTTAGAAACCCGTGCCCTACAAGTTAATGATTACTTCATCTCTTTAATAGCTCCTGAAAAGAGAAGCAAAAAACCCAGAGACTGAGAACTACACTCAAATGATAACAAAAAAGACTCAGAGAAGTTGAGAACGAGCTGGAGAAACCCCCAAACAGCTTATTCTACACTTAAGAAACTATGGTAAAATTATCTGGCATTATTAAATATATCAACCACAAGCAGGATTTGTAAAGCTATACATCTCCAGCTTTTCATCATCTGGGATTCTGCAGTTATTAGTGGTCAGTGAGTCACTGCTGATATTTGCAGACAGAAGTGACAATTTTTGCCTGATGTGGTCACAGAAAGCAGTTTATTGCTGTGTCTAAACACAAGTGCATGGCTGCAAACATGGCTTAAAAATGGCTGATTGGGTGAAAATTTGCCCTGTCATTGCATGAGGTATCAGATAAACATGTTACAAAATGTAGCGTCTTTTGTAAGTTGTATCTGCGGAGCTCCGGATTTGTCACTGTTTTCAGAATGAGAGAAGAGAAAGGGAGCAGAAGGAGTTCAGTCCGGGGGGTTTTCAGCTTCCTCTTAGAGGTGGTGGGGTGCTCCAATTCACTCACCCCACCCTTCAGCACCAGCTGGCAAGCCCCAAGAATGAGCTCGCTCCGCTGCCTTTCCCCGCTCCCATTCTGGAAACAATGATCACTGGCCATTACTATGGGTACCTGGCTGCAGGCTCCCAACCCCAGCTAGATTTCCCTTCCCCCTGGAACCAACAGTGAACTTCTGTTTGATCTGGGGTTATGTTGCAACTCAAAACACTTTGCAAAAATTGTTCTGCAGCCTAAATATAAAACAGTTACTTGGAGAGGTGCACAAAAGCACAATCTTTAAGTATGAAATAATTACTAACCAAAAGAAGAAAAATATGATTGTTTCATCTTCTGACACAAGTAATCAAAATGTCTCTTCTGGCTGAAGAAGTTACAGCGCTTTTAAAATTGTAATGATGGAAAACACAGAAGATAGAAGTTGGCTTGATTCATCCCTGTGTTGATTCAGCCTTTTGCCTGTGTAATTCAACTGAAATCATTGGATTTACTCATTGTTCCACTGTGCTACACTGCCCTGTACAGTAAAAGGAAAGGTTGTGCAAATGGTTAGTGTGATTTTAGTTAAGGATTTACAGTATAGTGCTGTGTTTGCTTGGCACGTGAAATGACTAAACAAGGTGGCGGGCAGTGGTGAACTTGCCTCACTATACTGCAGGACACTTTGCCTGATAGTGGGTAACTAGTCATCTAAGGAAATGAATAATTACTAATAGTGATGGGTTGGGTTTTCACATTCAAGTTAGGTACTTTCCAAAATGTCATCAATGTGGGGGTCCACATGTGGAATTCTAAATTATGTGTATTCTGAGAATTAGAAATGTGTAGAAATAATTCAAAATACTAAATCTGTTGAAAGATACTGCTGGTAATCAAAACAGATTATATAACCTTGGGAACTCAAAGAGTAGTTAGTTTATTTTACACTCTGCATTTATCATTTCAGTTTTTTATACTTCCTATAAGCGCTCTTTCTCCTCTAAAATAAGACCCCCAAATATTATGTAGAATTGAATTTTAGTGGCTTTCTTAGTGAAAATGTTAAAATTTGCTCTAAGTAAACAAAGCCTCAAAACAAAGAATGCACTGACTGAGAAACCAGTGAGCCGTGTAGGAAGAGTCATTCAAAATTTAGTTCAATAGTTCCCATTTCTTCATACAAAAGCGACAGCTTAATATACTTTTCCCCAAAAGAAGCAAGAGTTCAGTGTGTAGTATCGCCCTAACCACTCGACCCTGTACAAGCATAAACTTAGTAATGCTTATATAAACTAACTGCGGAACCCTACAGCTGTTGCAAAACTCCACAGGCCAAATTCAGTTCTAGTTTAAGTGGACTGAAAACATCAGGGTCAAAGTAGGGGCTCAGATTGGCCCTATATTTCTAGATAATGTACTACACTTCAGAAAAATGTACTGAATCTTTTTTGTTTGTCTCTTAATGTAGCCTATTTAGGTACTTCTATCTCATTAAATAACATCTCTACCCATACATGTAACTGCAAACTGAAGGAGTGTATACATGTTATGTGTGTCATTTTAATAACAAGGTGAAAATAAACGTGTGAATAAATAAAACAACTGTTTTTAGTTGCTTCTACGTTTTGTGAATCCTGCTTGCTTTTTTCAGTCTCAGTTGGAGTGGTCAAATTTCCTTTTTGCTTCCTTTACCTTTTAACCTGAGGGCCTTCATCAAAAATGCTCTGCTCATGTATTTGCATATACTAAACAAATAAATATCAGTCATCTCCCAGCTAGTGATAATATAACATTTAATAATGAAATATGAGGTCACTATGACATTTTTTCATGTGTATACATACACGTAGTCTCCAAATTCAGCGGAGAAATCCAGCACTCTCTTCTCAGAATGAATTATATATACTTTGAAAAACATGTTCTGGTATTTCTTTTTCTGATATATAATGTATCACTGAATGTAGTCATTTAGTTTGTCTCTTTTATGTCTAACTGGCTTCTTCTTTATCACAACAGATCTGATTTTCCAGAGTGCTCAGAGCTTCAAAGAGACTTATGTATTCATTGAGTCTGCTCCACGTTCTAATGAGAATACTGCAGCATCGCCTCAGTACCCCATGTATTAAGTCCCCACACATTTTAAAATGGCCATGGGGCACTTTAACTAAACCTTGTCAAGTGAGGTTTAGATAAAATGTTCCACGGGCATTTTTAAATGCACGGGGGCTTAATACACATGATGGTGAGGCATTTTAATTAGAACGGCTGCTTTGGAACCGATTTTATTAAAATGGCCTCCCTCCCACCTCCAAGCACGCATGGGGACAGGATGGTAACTTGTAGACAGTTTGTGTCATCAAACCACACAATGGCTTAAACTATTGTGATCCAATTTTCTAACTGAAAACAAAACATTTCCATAAAAGGCTTATTTATAGTTAGGGATCATAAACAAGATCCTAAGGTCAAACAGAGGGTTCTGAGGCAAGCAAGTAGGAACCAAAAGCCATGCGATTTTTCTTCTTTGTTTCGGAGAACGCAAGATTAGTGGCACTGAAATATGTCACTTGTCAGCCCTGAATGTCAATGGATCATTTTCATAGGTGTTACATGAATATGTGGGATATAACACAACTAGAAGATTTTCTGATTCATTAAGTGCAGCTTAACTGTTATTTAAACGTATTCTTTTGAAGCTGAAAAAATACAGATGAGAAAAGAGAAAACTGTTTTTCCTCTAATTTTAGTTAAATCAACACATTAATTGCCGTTTATTTAGGTACCAAATTTCCTTCAGCTACTATAACTTCTCAAAAATAGTGTGGTAGCTAATTATCACTCTACGACTACCGCAAAACAAATTGAATATCTTGTTAAAATGAACAATGCATGCTCTTGGGTACTGAGAGCTAAATCTGTTATCATTACTTAGATTAATTCCTTAAGGGTATAAACTGGGATAGCTTTCATGACTTCAGTTTATGCTACCTAAAGATTTTGCCCATCATATATAATTCAATGGAAAACTTCCAGTTTTGAATGTACTTAAAACAGAAGCAAAAATTACAGTTTGCCATAGGGTTCAGTACTTGAACCCTATGGAAATCAGTACTCGTGTCCAGTTTAGTACAGAATATCTTGCATAAACAGGAGATAACTAGGGATATCCCTCTCCCCCAGTGCGTGGAAGGCAAATGATAGAAAGATATGATAAATAAAGTAGAAATAGGAAATTGAGCAGACAATGAAGTTTCTACCCTGACTACTTCTTTCTGGGAAAAATGATATATGCACATTAAAAATAATAGTTAAGAGGGTATTTATGACTCTTTAAAGTTGCCCTGGATTTGTTTTCATCATGGTAGGCAACAGACAGGACTCAATTTAGTCACCAAATTTAGTCCACTACTTTGCTTACAGAGGGACTAAGCAGTTCTGAATCTAATGGAAACTGGCAAAATGAACATGAGAGGAAACCTCAGAAATCATAATAAGCTAATATGTGAAGCTGGTAATTGAGTTCCATGAAAAACCATCAGTGTTTTTACTGGCCTCACATGTTACCATCCACTATGCAAAAGTTATGGCATAAAGAGCTTCAAAGATGTAATAATAATGATAATGAAAGCTACTTGGGGTTTATTCACCAGGTAAATCCAGGAAATAGATACATTCAGCAATAAAGGTCCTTAAGAATGGTTTCACATTCTGTACATACATGACATATAACACAGACCATATCTCTCTGAGATCAGCCAGAGATATGATTCTTCCAGGAATAACTTTTAATGCTGGCATCACTGAGGAACTCCTCTGTAATTTTATTCCCAGCAGCGGTTAAACATTTTCAAAAAGTGCTTAGCAATCTTTTTATTGTTACCACTCATGAAACAAAAGTCACGTAAAAGTGAACTCAGTTACTCAGCAGATGCCAGGAGAACCTTCCATTACTCCTCAGCAGATGACATGGAGGCAATGATTCATAGATTCATGGAGTTTAAGGCCATAATGGATTATTAGATCTTCTAATCTGACCTCACAGCCTATTTAAATTTACTCTGTTATGTTTCTATTGAGTCCAATCATTTTGGGGGGGTAAAGGGCATGTCTACACGTGATGCTACATCACCATAGCCATACACTACGGCAACGTAGTGTCCAAGGCCATCTATAGGTGACCAGCAGCTACTTTGCCATAGTGGCTCAGTCCCCTTGTAAAGCACACCTCTACAGCAAAGTAGCTGCTAAAAATAACTGTGTGCCATGTGTACAGTGCAGTATGGGCTGTTACTGCACTGTGATTTAGTACTTCCAAAAAGAAGTACTAAATCGTGGCACAGTAACAATGTCACCATAGCGACGCATGTAGACACATCCAAAGTGTTGATTTGAAGATACCATAGTAGGGAGAATCTATTACTTTCCTTGTTCATTTGTCACAATGTTTAATTACCACCACCACTAGAAACATGTGCCTTATTTCCATTGTGAGTTTGTGTCTTCATGGTCAAGCCATTAGTTGTATTGCTCCATTAGATTTAAAAGACATTTATTACCCAGTATTTGTTACTCATGGAAGTATATATATACTATAAGCAAGTGATCACTCAACCTTCTTTTTGTAATTATTTCTTCCAGATCACCTTCGGAGCTCCTGTTGAGTTATGTGTCAATTGTGGCCCCTAAATCCTTTGTATAGTGAAGGTATTTCCACCCACTCCATTCTCATGCCATGCATTTCTTGTTCCTACATGGATAACTTTGAGTGTATTCAAAAACATTTTGGTGGAATGAGCCCAGTTTACCCAGTGATCCAGTTTGCTTCATATCACTGTCCTGTCTGCATTCATTTCTGTCAGTCTTTGTGCCATGCACATTTTGTCACCAGATATTTTATATTTAATTTAATATTTTTGATGGAAATCTTGAATACTGTTGGACCTAATAAAGATTATTTTGGAAACATGTTCAAATGTACCTTTGTTCAATGGTGATTCTCCACTGATGACTGTTTGTTTTTTAAATCTTCAGATAGCCAGTTCTTAAATCATTTACTATGTGCTTTATTGACACTATACAGCATGTTTTAGTGCATTTTTTACCTGTCATTACAGGTACTAAAGTCAATGCTCTATAATTACAGTGCATTAATGAATGCTCCTTATATAGTGCTACTTTTTAAACTACTGTTTCTTGTGATATACTGTATCTTCAGAGTTACCTTAATCCGCCTGATTTTTAATTTCCTCAGAAAATGAAACTGTTTTGCTTGACAAGACCTATTTTACATAAAACATGCAGACTGGCATTAATTATATTCAAATCTTTTTCAGTTTTTTATTATTAATCATATCCTGTATCAAATTTTCCACTATTTTCCTACTATCATGGTAACTAGCTTGAGTCATCCTCCTTGTGTTTTTGGTATATTTGTATATTAGTGCTTTTCATCTGGAATTGTGTGAGTATTTAAGATACTTTAAAAATGTACATCGGAGGGCCAGAGATTTTCTCAGCTAACTCTTCAGGGATATATGGGGTGCATCCAGATGAACAGGCATGTATATTTTCCTGGGGACAACTAGCACTGGCACATGTTTGTAGTGCCCCCAGCATAGTTGTCCCCAGGGAACGCCCCTGCATGCACACTCTGGTGTTCGGCAAATTGCCCTGAATAGCATAGGGGAGGCTGGGGCCAGCACCTGGGCTGGTTCCAGCAGCCTTACCTGGGGTCCTGGGGGCCTCTTGGGGCTGCAGACATGGTGATCCAGGCACATGGAGCCTGGCTGGCAGCTGGAGCATGGCTCTGGCCAGCCAGGCTCTAGTGGTGGTGAATACTCCTACCACATGCGCTACCCCACTTCTTTTTGGCACATTTTTTTTTTGATACCAGGATTTCCTGGTATCTAAATTTGACTCCGCACTGCAAATACCCAGTGTGGAAAACTGAATCAAATGTGCAGGGTGTGTTTTTCAGTACCTGAAAAACCTTTGAGGAGCCACAAAGCACACCTGCGCACATGTGGACATGCCCATGGGTGTTAGTTATTTTGGCATGCTGATTTAAGAATATTTAGCTGCAGTAGTTGTTATTAAACATCTATTTTGGTTACAAATTTACTTCATCATTGTAATATTGCATATCGCCTTGCTTATTTTCAATACAGAACCCAAATATTTATTGAACATTACTGGTCGCATCCTGGCGAGTGCAGTTGTGTAGTATGTGGTACCACAGACACGTCTGTGGCACCATATACTACACATTCTGCTGTTATCTGTGCTTTGCTGGATATCCAGGGGTCAAAGAAACCAGTGCCCCAAAAAAGTGGGGGAGCAGTGCACACCTCTCAAAACTGGAGCCTGGTCAGCCGGAGCAATCCTCCAGCTGTCAGCCAGGCTCTGAGCAGCACGATTGCCACTGCTGCAGACCCGGGAGGCCCCCAGGCCTCAGGTAAGACTGCTGCATCCAGCCCAGTGCTGCCCCCAGCCTCCTCTACCCCACCCAGCGTAACATGCCGTGCACCAGAAGGCCCATGGCACAGGCATTCCCAAGGGACAGCTTGTGATGGCACAAGGTGTGCTGCTGCTAGTTGTCCCCAGGGGACCAAACGTCCACACTCATGTGGACACAGCCTACTATTTTCTCCATTGATATAATTTACTTTCTCCATCTTGGAATGGGCCTCCACTATTGTTGGGATGTATTTTCTTCATATATACTTAAAAGCTCCTTTATATTGTCCTTTTCTCTGTCAGTCATAGATTTCTCTATTGTCTTTAGTTTCCCTTATCAGTTTTTTCTAATTTACAGAGATTCAAATCTACTTCTCCTTTTTTCCTATTTGATTACCTGCTAGGACTGAATGTTTCTATTGAATATGGATACACAGAGACACGTATGGATATTGTATATTAATATTTAAGATCACTTTGTTTTGTGTTAAGGTTCCTTTGGAATAACTGATGGCTGCTTACATTTGACTGAAGAAGGGCAAGAATGTGAAGGTCACTGATTTAGCCCAAATGTGGGCCTCAGCAGAACAGCTGAATAATATAAGAGCTAAGGAAGAGTTTCCTGTCCCATGGAGAGATTGTAACTTTTTGTAACTGCCTTCAAGAAGACCCTTGTTGCTGAAGCTTGGTGAATTTGGAATAAGTTGCTTAGATTTTGCTTGGAGAGAGAGTAAGACAGCTACTGTTTCATTTATCTGCTTCATTAAGTTTAGACTATATTTGTCTCTGTTTGCTTTTCTACTTGTGCTTGGAGTGTGTCTATCTGTGCTCTGTTTCACAGAGTCTGGAGTTTATTTGCCTGAGTTTGCTTTCCACTGACTTTGGACTATGTTTGCAGTGTGCTCTGTTTCATTGAGTCTGGACTTTATGGGCCTGAGTTTGTTCCACAGCATTTGGACTATGTTTGTTTTGCTTTCCAGGGCTTGAAAATGTGCCTGTATATGGCTTGCCATTGCCTAGAAGAGCGTCTGTGTCTATATTGTGGTTAGCATGAGTGTACTGCTTTGCTGGCCTGCCTGTTGCCTAGCTCTCTTTTAACATCTGACTTGCCCTTTGCCTAGTTTCTGTATTATCACACTGGATTCAGTTAATAGTATGAGAGAGACTGAGGCAAAATAGGTCTGGCATAAACCATAAATTTTATAAGACATAAAAGGCAAGCTAAACAAAATCATGACAGCATATTCTCTGTTTCTCAGATATTAATATGGATATCCTACAAAAAATATGGGGTAACCTTCAGAGATATATTTTTTCAGTCTGCTTGTTATATCCTGCGTAAATCTGCTAACGTAAATGAAGTTGCAGGACATATGATTATGAAATACCACAAATTTGCCCTAGTCCTGGTATAAACAAATCCAGGTTACTTGAATTAAATGGATGTATGCCTTCTAACAGCCAGGTTGAATTAAGACACAAAATCAGAAATATTAGCCAGCCTTGTCATTTCTAAAAGAGGTTATAACTTGCTTAATGTTGCTGATATCTAGGAATAAATATGATTTATTACCTATCAAGATAATCTAGTTCCTCTCTTCATATCAGGGACTAGTCATTCTTTCATATGTACCTTTAATTCCAGTAATGAATAAATAAGGAGTATTGATTATATTATTTTATCCATTTAAAACATACTAGATCATTATTTTAGTTTCCAAATCAGTTTGCCTTTAGTCTACTTTCACATACTACCATTAGAATCTGATGCAGTGTGGAGTTTGAAGGTCTTTTCATTTAGAGGCTACAAATAGTTGCCATATATATTCTGGGATTAATCATTTTTTCCCAGGGCAGAGTACATGCATTCACATATCCATGTCTGTTATCCTGGGATATATCCTAACAAGGTTCACAGAAGAAGAAGTACTAACAGTTCATCGCAAAGGGCATCACCCAGGACATGACAAAGTACATCTAAACAGTTATCCTGCAATTACATCATGAATCAATGGCAGAAAAGCCTCAGTGCATTTGGCTGCTTCACTAAACCCTGATTAGAAAGGTGATGAGTGTACACACCATTCCTGGGATATTTCTGTTCTGGGACAAACTCAGGCACAACTTGTCTAAGGACAAATTCAATGTCTGTTCTTAGCCACAGAGATATTGTAGTGAGAGCAAAGTTCACCTACTTCTTAACTAAGGAAAAAACCCTCAATCTTCTATCTCTTAGAATTGCATGCTATATCCTCCCTATTGTGTCATAGAGAATGTCTGTCTCTACCTGTATTTAAATTATCTTAATGGAAGTAAGTATGGATCAGTTGTGAAAATCCCTCCTTCGTCTATGTATAGTATATATGATGATGTACTATGTATGCAGTATATGATTAATATACAATATGCACTTATGAAAAATGACACGAAATAAATAAACACATGGCTCAAAATCAGTTTTCTTTTCCTTCACCCTGTTTCTTAACGTGGATTATTATCCATCCAGCATAAAAAAATAACCGAAAATACATAGTGGTTATGGGTCATGGATTTTTTTTAATAATACTGATACAGCAGGCAGAGTAAAGAACAAGGCGTCTAAACTGGAGGAGAAAGTAAAATTATGAGAGTCAGCTTTGGTTACCAATGGAATTAAGGAAAGACAGATTCAGAGATGCATATATGTTAGGAATACCAGTAGACAAATAGAAATTTAAGTATAGAGTCCACTAAGGAAATGCACTGGTGGTTGCAGCAGTAAGGAATGTCATTAAAACCTGCCCAAGCTCTTAACCAGACATTCAAAAAGCCTGAGGCAGAGTCACTCAAACCTATGCAGGTTTCTGCAAGCACCCTAATTTAGGTGGGAAGTGAACAAAACAGCAGTTTACCCTTTGGTGGGGAGAGGGGAGCGGGGCTCCATGCACTGGCTAAGGCCAGCAGGTTGAGGGCACTTGAGCATGTCTCCCAGCATGACCTGCACCTTCTCGGGGCTGCCGGAGATTTTTGAATGCTGCTGAGGCACTGACAGGCATCTCCAGCCTAGTCTGCTCACTGGTTCAGCACTGGCTTGCAGCATGTAGGTATGTGAGAATCCACTGAGAGACACCCACAGTGCCATGAGCAGGTGCAGTGCTATGGAGCTGGGTGGGCTGCAGAAGCCTGTCACTGCCACTGCCACTGGTGGGGGTAGGGAGGGTAAGGGAGGCTCTGCATCTGCTCATGACACCATGAGTACCTCTCAGTAGACTCCCACACACCTACCAAGAGACATCCATGCCCCTTATGAGCCAGTGCAGTGCTAGGGAGACAGACATGGCTGAGCCCCCGGATGCCAGCAGAAAATGGCCTATTTCAATTGCGGAGCAGACCTGGTACTGAAGTTTGATTCACTGATCTAACCTAGGTCTATTAAGTCTGGTACCACATCAATCCATGTCTACTTTAGACCAGGATCTGCCATTTTTAAAGAAGTCTATGTGCTCTGAACTTCTGTTTGGTTACAGGTATAGATCAGTTTCTGACCACCAAAACTGGAAAAGTATAATGTCTCTACCTGGCCCAGGTGAAGAAAGATCCTTACATGAAGAGGACCTCACTTAACCTTTGCCAATCTTACCTGCTATTATTTTAATGTTGAATTCTTTGGACACAGAAGTCCTAGAGGTGCAGATTTTTTATTCATTTACTCACTTTGAATAATATCTGATTGCATAAGCAGTCACATTGACATCAATATGGCTAACTATATGTTGAGTTGTTATACAATGTGAGGAAAGGATACCAGATTCTGACTCTTTATGCAGTTATAATTATTTTTGAATTCTTGTTTTAATATTCCAGGGAAAAAAGAAAGAACTGTATCTAGCTGAAAACAGCATTCAGTGATATATGCAGGTTATATATTATTTAAAACATTGTATGTATGTATATTGAATATTTATTGTTTGTATGTATGGACACCCTGCTTTTGTGTGTGTTGGGGGAGGGATACATGTATATGTATGTGTATGTATGTCTATAAAAAAGTGTATCTGAAAAATTTCATATATTGATTTATCAGAAAAGTTGGTGAACAATTTTAAATGGTTGGAATCCATACAAAGACAGAAAATATAGCAAGTCTATACTGCATCCAAAGAAAAAGTAACATCTGCCCACAGTGAGCTTTCAGCCAAAGCCAAGAAGTGATGTGCGGGGGGGGTGGGGAATGGAGGCATAACATATTATAAATATATTTTAAAATAGTAGATAGTTTGTAATGGTGAAATCCTAAAGAAAGTGTGAAGAGTTTTCTAAGCAAAGATGAACTCTGAATGTCTCAGGCTGGAAACTGTTAAACAAATCTAGCATGAGACAGAATTTTTTTTTTTTAAAGTTAGATATTTTGGGGCTAATCTAAATCAAAATTTGAATCTGCTCCTCGCCACAGAGAGTGAACTTCACTTGGCTTCAGGCTTTAGTAGGAACATTTTGCACTGCTCAGTTGATTCTAAATATTGTGCCCATGAAAGATATTCTCTACAGGTTAGACCACCTATTGTTGCTGAGAATTCAGCTCTTAGTATTACATACAAAAAAACCAACACCCAAACAAAACCAAATTAAAATAATAAGGAACTGGATGAGGAAAGACAAGCAGTGAGGAGATTCAAAAAATATATATTTCTGTTGTAGCCTGGAATTCCCTGAGCACTCTCCCGCTGTCTTTATGACCAACTGGCTGAAATCATACTGGCACGTGGCCCAGGTACAGCTGCATATATCTGGTACACAGGTGTTTTAGTCTGTTACTGCCAACTCAATAGTTGGCAGCCAAAGCTTGTGGAGGCTGGTAGGGGATTCCCTGCAGTTATTTGAGAGGGAGGGAGAGAGGGGACAATCGTCATCTGTGCTCGGGCGCTGTTTCTACTCCTGACTGAGCCTCTGATCTGAGACCATCGTTTAGGAGTTTATTTAAGCACATGCCTAACTTAAAGCATGTGAGTAGTGCTATGAAATCAATGTCACTACACAAATGCTTATAATTAAGCATGTACTTAAGTTCCTCCTGAATCAAAGCCATGGGAGAAGCAGGATCAGCTCTAGAGAGCAATGTGATCAATAATATCCATTTTTGAAAATATGCATATTGGTAGATGAGTCACTACTTGCAATTCCTTCAGCTCTGATTTACCAAACTACTAGGTTATTGAACCATAGCTAGGTAGAATATTGTGTTGGTAGGAATCAGACAGCCATAATATTCAATACCTCCATATACATCTGGATTTGTTACATCTTAAATTCATGTTGAAAAGTGACCACTTATTTTCAGTGCCCTAAAATCAAGTGTCCTGCCCTATTCTGCTTCTATTTCTCCAGATGTTAGATTACTCTGCTTCCTCTGACACAATCTCATGACCATTATGACACCACTCTTAGGCTAGGTACAGACTTCAAAAAGCCCGAGGTAGAATTCATCAAACTTATGCGGGTTTCTGGAAGCAGTGGCAGTGAGTTTGGGAGTGAATAGAATATGTTTGCCCTTTGGTGGGGGGGCTATGCAAGCTGCCTGCAATGGCCAAGGCTAGCAGTTTGGGGGTGGCCCCACACAGCTGCCAGCAGGTGCCTGAGCTGCTCAAGAATGCCAAGTCTAGCCAAGCAGCTGGGCGCTTGATTGGCAGCTGGGCCCTTGCAGAAGCCTCCATTTCCTCCCCATTCTCCCCACTACCCCCCGCACATCACTTTCTGGATGTGGCTGACATCTTGCTGTGGGCAGGAGGCAGAACTGGGGTCAGCGGCTTTGTGGGCTTAATTCTATGAGAGCCTGGGGGGTGGGGCCTGCTGAGCGCTTAGCTGGAGCAGCCAAGCGTGGGCTGAGTACTAGCATGGCTCTCTGAAACGGCAGGTTAGTGGGAGGCTGCAAAGGCACCTAGGATGCTAGCGGAAAGCAACCGAACATGAATCAATAGGGGATCTGGTACAGAAGTTCGATGTACCGGTCTAACCTAGATTGATTAAATTTGAGTACACACCAATACAGGTCTATCTTGGACTGGGTTCTGCCATTTTTAAACCAGTCTATATGCTCCCAACTTCTGTTCTGTTACAGGTGTAGTAGGCCAGTTTTTGGGTAATTAAATTGGTTTGTGTGTTACATCTGTACCTGGCCTTGGTCAGTAGTAATTAAAGTTACAAGCACTCTGTGCATTTGTCGGCCCAATTCTAAGTTCTTTACTGAGGCAAAACTTCCACTGGCTTCTAATAAGTGAATATAATTTAGTAAGGACTGCTGGGGGCAAAGGACTCTTATTACTATCTGAGTTTATTTTTTGCAATTTTCCCTTTGGCACGAAGTCTAGCTCAGTTTTTTTCTTTCCAGGATTGTAGCCAATTGTAAAAAGGTGAGGAAGATGAGGTTCTACAAGAAATGGGCTAACTACCTAAGACATTTGAAAAATGTGACTGCATTGGTAGAGGCATGATATGGTATCTGCTGAGTCTGTTTTGGGGCATGGATAAAGTAATAAAGTGACACATGCTTTGTACAACTATCTTCTAAAAAAACAAATAGTATATATTTGCTTATAAGGTAAAAGAATAAGTAACATTTGAATTCTTTCCAGCTTGGCATGTCAAATAAAATCCTATTGCTAAGATAACCAGTGCCCAGAATATATTCAGATTGTTCTGGTTCTATTGTTGAGCTGATGGAAACAGTGAAAGAAAAGTATATCTAGGGGTCTTATCAGTATAGTAACCCAGCTCTTGTCCAGATTTTTATGTAGCCATCGTTACACTGAAGGTAGGTTAGAAAGACTCTGAGGCATCTTTGTAACCAGTTTCAGAAGAGATCACTAGTATTCAACTTAGGTACTAGTCACAAAGACTCCTGACATATGTGAAAAAAACCAAAAACCACATTTTACTGGAAAATGCAGTGCATTATGTTGACCCAACTCTGCACTGTCTGTATAGATTGGGCACTTCAATGGGGCTTTTGGTGCTTTTCTCTAAAGCTGATTCAATAAGCTAGTAGATAAAAGTGCCAACAAGCCCTGCTGAAGCGCCTTTTTTATATAGATGTTGGGCAAACTGGGTCAAACTAATACAATGCCTCTTTTGGGCATGCACTGAACTTGGTGCAGGGATGAGCTGAGTTTAAAGAAAAGCACTTTAAAATTTTTTTTTACATCTCTAAGCAGTCTATTTAGACTCTTAGTAACTAGGAGCAAAATATTGACAAACTATTAAAAAAATTGGGTCAGCAAGGTTTGGAAAGAAGGAGAACGTTTGCATTTCTTTGGATTGCAATAGCATCTAGAGGCCTCAAATGAAATGCTATGTTATGCTACATAGGCCATGGATACATGAACCCATTATCTTGTGGCAAGACAAGCTGTCCTGTTCTTTTTTTTCTCAACCAAAAACCACGTGATATAGCCCCTTCAAGTGATTTGGCAACAGTGACAAATTTTCCTCTAAATGAAGCAGGATCAATTTTCTTATGCTTTTTAATGCCTGTGTTTCCAGAGCCCATTCATTTCTCACTCTTACAAATGCCCAGCCAATTCATTCATGTGCCATTTGCATGGTGCATTTTGCTTCAGGCTATTAGCTCAAGGTTTACCTCTTTGTTCATAGGTATATGGGTGTATTAGGTCTACAGAGATTAAATGATTTGCATAAGGTCATGTAGGAGTTTGTGATGGAGCTTAAAGTTGAGAGCAGGTCTTCAAAGTTCTTAACTGGTGCCTTAGCCACAAGAGTGTTCACCTCAAGCAGTATTTTTTCTGTTTCATAGGTACATTTAAAAAATGTATTCTATTCGGATTTCAGCCCACTGCCTAGTTTGTTTTCTAATCAGTCTTGGGAGTCTATCCATTGGTCTCAAAATTCCAGTGAAGTTTAATGGTGGATGTTTGCTTTACAACTGAAAATCATGACTATTTCTGATTTTTGAATAGTGAGCAAGCACTGACTAATGGCTTATGTATTAGGCGGGTATTCTCGTTTTCCACATGCAGCCTGGCTCTGGTTACTGTTACGAGCTGTTTAGAGAATGCTGTTTGGAATGAAAAAGAAAAAGGGGTGGGGAGGGGGGCAAACCTGATGGCAAGTCAGACCTACTGTGATGTATTGCTTTTCCTCTGTGTTTTCAATGGCACAGAAACAGCAAGTTACATGAGGCTCAGGCTTACGGACCCTTGGCCAAGAGGCTGAGAGCTACAATTTGTTTCCCGGGGAGATGAAGCAGAGAGTCACGTGCAAGAGCAGCCCCTGTAGGCTAGCCAAGGAATCCATGTGTGACTTCTGTGCTCTCCAAACAATCTTGGTTTTGCAGAGTTAAATGATCCTTAGTTAGGAATCAGGATTGGAGGCTTTGGTATGCAAAATCCCTCAGTATAAGTGGAATACAGTGTATGGCAATTAAATGGAGGAAGTACTCTACACACAGCACTTTTTTAACTGAGTCAGTATCATTCCATATACCCTTAACTGCATATCCATCCAGTACTTACTGCAGTTTAAACTTAATTTGTCTTAGCAAGGCAGTAGGTTTCTTGCTTATGCAGTTAACATTCTTAACTAGGTAAGGTTGAAGGTGGGATCATTTAAGATCCTCACAAAAAAATTGAAAATAGATATATTAATTTTCAGAGCCTCATTCACACAAAAAACATAAGGGCTGGCCTCATTGGCTGCCTATACAAATGTTGCATCACATTCTAATTAAAATGCATCACAACAGTCTCGATTGATCTGCATTCTAATTAGAACACTCCAGCATGGCCTCATTGTCATGTGTATAAGCCCCCACAGGTTTAAAAATGGCTAGCGGGGCACATTATTTAAACCTCATTGAATGTGGTTTGAGATAAAGCATCCTCATGCCCATTTTTAAACCCACGGGAACTTAATGCGCGTGCCAATGAGGTGTTTTAATTAGAGTGGCTCTCCAGGAATTGCTGTAATTAAAATACACTCTGTGCCCCTCCCCCCACAAGCATGTGTATAAGCAGCCATTGAATCTGAGGACAAAACCTTTACCACCCTGAAAAAGTTAAACTTTTGCATTTGCTTTTGTGCAAATTCCAGTACTTATTGAATATTCCATTTAGTACCCTTGACTTCATTATGGCCAGGAGTGGGCCTTTAGTTGAAACATATGGCAGAAGCATGCCTTAAAACACAGCAGTGACACAGAAGGTCAGCAGTGACTTCCAGCTTCCACTGTGACACCAGTATGATTGCAGAGCTGCAGTCGCAGTATTCTTTTCTGTACCCTTCCTTCTCAAGTCACCACCCAGGGCTGCTCCCCCAGTTGCCATGCCCTAGTTATGCCACTGCTGTTTTGTGCAAAATGAAATTCCTGTTTCCCCAAGTGGAACATTTAGGCTAATATTATGTGATTTTGACCATCTCACTATTAACATTTAGGGAAAAGGTTGTCAGCCTATGGTTCCTGCACAATTAGGAGGGTTACTTATAGATGACAAGTTGGGCCTCATGTTTTAGTTCCTCCTTTTTGTCTCTAGCTGCTCTAATACATTAAAATATTTTAAATGTATTACTGTTTTGCAATAGCCCACAAGACATGGTAACATCTACGACAAAGTTAAGAATGCATGATTTACAGGGTCAGAGATGTTCACCAGTATGATAAAAAAACAAACAGGTTCCAAAGCATTCATTAAACTCAGAGACTTATATCTTGAGGGCTCACTGAATCCCAGCTATAATACTTCTTCAATTGAACAATATAATTCTACTGAACAGCAACAGCGAGGTTTTGCCTATCTTTGCTCATTTGTTTTATTCAAAGATGTCTTGGTATATTTTGTGTGAATCTGTAGAATTACTTTTAGCTTTGGTTGCAGGAATTGGTACCAATTCTTAATGAATAGAAAATAAAATGAATCAGATGACTTGTGCTATAATAGTAAAACTGCTAATTGGAAAATTTTTAACTGCAAGGGAAATCACACAAAGATGCTGCTGCCATGGTCAAGGGTAAAGAGTAGGGCTGTGCAAAACAGCACCATTTTGTTTCAACTTCCATTTCACTATTTCAGAGGGACAGTGTTTCATTTCATCATTTTGTTTAATTTTGAAGCAATGTTCTGTTTCATTTCATTGACACTGTTTTGCTGTTTCAATGAGTTTCGATGTTTTGCACATACCCTATAATGGGGAATCATGAAAATGCCTATAACTTTGTCCTTTATTGCCTGATTCAGATGAAAATTGCATGAACAGTAACCCCTTAGGAGAGCACAAAGCCTGCCAAGTTTCAAGGAGACAAGGGCAGGGGTTTCTGGGAAACTGCACCTCAAACTGCTGACAAACAAAACTTGCATCACTTGCTGGCAGTGGCAGCCTGCTGTCATTCTGTGTGCAGATCTTGGGGCCTGTGCCCCGCAGGAGGGCTGTGGAGCTGTGCTGGACTCTTCCTGGAGGGCACAGGCCCCCAGATCTGCATGTGATATGACAGCATGCTGCCACTGCTGGCTGGGGCCAGCACCAGTACCCAAGTCTGTCTGACACAGCCTGCACCGAGTGCTGGGAAGAGCCCAGTGCTGGTGCTAGCCCCAGCTGGCAACCGGGGCCTGTGCCCACCGGGTGTGCTGTGGGGCTATGCCAGACTCCTCCGAGGGGACACGGACCCCCGGATCTGTGCGTGGGGCCAGCAGCAGCACCAGGCTTCCCGGAACACCACACAGGCTGCACCCATCACCAGTCCCAGCTGGCAGCCTGCTGTCATCCTACAGCATCCAGGGGCCTGTGCCCCCCGGGAGCTGGGGAAGTGATCAGATAGCTGGGGGAAAGATCAGGGATCTGGGGAATCCAGCCGGGAACTGGGGGACTGTTCAGGGACCTGAACAGCTCCCGGTTTGATTCTCCAGCCCCCAGTTCGATTTCCCCAGCTCTTCCTGGGGGGTACAGGCCCCCAGATCTGCATGCTGGGTGTCAGCAGCCTGCCGGGGAATCGAACAGGGAGCTAGATGCTGATATCAGAGGGCAGTCCTTTCCCTGTCTTCCCCCTCTCCTTAGTTTCTGTTTAGCTGCAGTAAGCCTGGCTTTGAAACTCTAAATGTTTTGAAACTTTTGAAATGTTTTGAGTGCCCTGGTTGGGTTTCGAAGCTGTTTTGAAGCTTTTTGTTTCATTTTGCTTTCACTGTTTTGAGCTCAAAAGGTCTCAAAACAGCTTCAAAATGAAACACCCATTGAAATTTCGCACATCCCTAGTAAAGAGTGCTTCAATTGCTAGCAAACATTAATGCAAACCAGAAAAATAGGTTATATTATTGCTCTAAAATCTGCCCTGAGTTAGGGCCAGTACTTTGCCACATGGCTGTAGGGCTTTGGAGGAGAATACATTTCTTCATTCCTTTTCATTGAGCAGTTTAACCTTTTCCCATACACCCAACCCCCTATTCTGGCTAGCAAGAAAAATGGAGGGGAAGGTGGGGAGCCAGGGCTCTCCTCACTTCTTACTCCCTTTATTGCCACTTGTTGACAGTAGTACCTTCTGTTCCCCCTATGGCTGGAGTTAGGAGGGCTTTACTCCCTTTTAGCTGTGACAACCTAGCTTAAGGACAAAGGAAGAGGGGAAAAGTTTTTTTGTTACTGGGAAATTATTGAAAATGTAGACCCAGGAAGCAGATAGTTATGGAAAAGTGTGGTGGGGGATTTCATATTTTTTCCTATTTTAGTAATAAACAGCATCACTTGAAGTACATCATGTATTATAATAATATGAAGTGTTTTATACCTTTTTTAAAGTCTAGAAATACAACCATCCGTGACTAAACATTTAGATTTAAAATTTTAAAAAGTTTTTCAGAGGCCAGGAGTCAAAAATCACAATTAAAGGGGAAAGGATTTTGAAGATGATAAAGGAAAAAAATAGTAGTCGTTTTGAAAAGCATAGTTTCATCATTTTGCAAAGTTCTGTTTAAATTAAGCAGGAGGATAACCAGGTTTTCCTGTCTTGTAGACAAATCACATCAGTCACTGTCAGGATTTTAACTGTTTCTGAGTCTGCATGAAATGTCAATGGTGGAATAAGAAGTTCATGCCATTGTTTATTACAATAGGAAAAAATATGAACTGAGGCTTGGTGCCTTTCAAATAAACTGTCTTGAATGAACTTTTGAATGAGTTCTCTCTGTTCTTGATCCTCATTGCAAATTATATTAAAATATCCGAGTGGCTGACTAAATCCTTATCAGTTCAGGGATAGGTCATTTGTATGCTACCAAAATACTTCTGAATTACATTCAAACGGTTTCCTTTAAAACACTTACATTTAGAACTCCTGTTCCTCTCAGACCCGCACCATTGGGTCTGGAATCTAACTGGACATACATGCCCATGCAGGAGAACTGGAGTTTATCCAAGATCAGGTTTGGACAGTACTAAATCAAGGTTGGCCTCTCTGATGTATATTTATAATCACTCTTAGTTATGTGCATGAAAAGCAACTAATTATGAAAAGGCACAGCTTTCCTCCCCAGACAAAATATTCCTTGATTATTTTGCTTATTCAGTTATGTAACTGATTTACCAATTATTAAGAAAACAGATACTAAACATAGGAAATATTATTTCTTTCTCCCAAGTGTTTAGGATAACAATATAAGCATTGACCGTTGTGTACTTTGGTATTATTTTCCTTTCCTGCTTATAGTCCCTTCTCATGTTTCTCCATCATTTTAGGCCCCTAATAGGGATAGGATGAGCCCATTGATGTCGGCACACGGAGGCCTGCTAGTAGCATGCCTTTGGTTTTAGTCTCCTAGCAGCAGCCATTCACGTTATGTGGGCTTTCTTTTTTGGGCATTGCCCACCCCTGAAACTGACTTCAGGCATTTTTCACTGCCTGTTCTGCATGAATAGCCACAGGCCTCTTGCCAATTGTCCCCCCTTCTTGAAAGCCAGCCTTAGCCAAAGGCCTTTTCAAGTGTGATCCCAGAGTGCCACACAGGCTTTCAGGGTATTGTTGTTGAGATGAGGGCCCTGCACTGGAAAGTGGGGTCAGAAGAGAAAGCACAATAAGGGGTGATGGAGGCTTCATGCAGTCCTCAGATGCTGGCCTGTTTATTAATTTACAAAACTAATGTCACTGTCTTTAGAGAAGAGATTGAGTGAAAAAGATGCCCTTTGAAGAGAAGAACTGCTTTTGATGCATTACCAAAACATTGGTCCCCTTATTAAATTGATTTTATGAAAGCAAGTGCACTTATAACCATTCAGAAACATTAGTAAAATATTGAAGGTCTGGATACAGTGCAGAATGCAGCTTCCCCCCCAACCTGACAATTAGTAAGAAAATCCTTTAGCTACTCAGGTGCGAATATCTAGTCTATCTTGTACGTATCACACACACCATTAGCCCAGCTAGCACAATAACAGAATGTCTTAGCTGAGCTTTTCCTCATGAATAAAAGAACCAGATTTCAAAAAGGATATCCTTTTTTTGCCTATGGATGGGTTAGGTAGAGCATAGGGGGTCTGTGGCCAAATCTAATGCCTACCCAAGTCAGAAAAAAAAAAGTGTGGATTGAATTGTGAACGGGCCTGAGGCTGTCTCTCAAGCTGCTCTCACAATCAGTTGCAGGTGCAGTAAAATGTGGGTTTTATGGGATACAGGCGACTATTTATCTGATTCACTGGTTATTGTAATGTTAGAATCAGACATAGTTTCTAGTACTATTTAAAGTGTAGTGTGCAGCCACTGCCTTAAGAGCAGCCATGGGAATGACTTGTGATTCTTCCACAATTTCTTTTCATGGTTCCTTTTTTTAGCTGGGGAAGAAAATTACCATAGCCTTTTGCAGGGAGCTCCTTACGCTTCTGCTTGTGCTGGCTTGATTCTGCGGACCAGATAAGGTTCCACATTCTTTCCACTTTTTTCCACTCACAAGCAGTCTTACTTCCTTGCGAATAGGAAGCATACTTTCTAATAGGAATACTTTTTCTACAGTACCAGATCAGTGATCCAGGCAGCCTGTATGCTCCCATTCTACTTAAGCAGCCAAATCATAGCAAGTTTCTTTTTCCTCCTACAGTGACATGGCCTACATCCTAGTATTTACCCTACCACTAATTGTGCTCATAACTGATTAAAGATGTGTGGTAGATGCTATATTGGTTGACTGAATTTAGAGGCCTCCTGGGCAGCAAACATGAGTCTCCACAGGTGAAAATAAAGATGATTCTGTAGCACCTCTTGAGGACTTGGCACAGAGGGGGACATGTAAAAAAGTGGCCATGTCTACACAAGACACTTTACTGCACAGTAGATTAATCTACTGTGCAGTAAAGCCAAATAACATTAACTGTACATGTAGATGTGCCCAGTGATTCTTAGTTACAGACACAAAAGGAGGAGACAGTTATAAACACATGGCCCTAGGTAGATTTTAGGATTTTAAGTGTATCTAATGATTTTACCTCAAAAAAGATTTCAGTACTAAGAACTACTTTCAAACTGCCAGACTTACGATGTAAAACTGTCCATTCTTCCTTTGTTTCCCATGGCTGTTCTTGTCATATTTATTAATTACAGAAGGTGTTTACGGTATGCTTTGTCTCACTCAGTTTTTCTCTTCACTGTTTCTGCAGTAGAGCCGGGAGGCATCTACTCCATTGCATTGAACCTTGCCTAGCTAGCTAAAGGAAACATAGATGTAAATTGCTAATGGCAGCATTTTCACCTGCTCTGCACAGATGGCAAATAACAACACAAGGCAAAAAGAGAACCAGTTTTGTAATCTGAAGTGGTAATAACCCATTCCCTTTTATGGAAGCAGAAAATCTCACAAAGGATTATTATCCCTTCTTTTGCATAACGAAGCAGAAAAAGCAGGTTTGTGATAGAGAAAATTCTGATTCTGACACAGTAGAAAATGTACTGTTTTGTAAACAATAGATATTGGGTTCAAGGTTACAATATTCCAGTCCATTTGAGTTCATGAATTCACACAGCTTCAACATCAGTCTCCATGATTCAATCAAATAAAGTTGTTCCATAGCTATTGCAATGCATATATTTGAGTATTAGTTCAGGTTTTTTCAGACCAAAAATGTATATTCTATTCATTAGACTACTTGACTTAAAAGTTTTGAGGTGTGGTTACTGGATACCAAATATTTTATTCTTTGCAAATTCTGTGTTGTGGGATAGTCTTGGGGAACTGCAAACACAGAACACAATTTGTGAATAAGGAGATGGGTTTGAGGGGTTTTTTTTCTGAAGCAAAATTTAAGAACTCACAAAAGTTAAAAAAACTCGGGCACCTATACATGTGCAGAGAGGCTGCTCCAAGGCGTTGTAAGTACAATGCTTCGGAGTAGACTCAATTGAGTATGCTGGAGCATGGTAATTACTGTGCTCCAGCAGACTCCAGTGTCATGTGTATTGGTGTTCCGCACTGAAAAATGGAGTGGGGGTGCTTTAACTAAAGCTTGTGTGACAAGCTTTAGTTAAAGTTCCCCTGCTACCCTTTTTTCAGTGCGGGGATGCTGATACACCTGACCTCTAAGAGCCACTGTAATTAAAGTGCCCTTTCCCCCTCTCCTGGAACGCGTCCATAAATGCCCTCTTTTACTGTCTGTCTTTTTAAGTAAGTATGGGAAAGATTTGGATATACTGATTGCTCTTTTTCAGGTTTTCTCTAATTTTAAAATACCCTGTTAAGTTACATTTCATGGGTAGGTTTCTCTAGCTTCTCAACCAGCGTTCCTTCGAAACTGTGGTGCATGTGCGGCTGCACACGTGTGCTCATGCTGTGCTGCCAGGCATGCCTGCGAGCCCAAGAACGCTGCACAGCTTAAAGGGAACGGTGTTCTTAATCTAGTTTTCTGCCAGAGCAACTCAATTAAAGTCAGTATAACATTGGGGTAGAACTATAAAGGATTAGTCCCAGCAACTTCAAGCTATGGCAAGTCTCCTCCCATGAACAGAAGACTTAAATGTTAAGTATTCCTTCAAACATTATTGTATTATTTGGTATCTTCAATCAAGGATGAAAGTATCTCATGGCATCCAGGGGTTTCCACATCTCAGCATACAATTTAGATTTACATAAAGCACAGCAGCCTTCCAAAATGCTTCAGCTTTGGGGCTGAGCTAGGCACCACGGAACAGAACTGCAACCTGTGTGGAGGAATCGGTTGCTCTGCACCACTGTGGAGCTTGCCTAAATGAGGCCTGTTTATTTTTGGCTATGAATAGAGGAGAGGATTTTACCCCCATATAAACAACCACAAAGAATAGGGTGCAAATAGATACGGGACTAAATATATAGTATTTTAATGTTAATACAGGCGACTACAATAAAAAATACTACTTGTATATGAAAACCTGGCAAGTGGCAGTTAAGCGTTTCAAACATTATGTTCCTCCTTTGTGAATTATAATGTGTGATGGAACTGCACAGAAGAATGTTATGGCAAGTATAGCATTCTCCCTATGGCAATATCTAGGTACACTAATGGGCATGTCAGAAAACATATAAAATGTGTAGCAATGTGTTGGAAGGGCTGACAGGCAATAAAGATCAAGAAAGGGCTTCTTTTAAAAAAATTAGTTAAAGGGAAATCTTGAAAGGCTCTGTTTTTTTATTTGGATAGCAACTCAAACAGTCAGACTCTTATCTCAGCATCCTGATTTCTTTGAGGTAAGAATTCAGCTAGAAAACACATGACAAAAAGATGACTTCTGACATTTGTACTTCTGCTTCTTGGCCCATTTAAAAAACAAAACAAGAAGTAAGTGCTACTTAAAAAAATTATCTAAACTTTGGAGAATATAAATATGGTTCATTTCAAAATAACAGTTTTGGCCAGGTTTATTTCATTGTAAAATTTGCTCCTGTACTGTAGGTGGATTCTTGAGATGCTGGAGCAAAATCTTGGCTCAGACCCCAAAAGTAATGCAATTCAATGGGGATCTGCATAGGCAGACATAGGGATGCCAATAGTATATATGTGTGTTGCAAAAAGGAAGAGAAAACTCTATCTAATTAGGGAAGGCAGGCATGTTTATTTTTTTTTCAGTAAATTTCTTTTGCTTTGTCCAATCTTTTCTTTTCCTTTTCATAGTAGATTATATTTACCTCTTCATGAAGGAATAAACCTTCAGAGAGTGAGACAGAAAGGAAGAAATATATATACATAGGGATGCCAATATATATACTGCCTTGGTGATGTTTTCTAAAAAAAAAATCTATTTGGTATTTCTTCTGCTAAATGGATTGGCATGATAAATGTAAAATCTTTTCTGAAGGGGAATTTCAAGTTCAGATTGCAAGAAGGTGCTTCCTGACTTAGAGCAGGCAAAGTTTGCTTTGCCGGGTACATGTCATCTGCCACATTAAATAGAAGGTTTTGATGTCTCTTGTATACATCCACACATGACATCATCTGTATTTTATAGTCTATATTCTACTATATATATTTTCTATCATCAGAATATTCCAAAGGTTTCTGCCCCACATACTTGGTGCAATTTTCAAAACAGCTTGGTTTCTATTTAGGACCTAAATAAGTATTTGGATTTTCAGAGAAAGATTTAGTCACAAGCATTACAATGAGACCTCTTGGGTACAGAAAATTTAAAAAATGTGTCTCTTGTTTAGTTGCCAGAATGAAAGCTAAACTCTTGTCAAAATCTTGATCCAATTGTGGTTTCTGAATACCTGAAAATCGTGAATATATGTTTATTCTTGTGGACCATAACACACATTTCTGTTTCTCCTTCCTATGCTACTTCTTGCAACATAATTTGAATTCAGTCAGATCCTACACCCAAACTTACATAGTGTAAAGATTTATTTAAAAAATATTTATTTAACTCACTAATCCCATACTGGTTTAAAAAATACAAAATGGTCACTCCAGTCATTTCATCTAATTACAACAATCAGCTTCCTGGTCTCAGATAGTCTCCATTATTTGTTACTAGTTTTGTAGATTAGTGTGAAATGGAACTAGAAGCATTTTGGAAGATTAGTGGGACTGGAAACATTTTTGAGGAAGGTAAGGTTTCTCTTCCTTTTTGTATTATGAGGTTTGGATGGCTTATAGAGCTGGTAGAACTTTTTTCATTAAATCTATTTTCATCAAGCTTGAGAGAGTCCAGAGGACAGCCATGCGCATGATCAGAGGGCAGGAAAACAGACCTTATGATGAGAGGCTGAGAGCTATGGGACTCTTCAGCATGGAAAAGTGCAGGCTCAGGGAGGACCTGGTGGCTGCCTAAGTACATCAGGGGTGTGCATCAGGATCTGGGGGAACGCCTGTTCACCAGAGCGCCTTATGGGATGAAAAGGTCGAATGGTCACAGACTCCTCCAAGACTGTTTCAGGCTGGACATAAGGAAGAACTTTTTTACTGTTCGAGTCCCCAGGGCCTGGAACAGACTGCCACCAGAGGTGGTGCAAGCACCTACTCTGGACTCCTTTAAGAGTCAATTGGACATTTATCTTGCTGGGATCCTGTGACCCCAGCTGACTTCCTGCCCCTGGGGCAGGGGACTGGACTTGATCTTCTGAGGTCCTTTCCAGCCCTAATGTCAAGGAAGTCTATGAAGTCTATGAAAATAGTCTCATCAAAGCCAAAATTGTTGCATGGAGAAATATTGATTTTTGACATGGTTTTTGACCCAGAGGTTTATAAGGTGCAATACTGACCAGAGAGAGAAAGAAACAGAGAGAGAAACTGAAAACCTGATCTTTTTTTATCAGCATGTTGCAAAAATGTTTTGTTTCCATTCTAATGCAGAACAAAAAAATTAAAAACTCTAAAGCTCTTGTGAAGCAGAATTGCTGTCCTTCAGCCAGCTCAAAAGCTCTGAATACAGCAACCATAGAACCTGCAGCATTGAGGTGCTAAACATGTATTGTTACCTTCTGTCCCTTCTAGCCATGAGAATTGTGAAAAGCTTTTCAAAGGTTAATAAAGTTTTAGGCACTGGTGGGCTTTCGGAGAAGTCCTCAGGCTAACATCAGTGGAAAGATCTAGTTCAGTTAATTTGTTCAAAGCACAAAGAGGAGTTAGTTACCAAACACTGCTGACTTTCAAGGGAAGTTGGGTGCCTGACTGCCCTTTGTACCTTTCAAAAGCTCCTACTTCTTTCATTGGGGTCTGTCAGGAAACCAGATCTAGTGAGCTCGCGTAGAAAATGCTGTTGCTGTTCCTACAGGTTTCCACCAGACATTTGACCCCTCTCCCCCTTTTTGTACCTCTCTGGAATGCAGATATTTGAGTTAATTTTCTCCAGCTGTCACAAAGTCTCACAAGAAAATGACCTTGTAGAGTGACCACTTCCGTAGTCCTTGACTTAAGTAGAAAAAATTAAGAGCTTTCACCATACCATGCACTTCACTGTCTGATGCCTTTAAAGAGAAGCCCCTACCAAAATATCTTTACTTAAAAATAGAATTAATGTGAATGTTTGAGACAACTTTATTGGTATGTATTTTCATTTTGGATTAGTTTATTTAATGGAAAACAAATGTTAATAAAGGCTCACAAAAGTGTAGGGAAAGAATTGCACTGAGAAACCTTCACTGTAGGTGTGTTTCCTTGGGGAGATAATCTTCAGCATGCAATTAAATTTATTTAATTAATCTAATTGATTAAGGTAATAAGTCTCTGCAAAATTGGGAACAGGAGTATTCTTTGGTTGGTTTAAACCTAAGTTATCCAGAGGGGAAACTCTCACTTACACAAACTTCTATTTCAAGTTAAGTCTATTGAAATAATAGAGTTATCAATACGGAAAGCAACTAAATACCATGTGATGATTACCTGTGTATTGTGAAGACTGCGGAGGCCTGCCACACATAAACTAAATGATGATGGTTTATTAAGTGCCATGGTATGCATATCTATATATACACACACTCACATGTGCGTACATACCCACAATCTTAAAATTGCAATTCTTTGGTACTGATCTATTTCAGTCCTAAAATAGATGTTTTAACCTGCTTCTACAAGGACTTTGAACTTAAGAAGTTGCTTCTAGGCATAAAAAATAAACCTGAAGAATCAGGGACACAGGCTTCAATTTTGCATAGAAAAATCTCGACCCCCTCATCTCTCAAAAGCCTCTGTGAAATCAAGCCCTCAGGGTTCTCAAAGCAAGGTTGTCTATTTGTTTTGTTACATATCTCTGTCCCAATTTTGGTTGGACTCTTTCAGTTTGTTTTTGTAACATCTTAATTTTTTTCTTATCAGGTAGCTCTTCTTCCTGTGAACATTTTAATCAACACAACTACCTAGCCAGCAGGGCTTGTTGCATCTTGAGGACTTCCACTAGTTTTGGCAACTCTCTCTCCCTTTTCCCCAGTGTGTTCTGCTTTGTAGTTTGCAATTATGCCATTCTGCTCCCTAGCTAACATATGAGCTCAGGTTTGAGAGTGTGTGTCTTGCTTCATTTCACCTACAGGTTTGAGCTCAAAGGCAGCTTGTTAAAAAATGATTGTACCAGACCAGTGGGATGAACCGAGGAGAAAAACACTGAGGCTGCAAATGGCTTCACTTTTCAGTTCAACAACTGACCTTTTTTCTAAAGCTGGCAATGGAATTTTTATGATCTAGATGCCCTATACAACTGAACAGCTAAATGAAAGCACATCATCTAGACTACAATGTCTAGCCATTCCAGATATATACATATATAGATATCTATATCTATCTATATAGATCTATATCTATATGTTAATAGTCAATGATATAGACAATATCTATATGTATATGTTAATATATCTGTCTGTCTATATTTGGGATGACTAGACATTGTATTCTAGATGATGTGTTTTCATTTTGATGTTCAGCTGCATATATATCTATGATAAGTCTAGATGCCCTGTACAGCTGGCCAGCTAAATGAAAGCACACCATCTAGAATACAATGTGTGTGTGTCTGTATATTTCCCTCTCTCTGGGATGGCTAGACATTTTATCCATATATATAAAATCCACACAACACATATATGTGTGTGTGTGTGTGTGTGTGTGTGTGTGTGTGTGTGTATTCCACATTTTAATTGTATTTGAAACTCCCTGCCTTATGTTTTTAATCTGTGCTCTGTTTTCTAGGTATTGTCTATTGCCTCTCAAACTATCTCCTCTGGGCATTTTTTGAATGGCAGTCTCTTCAGATGTTTTGATTTTATATTATATTACTGCTATATTGAAAGATCTGTTTAAGATATGGCTTGGTTATATTTATGGTTCATCATTCTTACTTTCTCCAGCTCACAGCTTGTGATTTGGACTTTTAAATCATTTTAGCTATTTTTAGATTATTTGTATGATACCATTTTAGATCATTTATCTGTGATTTACAGAGAGGTGAACAAAGATTTTGAAAGATTTGATGCTATATAAAAGGAAAGTTAGGTTGTATGGGGGACAAGTTAAATAAAAGATGGGTTAGAAAACACAGTAGATGTTATGTTACAATGACAAACCTGGCTGTGCTTAGGGTTGCACAGCCTTCTGGCATCTATATAGTAGAAGAGGGAACTTGATAGTAAGGATGGAGCTGAAAACAGAGGTGTTTGGAGGAGAAACTGGGTTGAGGTACTGTGGGGAAAGGGGCCTCAAATGTGGAGCCAGGGAAGGGGTATGAGGTATCAGTCTAACGAAAAAATAGTACATGACCATGACATTAAAGACTGTATCACAATGCATGTGAACAGAGAGGTCAAATTAAGGCTGCATAGGCTACCAAAATCCAGTATTTCCTAACTTTTGAGGGATTGAGTTAGTAATCATAATAATGTTCTTTTAATATAGTATTTTCTAGGTAGATAAAATCACTATCATTCTCTCTTTCTGTCCCCTCCCATATGAAGTTGCATATATTGTATAATGCATTCTCTCTATAGAGACCATATAGAATATAGAATATGATACTGATTTTATATATATTTAGTTATATTGATTATATATAAATAATAAAGAGAGAGAAATTTTGCATCTGTCTGTCTCTGTCTACCACCTCTCAGATACTTTAGGATATGTTACACATAATTCATTGTAAACTACCTTGATGGGTGAGGAAAAGCAATTTAGATAGTATCCAACTCAGATGGATAGACAGTAGGGTTGTGCGAAATACCATCATTTCATTTTGATGTCCGTTTTGCTGCTTTGTTTTGTTGCTTCACTTCACTGAACAGGGTTTTGTTTTGTTGCTTCACTTCAAAGCACTGTCCTGTTTCGTTTTGTCAAAACTGGTTTGCTGTTTCAACGCATTTGCATTTCGACATTTTGCCCATAGGCCGTAATGGGGAATCATGAAAGTGCCTAAAACTTTGTCATTTCTTGCCTGATTCAGATGAAAAATGCAGAAACAGTACCCCCTTCTGAGGCCATGAAGCTTGCCAAGTTTCAAGGAGATAGGTGCAGAGGTTTCTCAGAAACTGCACCTCAACTGCAAATAGCAATACTCATGACATTTGTCAGCAATGGCAGCTTTTTGTCATCAGGCATGCAGATCTGGGGGTCAGGCATGCAAATCTGGGAGGGCTGCAGGGCTGTGCTGGACTCGTCCTGGGGCTGCAGGCCCCTGGATCTGTACCAGATGACAGGAGGTTGCTGCTGCCACCTGGGACTGGCGCTGGGTGCAGCCCGCACCCAGCACCAAGGAAGACTGATGCTGCCACTGGCCCCAGGCAGCAGCGTTAGCCTCCTATCATCTGGCCCAGTGGTGGGAGGCAGGGGAGAGCCAGAGCTGCCTCCCACCACCAGGCTGCTTCAGAACTTGAAACATTTCAAAATGCTTTGAGTGCCCTCATTTCCTTTCGAAGCTGTTTCAAAGCTTTTTGTTTCATTTTGATTTTGCTGTTTCAAGCTCGAAATGCATCAAAACAGCTTTGAAGCGAAACACTTAGCAAAATTTTGCACAGCCCTAACTAGTTTGGATGTTAGCACAGCATTGAAGCACAGGCTTAGAGATATTCAGCTGAATATTCTAAGCCTTCTGTGATAACATTTTTAAGGGGTCTGCAATCAGCCTGTGTTTTAAGGTCCCATGTGCTTTTGAAATGACAATGAAGGAGTTCTGTGCCTGCTGTCATGGTAAAGGTTAAGTAGCCATTGTGTGCAGATTAGCAACATCATGGCGTTCTAGTGGCAAGAAATTTTTAAATATATGATAGTCTGAGGATAGAAGCTCTAGAAAAAATTATTTTAAGATTAAATGCCAAATTTGTCCACATTATGTGTATTAAGTAGTACTTGACTGTATCAACAGTCACATTTATTATGGTAGGACTACTTTCAGAGAAAGGCATTACCATATGCAAGAACTATCTGTCCCTTTATGATACTTCTTGTGAGTAAGAAGTGGATGAAAAGTTCATGTGCCTTTTATGCCTAAGTTGTTTCCATAGCTAGACAAATAAACACTGGAATAGGTAGGTCAATTTTGCATTAATAACATTAATAAAAGAACCATTATATAATGGTCCTACATTCATATCCTTAATGGTCAGATCAAAACATGTGCATGGATACAAAATGCTAGTTATTAATATTAATAATAATAGGTATGAATGAAATAGCTGTTTCTCTGGAATGTATAGCCACAACAACTTATCATTAAGAATTGTTTTGCTTTACCTTTCAACATGAGAAGCATTGTCCAACTAGTCAGGTTTCTAAATTGCCCAGTAATGTCAAAGGAGGCATCTGGGTAATTTTTCTGAGCAAGAACTACTTCAAGTTAGGAAATGAGCATAGAGATTTTCCACATGCAGCGTGCATATAACTGTAGAGACACATTCCTATGAACCTAAGCTGATTGCCTTGCACTGTTCTTTTCAAACTTTGCTGTGTAGCTGAATTGGATTAAGAAGAAAGAACCAAACTGAATGTCATATTTTCATTAGAGGACAGTTATTCACATAGACCCCAATTCAGGAAATCACTGAAGCATGCGATTACATCCATTGGTTTTAAACATGTCTAACATACCTAACCAACTTTCCTGAATAAGAATGCTTTGAGGCCCTAAGTAGTCCAGTGGAAGGGAGATGGATTCACCAATTGTCTGTATGTGTCCACTGGTTTTAGTGGGCAGCCTGCAGAACTGGAAGAGAGCATGTAGGCTAGTTCCTGCTTCTGTTGAAGGCAATACATTTGACTTATTGATACAGAACATAAGCTCCTCACACAAGGACTCTCTTGCTGTGTTTATGCAGAATGCCTAGCACAATGGAGCTCCAATCTTGTGGTCTGCAAGCAAAATAATAGGTAACCTTATATAATTTTTGCCCCACCCTGTCCTCCCTATTCCATCTCTATCAGGTATTCATTGACTCTTAAGGTAAATCATTTATGTTTCATAAATAAAATAGTATTTGTTTTATTGTAAAGGAAAAAAAAGGTGTTGAAAGTGACGAGGTCATATTCCTGTAGGTCTCCATATTTAGAATCCTTTCAGCTTAGTTTTAGGTGACAAACTGCACAGCTGTAATGCCTTACATTTACCAGCCTGCATATATGAAAGATGTGTAATGTTAACCAACCCCCCTTTCCGTCCCTCATGGAAGACCACCCTGCCTGCACAATCTCCAGAGAGAAACACGGCATGTCCTGATCAGAAACTGCCTTTGTTGGCTGAAATACAGTATATTGCATTAACCAAAACATCATTTTGTGAAACATTTTTTGATGGTGGCTGCTTTTTATTTAAATATTCATTTTACTTGTGTAAACGGATCTCATTTGGTCTTTAAATCCCGACATCACAGGACTATCTGAAAGCCTTGTTTACATTTAGCAGTGGAAATTGTTTCAAGCTTTGCACAGAACCTTCCAAAACTGATATACACTGAGCAGAAAATGCATTGGATCCCTATCACAACTCCCCTAAGTGGTAATTTGCCTTTAGACATCTTTTAATGTGACAAAATGTACATAATCCTAACTCCCTGCTGATAATAAATTTTTAGACCTAGATAATACCTGTTCTGCTCCCTGTCCAAATTTCATGTGGCCTTTGTGTTGTTTGTTTGAACGGTGTCGGGTACAATAGAGTCCTTATCCATGATGTCACTGCAGTAAAAATAATAACTAAAACTATTGTCCTAAACACAGCTAGGTGCGACTTATGCCTATCTGAAATGCAGCAGTAACAAAGGACAGATTCTGATTTTGTTGCTAAGGGGAAAAATTGAATCTAGTTGAGTTCTTCTGAATTTTCAGTGAATTCAGAACCTGGCCCTGGAACCAATACTTATACCATCAATTAAGTCTATAAACCTTAGTAACAAACAAAGCTTAACACTACCTCTCTTGTTCTTCCTTGAATCCTGGATATGTTTCCAAAGTAGCTTCTTGCTTCAACCATTACTCTATATACAGGCTAGTGCAGCATAAAAGACACTGTCTAGACAGTCTAGTTCAGTTGGTAGAGGACAAGTTAATAAAACCAGATGCTTCTCTATATAATTTCTTATATTACCATAACTTCATTTCTGTTACCAGAGCTACTTCTGGTCTAGACCAGTGTATATCAGAAGCAGATCTTTCATCACAGGGTGATGGGGTTGAGCCTATATTCGATGAATGTCCTTCATCCAAGAAAGAAAGATTTTTCACCTCCCTGTCTTACTCTGACATTGGACACTTCCAGGGAAGAAGACAGCCTAATCTGCACTTCACAGTGCAACACTCTTACAAAAGGACTCTGAGATACCCAGGAGAATAAACTTCTGCTCTCTACCTCCCCCATGCAAAATGGAGTTTCTTTTCTACCTAGGAGGACTTTTACAGTCTTTGAATTCTCCTCAGCCTTAAGAAAGGTGTACGTGCCCGAAAGCTTGCAAAGAAAGGAATTGTTTTGCTACTGTTTAGTTGGTCTAATAAAAGATATCACCTCTAACCCAAGAGCTTTGTGCATCATCACTATGACGTTTTTTAGAGAGGGTGCTTGTTGTCTAGTGGTTAAAGAATTGCACTGGAATTGGAAAGCTCCTGGTTTTAATCCCAACTGAGATACATGTACTCTTCATAGTGGTATGCAAATATTTTATCTGTATATGCCTAGGTTTCCCCAAATGTGAACTGGTCATGAATAATTATTTTTAATTACTGGAATGTTGTGAGCATTGTGTCCCAAAAGAAGGTACAAAAGGGATTCTGACCTTGACATAAAATCTTTCTGGTACTTTTCCCCTACCCCTTTCCCCTTTCCCGTCCACAAGAACAACTAATACCTGGCTAGTGTTCAAAACACTTCTGCAAGGTATATATTATTATATCTGTTTTACATATGGGAAAAAAGCACAAAAGTTAAATTACCTGGTCAACTCATGAAGGAGGTCAGTGGGAGATCAAGGACTGGGATTCCATGACAGGCACAAATTTTGAGTTTCCAGGATTGTACGGGTTCATACTGGAAATTCACTGCAGTATGCAGCACGGTTCAGTCTAGACTTCATACAGATATATCAAGAGGTGGCAATCTCCTTCTTTATCTCTTGCTATTCCTCAACATAAAAATATGTGTGTTTTATTTTTTGATACATAGTAGCTTGGAACATATATGAATAGTTTTTGTAATTATGAAGACAATGACATAGAAGTGTACTATATTATTTTCCATTCTGCTGATACTTCTTTCAACAGTCCATTGTTACCAGATGAAGAAAACCCCTTTTTTTAAAACCATATTTCTTTATCTCTTCTCACTCCTAGGCCTGGTTTAGGGCCTGTCAGTGTTGAGCATCTCTTAGAAGGTGCTTACCATCCACCTTTCCCATGGTCTTTATATTATGCTTATGTATGATATATGACTTCTGGGATTTCTTATATACACTACCTCCCAGGAGATTTTGAGGACCTTTCAGGTCTGAGCTCTTAAGTCAGAAGCTTGTGGAATATTTTCAGGCCTGCAAGAGGACAAGTAAGGCTTGTGACTCATCCTCACATCTTATCAGTTGGCATTCGTATTACATGAAATTCACTCTTATGCTGAAGTGTTTGTATTGTCAACCACACAGGGATAGATTTAATCTACTTGCTGTAGTTGGGACAGAATATACAAAGAGTTAGAGGAATAAAAAAATGCATTAACCTATCTTTCTAAAATCTGGTAGATCTCATTTATATATCCCAAAGGATCCTCCTATATCAGTATATTTTGCTATTCTGGCACTTATAAGGCTGAACTTGAAGGAAAAGTAAGAAACTGCCTGAGAATTAGACTGTAAAAAATATGTTGTAGAGCTTGACTGCTTCTTCTTTTTTAACTGCTTGGCATTCCTGATGCTGGGTCTTGGTTTCTGTAGCCATGCAGCATATGAATCAGAGAGAACCCACCCTGTGTCTTGGCATAACTCTTAAAGCACTGACAGTTCCTCTTTCTTCAGCAGTAATTAAACAAGTAAAAACTGGTTACTTTGGTTAGCAGATATAAGTGTGGAAAATATTCACAAATACGTATCACTGGGCGTGTGTCTAAGGAATCTGAGCGAGCTGTGGTTAGGCTCTCCTTTCCTACATATTTACAACAAAGGTGCTATATCCAACAAAGCCGCAGGGCCAATGTCCTTCATCTCATCTAATTTGTGTTTTCTTTTTGTTCATTTGCTTTTGAATTTTGTGTACACCATGGTAAAGTGCTGGTTGCAGCAGTAGGAGGCACTGGAGGCAATGAGCCTCTGAAAGAGGCCTGTTTAAACAATTAAAATGTTGAGGCAGATACACAGAACTGATGCACTTTTTGTTTACATGCAGTTTTTGTTCTGATTTAACTATAGCAGTTAGGGGTATCATTTTTTTTCAGATACAGTAAGCAGATCAGTACAATTCCCAAGGTGGTTGCAGTTATACTGGTAAAAAAGTGCTTTTTATGGGGATAAGTGATACTAGTGTAAGTACTTTTATATTTGTGCATGTTCACATTGGAAAGGAGAGAAGAAGTTGTCCTGATATAACCGTGTAACTTTATATACTTATAGTAGTACAAATCTCTGTGTAGACAGGTTTAAGTAACATTTTTTTTGTTCGGATGTAAGAAAAGTTCTATGGACTTGTGCTAATGTACTCATCATCAGCACGAGCAATTCCTTGCAGTCAAGGATGATTTTCTTCCATGATTATCTTATTTGTGGGTCCAAAGCTGGCTGATGAGGACTATTCAGAATTGACAGACTCTGTTGCAGCTTGGGCACATGTTTCCATCTGAGGTGGGTGGCTCTGGATTCTTGAATTAGTCTGAGACACACTATTTCTGCCACTCCCACTTTTCCATCTCCTGTTGTCATTGTAAGGTTTTGGAGTACGGAGATCCTTCCAGCAGACTCCCTCTCCAGGTGGGGCAGTCCTGGGCAATAGTTTGCCACAAGTTGATGTTGATATTTCATACTCTGAGGACATTCTTGAAGCGCTTTCTCTGTCCTCCTCTTGAGCATATGACTGAGCTGGGAGAAGACTATTTGCTTTGGGTGTCTGGAGCTGGGTGTCCAGAGGACATGGCTGACCCAGTGAAACTGATGTTGATTGATCATCACCTTGATGGTCATGGTGTTCTTGCGAGAGGACACTAATGTTGGTGCATTAGTCTTCCCCTTGGATTCAAAGGATCTTTTCCAAGCAACGTTGATGGTACATCTCCAGTGGCTTAAGACGTTTTCAATACGTTGTCCATGTCTCAGCTTCATACAGTCAGGTGGGATCATGACGGCTTGATAAACTGTGAGCTTGGTTTCAGATCTAACATTGCAATCTTCAAACATCTGTTTCCTTAGGTGTCCAAAGGTCGCACTTGCACATTTGAAGTGATGTTAGATTTCTTCATTGATGTTAGTCTTTTGCAAGAGATGGCTTCTGAGGTATGGGAAATAGTGTTTTCCAGAGTCTCACTGTGAATCTGATTGCTGGAGCTGGGGGCTGCTCATTAAAAGCTTGTTGATGCAGGACCTTGTTTTTCTGAATGTTAAGTGTAAGTCCCATTTTCTTATATGCCTCAGTAAAGACGTTGACAATTACCTGAAGGTCTACTTCTGGATGAGCACACACTACAGCATCATAAGCATATTGGAGCTCGATGATTGAGATCAGGGTGGTCTTAGTTTTGTCTCAGAGTTGGCTGAGATTAAACAGTTTACTATTCATCCAGTAGTTTAGCTCTATTCTAATGGGAAGCTTGTTGATAGTCAGATGTAGTGTTGTGGTAAGGAATATCAAGAGGAGTGTTGTAGCAATGATGCAGCCTTGCTTAACTTCTGACTTAACCTCAAAGCGATCTGTGATAGATCCATTACTGAGAACCACCAATCACATACCTTGGAGCAGGCAAAGAATGGTTATGAATTTCAGTGTGCATCCAAAATTCTGAATTCTAATGCTAAAGCACTACACTAAGTTTCAAGAGAGGTGGGTTCAATCTCTGCCTCCTTCATGGACTCTGTGATTTGAGACAAGATAAGAACTATTTCATAGTTTCATAGTTGGTAGAGTTGGAAGGGACCTGGGTCTTTGTTTTCAGTCAGATGGGACTAATGATATTTTCTGCCTGGGCAGTTGTGTCATGAGGTCAAGTTCACCAATATTTGTTTGGATATAATAAAGGGCCTTAATGGAGAGATGCTGAACATATTTTTAGCTCATAATGAATATTTTCTTGTATATTTTTCTTTCATTGTATATGTCTCTGTTTTTAATATGCCTATTAGGACTAAAACGCTACAGAAATCAATCAAAATGTCAGGTTTTCTTTCCCCCCTGTTTTTCTCTGAATCATACACTCAAATGTAACTAGTATTTCTCAGCTTGCACATTACAGTCTACTAGTCTCTAGATTCAAGGCAGGAGGAGGAAGAGGCAGATGATAAAAAAATGTATGCATGAATATTTTAGCAATCTGCAATGCTCAGAAGGAAAAGATATAAAGAGTAGATGACTAATTCATGGTGTCTTGGTAAAAATATTGTTGCTTTTAAACATTGCCTCAGTATAATTGGAGTGCTTAAGGTAAATATATTTGACACCAAATATGGTCTCAAATATACATGTCATTGAATTTTCTGGCACATGGTAGCTGCCAATTCTGGGAACCTGAAGACCTCCAGGTTTCAAAAAGAACTTTCCTGTTGCCACTGTCCTGCCCAGGGGGTGTCAGTGAAAGAGATACAGGTGCTGGGGTGAGGCTGCTGACCCTAAAAATCACAAGCTTCAAATAGACTATGAAACATAGACCTCAGTGTTCTGCTTGCAGCAACTGAATAATGCTTTTTGTTCTGATACCACATGGCTGTGCTTTGAGGGGAGGGTGGGAGGGAGCTGGTACCATGAGAACAGCTGATTCTCCTTCAGCTCTGTACTATGCATCTTGAGCAGATGCAGAAGGGCCCATAGAGGATTTTTTTTCCAGAATAGCTGCTCAGCTCATTTTGGTCTTGTTGCCACAAGGTACAGAAATAGAATCTTGGACTTTTTAATTCCAATCAAAATATATCAATAGTTTTGTGTGTGCTTCAGCTAACAAAACCAAACCCTGCCCCTTATTTACACCTGTTCAGTCCCACTAAGTGCATGAGGTTGTGTACATGGGTGGATCTAGAATTGTGAAAAGGGGAGTGTAGATGGTAAGATGCATCATTACATATAAAACATTACATTTTTCTCCAGGTAAAAATAAATGAGAAATTTTACTATTATGCTAAAGACCTAGGGTGATATTATTCAGTTTAAGATTGAAGCAAAAATATATATAACTTCATTGCAATGAGAGAAAAATCATCTGCAGGACTGTGAAATAGGAGCTTTGTTACCAGGAGCAGCTAACAGATGGAAGAATTGCAAAACAAAGGACAGCCTGACTGGTGGAACATCAAGACCATTAAAAAGAAGAGAAGGTCATTAACACTTGTGGAATGAAGAGCTTAGAAGAGGGGTGGGCCAGATTGTGTCCATGGCAGACTGTAATTCCCAGCAGCCCCTGCCCGCGTCGCTATGGCTGGTTTCTATGGAGACCCCAGGAGTGGTGGGGTTGTGACAGCATGGGGTCAGTGTTTCCATGGAGACCAGCCCTAGCAGTGCAGGCAGGGCATGCAGCTGACGGGGAGCTGCTCCAGGGCTGGGATCTTGTGGCGGTGACTGTGGTCCAGAACTAGGGCAGAGCTGTAATCCACTGCCCAAATGCCCCAGGCAGGGGCATGCAGGCAGCAAATCATGGCTCTGCCCCACCTCAGAACTACACTGTCACCACTGGAAGATCCCAGCCCCAGCCCTGGAGCAGCTACCCACCCAGCTGTGCACACTGCCAGCACTGCTGGGGCCTGTCTCCATGGAAAACCTGGCCCCGCACTGTCATGGCACTGCCACTATTGAGATCTCCATAGCACAGGGGCAGAGGCTGCTGAGAAATGGAGTCTGGCCACTGGCTAGATCCCCCATTTTGCCCATCCCTGGTTTAGAATAAATTAGGTTGATGGTAATGAGCCTTGAAGTTAATTGACTCCCTCACTAGACATGCTGCTGCTACCTCAAGGGAGTTGTTTTTAAACTTTGGGTGGAGCAGCAATCAAAGGGGGTCAGAGAGGTGCAAGCAAACCAGGGTATACTACCCTGGATCCACTCCTGGTTGGATAGATATAACTTTTGATAATCTCATTCATATGGTGCTATCACTATGCACAGTATAGAAGACAATTTAAGTGAGACTGAGAAAGCATGAGGATATTGTAATGGTATCAATGGACAATTGTTGAGTTGACTTTTTCTAGCTGAGGCCATCATAGATCATTATAGAGTGATAACGAATAGTGGCTTTTAGATACATATGTATCTTAGTGATGAAAGTCAATCTGCAAGAAATGTTTTCCAAGGAGGAAGTTCTGAAGGTGTCCCAGGAGGATAGGAAAGTGACAGCAGTGTGATTAGAATGGAAGAAAGAAGGAGCTAAAAGGAGCACTCAGGTGAGCTGAGCAGACAGGAGAAAGGGCATGAAGAGACGCATCACAGGAAGGAAGAACGAATGTATATATAGACAGGAACACAGTTGAGGAAAAAGCCCAAGGATGATCAGAAGGAGTTTGAGATATAAGATAAAGGTAGGCAATGAAGAGATTTCCAGTGGTTGAGGAAGATTATTTCTAGAGACATTTTGAACAGAATGGGCTGTGATCATCGAGCAATTGGAAAGGTTGAAGTTACTCCGGTGAAAAAAATTATTCAAGAAACTCTCATGTACCACTTTGTCATAGCATACTCAGAGTGTGTGGACTAAAAATAGCCTGCATAAAAGCATTGGTTGCTTTTAGTGGGATTTGCAAATGAAGATGTATAAGAACAGATGTTACACACTTGCAGATCATAGTAATAATAATCACAGATCTACACACTTATTTAAGCATTCATATGATAAGAATTTAAGTAATGAAATTCACTGGATTTTCCCTGTCTTTTCAAAAGGCTCACGGCTGCTTTTTATACTAACACTCCCAATATGGCATGAATTTAACATGTTCTTTCTTTGGGCATGTCCGCACCCTAATTCGAGGTGTGACCTCAGTATATATAGATGTACCTAAGCATGCTTTAATCCAGCTGATATCAGTGAGCCTGTGGCAGCAGGAACTTCAGGGTGGGTTGTACAAACCTGCTTTGGAGCTAGAGATATACCTGGTGGCTGAAGCCAGAGCAACTGCAGCTTCACTCCTAGCTGGATTAATCCTATGGTATAACTGCACATACTACTGTTGTGCTTATGGGATGTAGGTGCATCCCACCTTTCACAGGACATTGTTCACAGACATTGTGTTCTGTGCAGTGGGAGACTCAAATTCGAGTCTAGATTTGAGTTTCATTTCTGTGGGTATGTAAGAAGCAAAATTATATAGGGCTATCCATATTGCATAAATGTACCATGCTTGGACATGATTGTGAGTAAAGAATTTGAAATGATACTGATCAGAACATACGGGCCAAAGAAGACGACAATAAACTGAGCAGCAGGTCATCTAATCTGGATTAAACCCTGATGAGACTCTGTAATGGCAGTTAGTGTTGAACGCAGTTTGTCCTTTGCTGCACTGGTTCACTGTTGTGTAGTGCTGCTCAGGTCAGTCCACAGCATTTCCTGCCTGTCCTGACAGCTGTTAGGTGCAGTTATATGCATAACAGAACAATTTACCCGTCCTCTGAGCTAGAGATAAGCCACTGTATTGTAATTACAATGGGGGAGATGGAGGAAAGAAAAAATATGCCAATCATTAAGGAGTTCATGGAAAACTTCAGGCTCTTTCTAACCTAGACATTGTGGCAAGCAGAAAAGTCTTAATTAGGGAACTGGTAGGCATAGAACAAGAGCTCATCCCAAATGAATTGGGGTAGGATGAGCATAAAGAAAATGCTTTTTAAAAAGTGCTTCGACTTCCACTGAGCACTTGTTCCTTAGACTTCCTTGCCTAATAATGTCACAATTTAAATGGCCCCGACTCCCAAGTAAATATGCTTTGAAGTTAACACCTCATTGAGGTATAGAGTTCATACGTTTGCTACTCCTATTATTTGTCTGGAAACCATTTTCTGCATGGCTAGCTTAACAGGACAACAGAATATTGAGTTGTATAGGGATTGAGAAGGCTATCCACACAAAGGAAAGGGCTACAAACTTCATTTATTTGAACAGAACTTCACAATTAAGAGAAAAGAGCAAAAGTCTGGGAAATGCACAATTAGAGCTATTTCTCATACTGGTGATATTTTCATTGGTCATGAAAAGGATTCTAGAGTAAAACAGTGTAGGGTAATGTTTTTTATTATGCAAAATTTTGAAAGGTTTCAAAACCTTTCCTATTCAGCACTGGGAGAAAATCAAGATCTTTTGAAGTCCTTCTCCCCACTTCCCCACAAATGTCAAGAGCAAAATACCTTGGTGGTTAGGACCTTCACCAGGAATATGGGTAGCCAGCACAGGGTTAAGCCTCTGCTCTGCTGATCTTCATCAATCCAGGTGGCTGCATCCACCACCCAGTTATTTGCTATTCTTTATTTTCTCTCTCCGCTTTGGGTGAGAAATTTCATCCTGGATTTGAGAAAACTTTTGCACAAGAGATTTTGTTTGTACATTTCCACAAAACGTTTTTGTTTTGATTCATTAGATGTTTCAAAGAACGGCTTCCACCTAGCTTTAGTAGTTATGAGGTATTTAAAATAATGACCATGCAAAAAATGCCAATCTAAATTATCATTACCTGTGCTAGAGTAGAGCCTAGAGATTAAAATCAAGACTACAGCTGTAATGGGATTCACTCACACAGCAAAAGACAGCTCCTGCCCCCAAATTATGTAATCTAAATGGGCAAGACAGAAAAACAAAATAGTAGCTCCGTTTTACAGGTTAGGAGCTGAGAAATTAGGTCACCTAGACTGTCTTGCAGACATGAACTCATCTCTAAATCTCAGTCCAGGGCTTTGAACATAAAACCATCCTTCTTTTGTAAGTGTGTCATAAAGGAGATAAACTAGACACCAGAAGAATGATGTAAACTGAAATGTTTCAGAACCTGTTTGTTTCAATCTATCCTCCCTGTGCTCATTAGAAATACAGCTTCCAAGTGTATTTTCATGATGGTCTCTATTCCAACCAAGTAGTTGGTCCAATAAAGTATCACCCACAAAAATCTTTGCCTCTCATATAGTTACTGGTGATACGTTCCTGATACTAAAATGGCCTGAGTGCCAGGAGTTAAATGCTTTCTTTCCTCACCACTAAAAGGTAAGGCTCTACCACCTCCCTGTCAAGTTTGGCCCTGCCCACTGATTTCTGCTTAGCACATTACCGAACGCAGGCCAGGTCTATAAATATTTCTCCACTAAGCCTGGTACCACTGCCAAAAAGCATGATCCTTTCTGTCCACTCCTGCTCAATCTATCACTAAGCCGCCAAATTAGGCAATGTAGACAGTTTAGGGCAGCCTGAGAGCATGCACCTCTGCTCTGGAGCTATGTCTATGAGGAACAGGGACACACATTCTGTTCCTTGGTGGCAGTTTTGGGCCTGGCGGAGAAGCAGTGGGAACCCACTGACCGGGGAAACGTCTGTCCTTCGCTGCACCAATCTGAACATTGCCTGTATTAAATACATACCTCACAGAGTTCTAATTAATGGGTGAGATCCTATTTTCATTTTTCCATGGAGTTATTCAAGATTTATGACACTGTAAAAACTATTGGAACTCAGTCTAAAGTTTACAGGTTTTTATCCTTTGACAAAAGGGCGAGTGTACTTTTTGTCAGCTCATATAAAGTGAGATATCCTTTAGACAGTTGTACACACAAGAGAGTCTTGTGGCATATGAACCTGTTTAGGGTTTGGAAAATCCGCTGAAGGCAATTTTGTATGTTTTTGTCAATGCACTGAAAGGCGTGAATCACCGTTTCCACAGAAGTCAATTGAAGTGTTAAAGACTTCCATTCCATTTACAGAAATGAAAGTAGTAGTTTTCAAAATGGCTGGATGGGAGTGAAACAGTTCCATAATCTTGGGAATCCCATGCATCTAAAACTGTCAGGTCCTAGTGACTGGTCATGCATTCTTGTGTAGTTTAATAAACTTTGAAAAATGCATGGCATCATCTTTTCTAGCACCACATAGTACAAGAGCATGGTACTATATGGCATTATAATCATAATAAGCATTTTAAGAATCTAGAAAATAATCATATAGTATAACAAGAGCTACCATATTTGCTCACATATAGCACATACCTTTCTTGCATGTATTAAGCAGGGAAGCTGATTTTTCATCCAAAATAGAAGCTGTCTGATTTGATTCCTGCTCCACAGTGCAGCAGATTTGGAATTACTGTTTCAGGCAGCTGAGGGTGTCAATGGCCAATTAATGCGCCACTGAGGCAAAGGCCCAGTGTTATTCACTTTGCAGGTGCTAACCATCATCTCTCCTTTTTGATTGTCATTCCACTAATCAAGCTAACCTTTCTTAGGGCAGTTTTCCTGTCTGCTAGGACTTCTGGTTTTTTTCTCCTATGTAAAAAGCTCTCTAGCTCTTTTTAAGATCATAGATCCACCAACACAGACCAGACTTTAGCAGCAGCTAGAATTTTAGCTAAGCAGGAAAGGGAGGATGAATTAGCTAAAGATTAGGCTTTATCCCTGGTCTTTACCACTGTAACCCTGGAAAAACTATTTTCCCTCGTAAGGCCTTTCAAAAACATATTTGGTATTGTGTTATAGGCAAGAAGATTCACAAAGGGAAGAGGTGCCTAACTCCTCCTGTCAAACCTAAATTTCCTAGGTGTCTGTTTTCTTCAGCCTCTCATACTTCATGTCCTAGTAGTTTGAGCACTTACTTTTGGTGAGATTGTGCCAGTTTTAAATTGCTTCTCTGAAAATAATTTCTCTAGCCTAGATATTCATTGGGTATTGGAGGGGACTGGGTCCCAGTGCCCAAAAGTGTTTATTTAAGAACTGTTTATTAAAGCATGTATGTAATTTACATGAAATATGAACTGATTAATACATAGAAAGAGACTTGGGAACATGGATAATCCCTCTCCTCCCAAGTGAATGCCTTTACCTTAGGTTATAGGGTCATGCCCACTTTTGTTGTTTCCTTGTGGTCCAATGAATCTGCCATTCTTTTCTGCACAGTGAAACAGCTAATAGGAGGAGCGCAGAGTTTTCCCACACCTGTTAGTGGGAAGTAGGAGATGTGAATCAGTAGCACTTTGTGGGGAAGTAGGAGATGTGAATCAGAATCCCTATCTTAAGAAGAGAATTGAACCTGGCTTTCCCCGCATTTGGGTTAGTGCTCTTAAACAGGTAAAAGCAGGGCAGCACCTGCAGCTGTGTCTTGAAGGAAGTGAATGACTTCTGCTCTGTTTTTTGACAGCAGCAAATTAGCTGCCTAACATCAGGAGACAGTGCCAGGCTATGAAAACTCTTTTGACATAAGCACCTCCCTAAAGCTTGGAGTTAACCCCTAAGAGGAGTGGGAGTTCAGACACACCTCTGTCTTCATTGTTTTCAATTGGTCAGTTTAAGCATCTCCCTTTTCAGCCTGCTGGTTATTGTGAATTCTGTTCTAAGTTAGCCTCTGCACATACTTTGCATGTACTGTACAGTGAGTTTAGGCACTTTATTATGAGTTTTGGATTCCTTGCCAGGAATCAGATAACTAGAAGTTAAGTTTTGTGTTCCTTTGTGGATCTAAGCAGAGCTAGAAACATTTGACATATGGGAGCCCCAAGCAAAGGCTAAGGTAGGGTCCCTCTTACCCACGCAGTGGATAACGTGTAGTTGTATAGCCCAGGTTGTATGGCTTAAAACCGGCTTGTATAGCCTACTATAGCTCTGGTTGCATGCCTTAAAACCAGATCCTTATCTAGACTTACTTGACAAGGTTACACAGGAAGTTTGAGATCTCTGGAACCCAGGGTAGCACCCTAATCATAAGACTGCCCTCCCTGGCTTTACATATAAGGATTACATGGATAAGACCAATGTAAGGGTTGAGTGAAAACTACCAAAACATTCCCATAAGTATTCACTCCAATTTAAAAATAGGTTTGCTTTGTCCTCACTTATGTTTACACTGCAACTTTACTTACTTGCAAGACAATTGCTCACACTACCCATTTGGTTCCTTTAGGTTACTCTTTAAATTATGTAACAAAATCACTTCTGTTTCTAAAATTACAGCTTTTACAGTGCACAAAAAGTATTGTCTCAGTGGAATACTTAAAGGGAAATTAAATGATCCATCCTTAGACCATTTCTGATCTGATATGAAGAAATTAATCAAAGTAGGATTGTAATACACAACATTAACAGTTATTGGTTTTAGAATAGTAGCATATTCATCAGTACTTATCTCCCTGTTTGCAGTTTCCCCCTCAGCCTCATGATAATCTTAAAGGGAAAATCCTGATTATTTTAAATGTAACAGATAATATCTTACATATGTAATCAGGGAAAAGCTCTTAAATAGCATATTTTTATCTAAAGTAAGTACTGTATATATTGTGTGTGTAACTTATATATACATATGCATACAATAACACATTCATATTGCAAGAGATATTTTTCTTTGTCCCAGATCCTTTTTCCTATGAAAATCCTCAGTGAATTGACTTTTCACAGATTTACACAACAGTTTTGAGAGTGTAACCTCCTATCAACCATGGAGTAGCAGCTGAGCTGATATAAGGTTGCTATCATAGTCAATATAGTATTGTCTCATTGATGGATCAGTTACAGATCAACTCACCATTCCCCTAGATCTTAAAGTACCACCCATGCAACTGTATAAAAAGCTCCAAAGGACTACTGAAAATGCTTCACAGGGAATATACACTCAGGGGCCAATGGTGGTGTGTAGCTTCTTTAAGACCTTTTGCCTTGGTTTGAAAGTCTTACAAATAGAATTCCTGTTTTTTCTTCTCATTTCCTCACAACTTCTCTAATGAAAACATCTGGCCAGCTATCTGCACTAAAGCTATCAATGGCAGCAAACAAACCCCATATTTAATGTGCTCCAAGAATTTCCTGATCAGTACCTTATCAGATGTAAAAAATAATAATAATAATATTGAGGGCCAAATAAGACAAAGCACTGCAGGGACCTTACATGTGGTGACCTTTGTGAAGGGAATTAACATGAAAGAGGGTTCAGCAGTAGGGTAAAGGTCAGGTCAGATCAACTCTCAAGTTCACTCTTATGTTCTGATACATTTTCTTAAAGTGGGAAGAGCATTGTAAAAGTAGGCTGTGGGAAGAAGCGGTCACCAGGGGGGTGATCGCCAGTGTCAAGGGTGGTGGCCTGAATTTTTCTTCTGTTGCAGCTTTTCCTCCTGAAGCTGTCAGGCTCCATAATTTTCAAGTAAGATTGTCAATTTTTAATATAAACACTCAGCACTCTAGGTCTGAATTGCACTTTTGTTTGGAGAAATCTAATGATACCGGTCACTGTTCTGTGCATTGGAAGTTTGTCTAAAATCACTACCCTCCTTTAGGATGCAGTGGGGTTATGATCAGGGTGATGTGGAATGGTCAAATATCCTAGAGTAGTGGCACCCCACAGGCTGGATGAGTGGTATGGGATCAGTCTGTGGGACCAGTCTAGCAAGTGGCCACAGCCTCATGTGCCAAATTGGGCCCTGGTCCTATGCACCATATTGGGACAAAGCCCTGACCCCACACACTAGATGTATTGGGCCCTGACCCTCCATACTAGATGGCCCCATGCATTGGTTAGGCCCTGGTTCCACATACCAGATGAGTCCCTGGCTCCATGAGCAGGATTGTATGCCATCCCAGTCCTCCACCCTAGATCAGGCCCCAACTCTGCATGCTGGATTGTGCCTGTGGTCCTGGCTCATGCAAGGTCATGTCATCTGGCCCACGGGGCTTGGACATTTGGCAGTAGGGGAGTGATGGCAGTTTTAATTGCCACTGCTCCTCCACCACCAAATTTCTGGACTTGTGGGGAGCCCTGCAGGCCAGGAGAATGACTCCATAGTCTTAATCTGGCCTGTGGGCAGGAGGTTGGCCATCACTGATCTAGAAATTTAGAGGCAAGAACTCCTACTGCTGCTACTCGCTTTAAATGGATGTGATATGTTTTCTCTCACAAGCAAATAGCACCGATACCTAGTACAGAGGCTGTCATAGTGCCAGCCTGTAGGCACTCCTTATAGATAGGAAGAAGCATAATGGAGGGAGGTAGTTGGATAGACAAAGACACAGAGACAACCAGAGTTCAGGTGGTTTACTGAATAAGTGAGTGAATCTGGTTTTAGCTCTTGTGTTGATGGTCTGTGCATTAAATAGCCATTTCAATACAATCTGAGGCCAGTATTCCCTCAGAAGTGTTACAGGCATTTTAGCAGTCATCAATCCTTGCACCTAGATGAACACTGGGCAGAAATTATGGCACAGTAAATTCAATGGGAATATTGTTATTTCATTCAACATCTGCAGCTGAGGGCATAAATGCATAATGCCTGCATACCCTATGCCAGGTGTGGGCAAAATACGGCCCAGGGGCCAGATTCAGCCTGGCAGGTGCCTACCAGTTGCTTGTAACTCACCCACTGCTACCTGGGGCAGCCTGCACCAAGCTCCTGCCCGCGCCTGCAGGCCAGTGTACACAGCTTCCCCGGGGGCTGCTTCAAGTGCAGCTGCAGCTACACAGGTGCTGCTCAGCACCCCCTGCCTCCTATGGCTCCTGTTCCAGGCAGAGGGGAAGCTTCAGCTGGGCATCTTCTGCCCAAGTGCATGGGTGTCCAGATGCAGCTCCAGCTCCTGACCACTTTCCATGCACTCCACCTGCCTGGCCTGATGAGCAGACACCTGCAGGCAGCCAAATAGATGGAAGGCAGCCTGGAGCTGGATCCCCACATACCAGGGCAGGAGCTGCCCTGATGCAGCTTTCCCCTGCTTGGCTGGGCATGTGGTGCCCAGAGTACATCCCCACAGCAGCTACCCTTCCCTGCATTACCTGCTGCCCTGAGTGGTGCAGCAGAAGCAGGAGGAGGAGCAGGAGGAGCTGCTGGAGGTGGGGGAAGCTAAGCAGTACCCAAGAGGCTGCAGTAGCATGAGTGGGAGCACAGCATGGGCTGCCCAAGGCAGGAGACAACAAAGTGCCATGGAGGCAGCCACAGGCTGGATGGGGGAGTAGGCTGCACCTGCACCACACCGGTGAGCTCTGCTGCCTGTGCCCCCTGTCCCTGCTGCCTTCCTTCACCCGCAGCCAGCTCCTGGAACCTAGGGCATAGGTCCCCCCTGACACCCACACATACCCCATATCCCGCACTCCCCAGCACCCCAACCCCTCACACACCTCCCTAACCCCCAACAGCTACCGCACACACCCCCAAACCCCCCACACCTCCCACACATACCTCCCACACCCTCCCATATACCCCACTTCTCACATACACCCCCCCACACACACACCCTACAACTCTCTACACAATATACAAGAGCAAGACTTTATTTTGAGTTATTATGCAATTGTCTCTATGTACACTACTCAAAAACACATACATCAGGACAAAAATATTTTTTGAAATAAAATTAAAATCTGTTATAGTAGATGTTTGATTTTTAGCATATGGTTTGGGTTTTTTTGTGTCTATAACTTGTTAAAATGATATCTTCTGAAAGATTTTATGCGAGGCCCCCAACAGCTCGTCAAAATTTGTTAAGACACCTTCTAGGCAAAATAAGTTCCCACCCCTGCCCTATACGTATCTAAAAGCTAGCACTGAAATAATTGTCAAGATCTGCCTTCGCTAAGAAGGCAAACCAGAACCTTTTGTTTATTTCAGGTAGAGTGCCTGGATATCTTAACTTGAAAGGTAAACTCTTTGTGAGAAGAGTATAGTCTTATTTCTTGTGTTTCCAAACACATCATTAATAGTCATCAGCTTCTTGTAAGTCCAACCTTTCTGTTTGTTTAAAAAAAAAACAATAGTTTTTAATAGTTTTAATAGTTGTTAAACTATTTGCACAGTTCAGAATGCAGAGAGGAGGAAGTCAAGAAGAGTGAAAACATGAGAAATGGGGCCTATTTTAAGTCCAAACTTCAATGATATTTTCAGGGACAAGGGAGTCTGATCTAGGGATTTTGTTCAGCTTGCTACAGAAGCAGGGGCCAGATATGGATCAGAACTTCCTTAGCAACAGCTGCTGTTTGGATCTGGGGTTTTGTTTCAGGGCCATCAGCTTTGAAAGACACACACATGAGCATACATGCATTAGCTTGCCCACACACATGCACGCACACACATTCCTATACAGCAGTATGAAATAGAAACTCACTGAGAAGATATTACATTGCATCAATGATTTTGCTCCTAAAACATCATCTTATGCAACTTGCCTTTGTCTTCTGCCTTACCTTGGGAAGCAGAATCCTAAAACTTGGGAAAATATAACAGCATATTATAGGGTAGTATACAAGCTTTTAGGGACTAAGCTTCCTAATCACTACCTTATGGCTCATAAAAGAAGCAATCTGATACCAAGTACCAAGAGAGGCTGTTATTCCTCTGCTTTATCCTGTACCACTCTAAATGTTAGAACAATAAATACATTTATCTCTTGTTTAAGATCACTTAAAATAAGTTGTTTTAATTAAATATTCAATCTATCTATCTACACTAAGTGATTAAGTGCTTCTTCTTTCAGTGAAAGAGAAGAGATTACCACAGGATGTGACTGGCTGAATCATAGACAGAACTAGAGCTGACTGAAACTGGTGAAACTGTTTCCACCTAATTTCTCATGAAAATATTACAGTTTGATTTTGGGTGATGCTGCTTCTCTTAAGTAGAATTTTCCTACCCAATTAGATTAAGTGGCCAATTCATTAACATATTAGACTTTGTATGTCAAATTTGAAAACTACTTAGAATGTTTCTTCTTTTTTGGCTCAAAAATGTATTTGAGCAAATATACTAAAGAGGAGAAATGTGGTAAATTTTGTTTCAGTATCCCCTTTTTTAAAATTCATAACAACATTTGTTAAAATGAGTTGTTTAACAACTAATTGTACCTATCTCATACGTGGCTACAGCAAAGATGCTGCTTTTAAGGTTTCTTGATTTTAAAATAATATTTATCAGGCTTTTCTTTCATACTAAGCTTTTTTCATTGCTGTATGTTTTAGAAATCACTCTGATAGGTTTATTATTTTATTACTAACTATATCACTTTTTGGTAAGAGAAGAATAGCCATGTCAAAAAGCCTTTCTATACACTGCAGTACAGCTGTGGCAGTAGCTCTGCTATGGTTTTTATAGGTTTGGTTTTCTTTTTAACTCCCCCTAACCCAGTAGCTAAATTGATAGATCTGATGGAAAACTAAAACATGCTGGCACAGGGCAGGCAGACATTGTAGACATACAATTCAGCTAATTTATTTGGATTCCTTACCTGCAACCTCCCTGCTGTTTTAGTACTGGGGCCTTTCTTGGGTAGAGACAGGCAAGCATGCTGTGTGGTAGTTTTATTGTGATGTGGACAAATGATCATAAGGCACTAGCTAGAAACCATCAGACATGTTAGCTCACAATGCTAGTGTTTAGAGGGAAATATATTATTATTGTGCCACCTTATCCCCCACCTCAATCTGTACAATGTGGGCAGAATGCCACCTTGAGAGTTGACTCCTGTTGTCTGTTAGGTTTTGGCTGCAATCTGTAACCCTTTCCTAGGTAAGATCAGAGGGCATATCATCACAAGATGAAGTGAAGGGAAGGAAGGGAAGTGGTAATGCTGTCTTAAGTACCCTTGATTAGATGTACTATTCCATGACTCAGCACTGATCTTGCATGCTGTCTTCTCTTCCCATTTTTAATATACCCCATGTATTGCATGCTGTCTGTGTGAGAGTGGGGAAGAATACCTATATCTGCTAAATAATACCCACATGTATATAGTTGCTGCTCAATATAGGTTAGCTCGACATTTTGGCTCAGGAGTCAAAGGCAGTTTGTTGTGGTACTAGCCCCATCACTGCTGTGTGTATTTGGCCACAGAAGCTGGTGTGTCTGAACCCTAATGGGCTGTTAGGTTTGTTGTTGTAATGGGCTGTTAGACTTGCTGTTGTAGTTCAGTGGTAGAGTCCTTGCTTGCCACACAGGAGACCTGGGTCCAAGTCCTGAATGTGTATATAACTGCAGCCATCGAGGCACTGCATGTCTGGATCTCAATGGCCTAAAGGAGGGATGGAAGGTCTGGGCAGCCTCTACTCTCTGAAAAGGCATATGTGTGAAGGTCCTGATGACTTCTCATACATACATCATGATCCAGAAGGATTGATGGTTATCTACTACTACTGTTAGGCTTGGGTGGACCTTTGACTTGACTTGAAGACTGCCACTTGCTGATTTCCTCTCTAATGCAAAGACCATTGTGCTCTTTTTAGCATCTCAGGATACATTTTTTTAGAAGTGCTTCAAGCAATGTCTGCATCACTTCTGTACAGGAGAAGAGATGACTTGTGCCCTTTAAAGTGGTTACGTTTCAGGTGGTTACATTTCCATGTTCAGTGTGCATGGACTGTGCCTGCCATGCTTTACTATGGGGCTCCCTATGGTGATTAGAAGGCCCTGTGGACATGCCATAAATGACTAAGAAGCCTCAGACCAATTGGAAGCCAACCAGAAGTGTTTGTTTTGTACAAAAACACCATTCTATCCCTGGTATACTTCTACTGGAGTTATAGCTGTGGCAATTTTGGCCTACCATGTTAACAACGACTGATATAAGCAATATTGTTTATACTGCTCTTTTGCATTGTCAGTATTAGTTTCACCTTTTTGTCTGTTTCCATGCCAACATATGTGAAAAGAAAATGTAATGTACTTTGGTGAAAAAAATCTGGGAAATGTGATTTTTTAATGTGCCGCCCCTCAGAACATGGGTGGGCACAAGAGAATGAGAAGCATAGCAGTAGAGAGGCTTAGAAAGCAAACACAAGCATATAAGGCCATACCTAGCAGTGCAAATGGGACGGAATATAGCCTTATATGGCCAGCTAAGAATTCCTACAGCATGGGCGAGTTCCCAGTTTGTGCCAGCTCCTACATCTGTGCCAAGGATAGGGGCCACGTTGGGGACAGGAGGGAGGACTGCTACTGCATTCCATTTATTCTCAGCTAGTCCCTTGGGTCCCTTGGGATCATTCCTAGCTGGCATCAGTTAGGTGTCACCAGGCTGTTCTGACTTGTGTCAGGGTGGAGTTAAGCCAGTCAGAAAAACAGGGATTTGTGTACTGCATACATGGCTCTTGGCTGCAGCTGAAAATGTAATGTCTTTAAAACACAAATTAATGTCCCTCTCTAGAATAATATCAGTGAAAATACAATTCTTTCAGATTAGGTGCAAAGCTAATGTATTACTGGACTTTGCTGTAGCACAGAATTCCATTTACTAAGGACCACGTAGACTCTCTTGCAAATAACATTTACATTTACAGTAAGATAGAATAGTGAACTCCATGTTTTGCTAGAGAAATATATATATTTTTAACTTTCATATGGAAAGGAATGTTAGAAAAGCTGTTTCATAAAATGGGTGAATAATAATAATAATAATAAAGCTAAAATTAGCATTTCTCCACACTCAAATTTTCCAGTTCAAATGTTTACAATACATGTGATCTTCATGCTACACTTTCTTCTTTCAAATCTTAGTATTTTTTATTGGGACAAGTTTCATTTTACTGCCTTGTTTTCTTGTAAAGCCAGCAAGTTAAAACAACAGGATTTAATTTGGGATTGGCAGTGCAGCTAAAGGATAAGGCACTGCATGGCCCCCCTTTTATCTTTTTCTTTTCCTTCCTCCTCCTGCTTCCCAGTCTCCTTGAGGTGTTCCACTTTGCCACTGTGCTGCTCAGCTTATTGACCTAAAAAATCTTTGCAGGTGATTTATAGAACCCTTTGGTTATTATATGGCTAATGATTCATGGAACTTCATTAAATACCAAGTATGTGCCTGCTTACTGTCTGTGCACACTGCATATTAGAACCTTTGCCCTCCCCCTTTGCAAATTGCGCCCATTAAAGTCCCAGACAAAAGGTCCTCTCAGTAGCTTACATATTTTCCCACATGTGAGAGAGCAATTGGAAACTTCCTCTTGATAACTAAAAACTTTTGAATTAGAATTTATGAGAAGGGTCTTTTGGTCTCGTTGCCTAAGGGCTGAAACAGATCCCAGTGTGTACAAGCGCTCCTTTGATGCGTGGAGCTGCACAGGGTAACATTTTTGAACAGGATCAAACAGTGTAATGCAGGGACAATGTGTGGAGGCCCTTACTCTGACACAAGGAGTCAGAGCCAGTGTTTTTTCTAGGCTAAAAATGTAAAAGTACATGTCCTGGGTAGCAACACACTTTATATTCTTTTTAATTGCAGTAAAATCAGAGATAAAATAATGGCAGTCACTGTTACAACTTCCTTTTATTTAATGGCTTTTTTTCCTCTAGAAATGCTTTGAAGCTGATTTTACCTTTGGGAAAATGATGCATATGTGTTAAAGGAAAAGCTATCAAAAAGAAAATAATGAGCTGACGTTTCAAAGGTGTAAATCAGCATAGCTGTCCTGCAGTCAATGGAGTTACACCGATTTTCTCAAGCTGAGGATCTGCTTACATTTTTTAAATGACTTCACCCTCTGTTTATCTTTCTATACATCTGGTAGGATCATCTGCAGTTAAGTTACTTATTTTCCATATATTTCTCAATAGGACAATGACCTCACTTCAGATAGGTACATAAATGCATGCCTTATTTTACCTCTTAAATACTCCCTTTTATTTCAGTGGGGTTCACAAGAACTTAAAGCAGGGGGTGTCAAACATCTGGCCCGCGGGTGAGATGCAGCCTGTGGCACTCTGGCATCTGGCCCTTGATGCTGTTTCTGGGTCTGATCAAACTGTTTCTGGGTCTGATCCAGGGCCAGTCCATGGGCCCGATGCAGCCCAGAGTCCGTTTCCTTCCTTCCCCTCTACCTCCTCCCCTTCCCCCAGCATACCTCATCTGGCAGCTGCTTCAGTCAAAGTGGGGCTCATGCTGTATTCAGCTCAGACCCCAGAGTGGTTGGGATGGGCGCTGTGGGCTGTGTGGTCCGGTCAGAGTGGCAGCTGCACTACATGAGGTGGCTGCTCCAGCTGGACAGCGCTGCATCTGGTGCCCACTGTGGGACGCTGGCTGCACACAGCACCTGCTTCAGCTGGTCTGGGACCTATGCTGCAGGCAACATTCACAGGCACCGCATGCAGCCCAGATGTGGACTGGCTGGAGCAGGTATTGTGTGTAGCACAGACCTGGAGGTACTGGGGTAGACATAGCTGGACTGTACTGCACACAGCACCCATTGCAGCTGCTTGGGAATCTGTACCATGAGCAACATGGGCCCCTGACCAGCTGGAGCGGCCATTGCATCAGGTATGTAGGGGGAATGGCTGATCCAGTCTGTGGAGCAGCCCCATGCCACTCATCTGTCCTGCAGGGCCCACTGGCTGAAAGGTAGGCACATGTTGAACCACCCTGCTACACTGGGGCCTGTATGGAAAAGATCCTGATAACTGGAGTTGCCATCGCTGTACAACAGTGTAAGAAGATCATTCAGGATTTTTGTTCAAATGCTCTATAAATAGTATTTCACTCTTTTTCAGCTGACATTAAGCAGGTTCCAGTGTGTCTGTGTCTGTAGACATTTTGTGTGTACGAAAAAGGAGGAGAAGGCAAGAGATGAAACAGCTTCATGATACGTGGCAGGCTGCTCCCAAATCACAAACAGACAGTAATGCAAACTGGTCACATTGTATAAAATGTATCCACCCTATTATCCTGGTGAAAAATCTGTCTTCAACAGCGAAACATGATAGATTCATGTATGTATTATATGCATGTGTTATAACAACCACATTGCAGGTTATTAGCTAGAAGAGAGATTTTAATAAGTGAAAGCGTCACTTTTAAAATACTTACACTGCCTGGAATGGCAGCAGCTTTTTATCTTCGTGTGACTGGCGAGTTCCTGGTGCAGCGTTCACACCCCACCCCATTTATTAATTATATGGTTCTTCTGGACAAGACCTAAAAAACTGAGGTCCTTTTTATTTCATGTGGGCCTTGAAAATCAAAGGAATGTTTCGAAATGTATATAAAATGTATTTGTATATGTATGTGTCTTTATCCCAAATGCCCTTCCTCTCCATTCCCCAGTAAGATAAAAGCTACCCTCCAAGTCAGAAATGTCTGAACCTCAGGGGTGATCTTTTAAGAACAGATTGTGTAGGATTTCAGCATCCTCTGGGATAAAAAGTACTGTTTAAACATTCTGGCATAATCTAACTGCCAAATCAGAGACCTGCTGAAGTTGGTGGGTCATTAGTAATAAGTCCTTTGGGGCACAGGTTGTTTTTCTTATCTCTGTTCATACAATTCCAAAACAATGGGGTCTCTGTCCTATTAGTGTGTTTGACCTTAATTTGGGTGGTTGTTTATTAATAATAATAAGTATGACTAATAACATCTGTAAAATGCCATCAGATGTCCTCTACAGTTTAGCTTTGACAGCTTATTTATTGGGTAAAGTGACTCTGTGTTGACTATATCACATCTCTGTCATTCTACATGGGCCATATTTAGTGAGTTTCCAGCCAAATCCTGCATGACAGCAGGATAAACACTGAAGAAATATTGCTGGGCTTCTTTGAATAGGTGGACTCCATCACACAGAATGTACTAAATAGTGCACACGCTCCTCTTTTTCTTATTTTGACCCTGTCCTACCAGCATGGGTTCTAGACATTGGTTCAAATATAACTGGCTTCACTACCTGACTCAAAGAAGTTTTGGGAGAAAAGGAGCAAAGATATGTCAAGAGAAGAATTCCAATTTAAAAAGTGAAAAAGAGGGAATAGAGAACAGGCGACATGAAACAAACAAATGCGAAGGCTGAGAAAAAGGGAGGAGATAAATAAGTTATCATAAAAAAACAACTCTGGACAAAATTCTGCATTGAGCTGTAACTGTGTATTCTCAGTGGAAACACAGAATAATTCAGCAAAGACTTGGAACCATCAAGACAACACATAATTTTTGAGATGCCAACTTTTTTTTGCAGTCAAGCAATGTTCTCTCCTCCGATATTACCTGAGTAATTGCTTCACTGGAAGCAAACAAACATACACTTCTAAAAGTTGACTCACCTATGGTCAACATTATAGGAAAAATGGACTAACAAACTCAAGCTGGCTCTGTGAACTCCTTAAAATAGCTTGAGAGAGTTGCAAAACCTCAACTTCCATGATTTATACCTTTTCTTAATGGTTGCCATGTGGTTCTTCACAATATAATAGAAATTATATCAGTAGAGGACTGTGGTCATTAGGCACTGTGGTCATTTAAGCAAAAAAATAAGAGAAACTAGGAGCAAAGTTTAGGTAGGAGATTAATTAGATCTTAGCAGGTGTAACTAACTAAGCATAAAGAGGAAGGATTCAATGATACTATGATCCAATAGCACCAACTCTTGCTTTCCTCTGTAAATTTAAATGCAACTTCCCTTTAAGTGAAATCTAATTTTGTTCTGAACAAGCACCCAGAAGGCGGACAGTCATCTAAACCTCAATTCAGGGAAGAATTTAAGCACATGCCTGGATTTAAGCAGGACGAGACTTAAACACCTTCTCAAAGTAGGGCATGCTGAAGTGCTTTGGAGAGGGCAGTAGATGAGATTCAAAAGATCTAGGACCTTTCTATCTAGATCTTTTGAACTTTTTGAAACTAGGAGATTGGATGCTTATCTTGCTGGGATCCTATGACCCCAGCTGACTTCCTGCCCTTTGGGCAGGGGGCTGGACTCGATGATCTTCTGAGGTCCCTTCCAGCCCTAATGTCTATGAAATCTATGAAATCTAGGAGCAAAGTTTAGGTTTAGCAATTCACAATGATGGGAAGCATAATTATCCCTATTATGCCCATCATTGCGAATTGCTTTGAAAATGACAAGTGATTACTGCTATGATTAACCATACTTTCTGAGACTGAAATTTTTTAGACTGGCTTTCTTAATGGATCTCTTGTACTTGCTCTTTTGAGTCAAGCGGGAAATACCATGAAAAGAGAGAAAGTAAGATACATGCTTGTGATCACAACTAGTTTTAACCTTCCTTGGGCCACAATAGGATCAAGATTTATATGAGAGTCTTCATGGTAATTCCCACCACCTCTGAAACATTCTACACACCTACCTGTCACAGATATCACTGTGATTAAAAATACTGCATTGTAAAATGGCATTACAATAGTATCAGATCCTAAGCTTGTGCTATTAGTAAAGTCACACAAGTCATAGAAACTGCTTAACTTTATAACAGCTTAATATCTGGCTTGGCAAGAACTGATTCATCAGGTAAAGCCTGAGGGGGTCCTACATGCAATTCTTACAAATACAAAATATTCTTAGTAAAGTCAGTAAGACTACTTATGTGTGGAAAGTTTTGCAGGATCAGGGCCTTTATTCCTAGCCTTTCCTGTGCAGCGCTGTGTTACTATTTGGCTGAAAAAGACTGAGTCAGTAAAGAATCTATTACTGATGATAATTCAGAGTTTTTTACATTCTGCCTACCTTAAGCCAGAGCTTATTCTCCAGCTTCCCTATGATGGGTTTGGAACCAAGGCCATGAGCCTGTGGATATGTGTTCAGGATGGTTATTATTTATGATGCATCTTACTGGGAAAACTAGTATAAAGTGGTGTTCCGGCAATACATTTATCCCATGACCTACTTTTATGAATAACATGCTGAAACATGGCCCACTTGATTTAAACCTTTGTTGCCTGTTCTGATGGATATAGTGTCTGGCTTAGCTTATACAATACAAGCTAGGATTTGTGCAAAAATGTGATGTGTATTAGTGCAAGGTATACAGATGGTAATGCTTTTGTTATTACTAAGCACACATTAAGATATTTACCAAAGGACCACATGTAAGGTCCACAGGTTTTGGAAGCCACTCTGTTACATCAGCTAATAGGAGTAACCATTTTGCTGCATTTACTGCGTTACTGACAGGGCTACTGGAGTTTGAATAGGCAGTTACTTAGGTCTCCTATACATGTGCAGGGAGGCTGCTCCCATGCGCTAGCACATTGGAGCAGACTTAATTAGCCAAGTCTGCTGGAGCATGGTAATTATTGCGCTCCAACAGACTCCAGCATCACATGTATCAGTGTCCCCACACTGAAAAATGGCAGTGAAACACTTTAGAGCTAATTTGATGAGCTTTAGTTTTGCCACCATTTTTCAGGGACACTGATGCACGTGATGCTCCGGGTACTTTAATTAGCATGGATCTTGGAGCTGTGCTTATTAAAGTGCCCCCACAGTGCGCTACATTTCAGAGCTCAATGGTGCTGAGCACCCATAACTTCCTGTTACGCTGACTGTTGTTGAGGTCCCTATGAGTCTTACTTTTGGTCCAGGATCACATTGTGCTAAGTGCTGTATAAGCAAAGAATCAGCACCTCTCAAGACCATGTCCTCAGGGGAAATTCCGCTTCTGGAGACTAGCCCTATAATGTGAATGGAAAAGCCAGGAGATGACCACATGGAAACAAAGGAGTGGAGAGATAGGGACAACCAGGGAAATGGGATGGCAAAGAAAATAGGTTTGGGAGAATGGATGGGAAAATTATGATCACTATATCAGCCATTAAAATGCCATCTCTGAAGTGGATGCTGGTAATTTTTAAACAACATAAGATATTTTCCTTACAGTTTATGTCAGAAAGGTTTAAAAAGAATTCTATATCATCTGGATATTGCAAGAACATTTTAAATTGGCAGTGTGATTACCTGGTACATGCCCTATTCTCCCACCGTTGTCAATAGGAATTACTTGTAGCATGCAATGGAGACACTTGATTCCTGTGACTTGGTGAGGGGTAGAATGATCAAGTGCCCCCAGCACTTGCAAAAGTGCTATGCAGATTTTTAACTACCACACATGGCCAGGAAAGAGAACATTGATTTTTCATTCCATCTCCAAATATTTTTAGTACCAATCAGGGCTCAGCCTGTAACACTAGTGGGTCATGACTTCTCTATGCTTTTGTTAGCACATCAGATTATAAAATTACTCTGTAACTACAACTGCAGGCTTCTTTGACATCATCTAGAGTTTTGCACAGAGAAACAGGAATATATCTAGCATCCTGATTCAGGAAAGCGCTCCTTTATGTTCTAAGTCTTGAGGAGAATTACATGTATACTTGAAATTAAGCACATGCTTAAGTGTCCTTCCTAAATATACATTGCAGAATTGGAGCACGAAGCTGGTTGAGAACTGAGGGAGGGGTCATTTTACAAACAAACTTCTAAAAATGTTCAGCATTGCAAAGCAAAGGGCCAGACGATTTTACTCTGCTGCATAATGGGCACATCTACAAGAGCCATTTACTGTGGCACTGACTAATTAGCTCTGCAGTAAAGTCTCAACATCTACATGTGCAGTGCCATAGGTTAGTACTTGTAAATACAAATACTATTCTACAGTGGCATTATTTAGTGCACCACAACACATGTGTAGATGCTGATGGGGCTGACCAGGGCATGAGGGTGCTTCAGTGTGGGGGGGTACCTGCCAGATGGCCCCTCACTGAAGCACCCTTGTGCCCCAGCCAGCCCCTCTGCAGCGTGTTGTGTTGGGCCAGGTCGAGGCAGCCTAGTGCTAGCAGGCTGACCCCCTGGGTCCCCTGCCACCTGGGGCTGCTCCATCCCAGCTCAATGTGCTGCGGGCTCAGGTGCACATGTAAACACAGCACCCAGGAACAATAAACTCTGACGTGACCTGTGCCAGAGTTTATTGTGTCACACTAATAGCATGTGTTGATGCTCCCACTCAGCATTGCTTTATTTTGTGAAGTCATGGGGTCGGACTGTTTTCAGATACTAGTACTAGCAAAATATAAGTAAGGGTGTTATAATCTGGCCAACATTTATTCTATAAAGTTACTGTTAGGATTATTTTATCATAGTCATGGGCCAGACATGCATGGTTCCATTGACTTTTACTGGATTGCTGTGATTTATACTGGATTGGCATAATGAAGATCTAGCCCTCTGTTTATATCACATCTGTTTTCCTGTCTTCTAAGAACAAAAATCACTGGAGGGCTTCAAAATACCTAAATGACTTGAAAGGACAAGCTGCACAGAAAACCAATGGGACTGATGCTCCTACGGTGTTTTTTAAAATCCTACCTATATTTGGTATTGCAAACAATGCCCAGATTTAAGAATTGAATACTTTTTTTCCCCCTGATTTGTATTATTTCACTGTTGTAGAATGTATTAAAACTACCTGTGCTCGGGACCAAATGAATAACTAGCCAACGAGTTTCATCATGAAACTACATAAAATTACACATGTATATGTGAAGGCAGAATTAGTTTTTATACTGTCCAAATACCTAAGCATTCTAACTACCACAGTAGAAATGAAAATCTGTGTGTGCGCGTGTGTATGCACGCGCGTGTGAAATGTACAACCTCAAGATCCAATCATATAATTGATAAAACTCTCCATGACTTCTCTAAGACCAGGATTAAAATGGAACATGCTTATTTTAAAACTGAGCAGGCTATAGGATTTACAGCTGAACTAATCCTATTTCCAGGATGGAAGAGGTTTTTGTTGTTTATTCTGGTTTATTTGTTGTCCTGTTTATTTTACAAGTTGAAGCATGAATTATGGTAAAACAGAAGAAGGAATGAAAAGGCAGGAGGAGGACTGATAATGCAAATCATATTTAGATGGGTAATCACAACCAAGCCATAACATAACATGAAAAAAGGTTGTAGAGTTGTGTTTTTTGGTGTTACCATAAAAAATGAGCAAAACTGTATCTGTTCAGCTAAATCAACTGATAGTTTAATGTTTTCAATATCATAACATGACACATAATTATATTGTTTTAAATTACTTCCTCAAACGTGCCATTGATGCCTTTCTGGAATCTCCTTCCATTGTGGTACTGCTATTGGGAGGAAGGAGATGCTCTTTCTTTGACCAATTCATTAAGTAACCCTAAGCTTTGTTGAATATTAGCCTAGTGGCCTTGGGACAAGGCAGGGGCAGGGAGGGGATCTTAGTTTGCCAGGGGCAGAATGTCAAGACTTAAGAATTCTTCTGCTTGAATGAAGTTGAGAAAATGAATGGTAACCAATGTAACTGCTCCTTTCACAGCCAGCCTCAGGATGTAGTGGACCCTCCACCATGAAAATGAACCTCCTGTTTTGCAAATGTGTGCACCTTTGCACTCTGCAGCTGACAGTGGCAAAGGGCTGTGTGTGAGGTGCAAGGTGTTTACTTCTCCCAGCTGTGTGCTTGCTTAGTTTTAGATTCCACATTGCCCTTGCACAGAAAAAAATATGGCATAGTCAGGAGGCCAAAATCCATAACTCCTGAAGCCCTTTAAAATCCTGAAAAGGCAAAGAGAGATTAAAAACTATGTGGGTCACAATAACCCTTAAAAATAAAGTGACAGATACTGATGGCTGAGAATGAACTTTCTTTTCCCACTTCCAGACAGAAGAATGTTTCCCTCGGCTCTGCTTTTAAATGGAGTATTTGCAGTGGCTTTCATTCCACTGTCAAGACCCTCTATTTTAAATAATTGCTTTAACTGTGTTTTATCAAACAGAAAACCCTGATCATCTTCAGCAACAAAATTGAAATTTGCAATGAAAAGTTTGGACATAAAACCAATAAACCCCGGAAAAGGAAATTAGTAACAAAGCAGAGAGAAAGGAATGACAACAAATTAAACCCAGACTAATTTTAGAGTTTGTGGAAGAGCCTTCAGGCAGAGAAAGACATTGTTCAGTGCATGGGCATGGTATTGACAGAACATTGAAAGACAGCCCATTACATAAATTAGCATGGGGTTGAGGGGAGAGAGGATGTTGGCTAGTGATACAAACTACATGCAAGTGCAGTGTAAAAATGTATGAAGGTAACACAATGACATTTATGAAAAAATGGCCAACCGTTATTTCTACATTTGTTGTAACATTTGAATACCATTTAAGAATAACCAAAATGTACAGAGTTGTTTTAAATAGATCTTTGTCTGCAGATAATGCTACTATGTTGTAAGAATAAACACATTAGAAGCACAATCATATGAATAATTAATTTCTCAGTTTTCGAGAAACATAATGAAAAATAATAATCATTCTGGGTACGTACAGATTTTGGAGAGGTTAGGGGAAGGTTCGATAATGTTAAAAATGGTTTAATTTAGTGCAGACCTTACACTTAGATCCCTAGTTAGGTCAATCTAAGTGTGGACCACACAGAAGTTCAGGAAGGTTAGTTAAGTCAGCCTAAAAATGGCTGGCCTGATCTAAGGTAACTGTTCCTTCGAGGTAGTCTTTGATCAGGTCCAGTGAGACCAATCTGACTGAACTTCTGTACACCTCCCAGCATAGCCCCACAGAAAGCCAAGCTACTTACCCCTTCCCACAGCACCAAGCTATTTTTAGTCCCCCCTCCCCCAGACAGACAACCCTCACTCATGGACCAGCCAGCTCCCCCCTGCCGCCCTTCTAAACCTCCATCATGCAAGCCACTACTGGTGCTGGTTTTACCAGTGTTTGCCAGTGCCAGGACCTAAGAAAGTCGGGGTGGGCGGAGGGGCTTACTGGGAGGGGTTGTTCATTTGTGGGGTGGGGAGGGTTGGGGGACTAAAAGCAGTTCCTGGTCCCATGGGAGATTTCCCTACCCCCCTGCAAACTAGCTTGCATCCCCAATCCGCTCCTGGACCCACTTGCCCCACTGATTCTGCCAACCCCTCTCAGACCCCACCAACCCCCCTGTGAGCCCTGCTTGCCCTCCTCATCTCCCTAGTCTTCCCTGCAGACCCTGCTTGCCCCACAAGACCCCCTGTGGACTCTGCTTGTCTCCCCAATCCCAGATCAGGTGACCATTTTCCACTCAATTGAACCTCCCTTAACCTTCTCCCGTCTGTACATACCCTCTGAGTCAATTCAAAATGAAACTCCTTCATTTTTTTCTGCTGAAGTGAAACGTATTTCAGTTGATAATAAATGTTTTATACAGGGAGGCAAAATTCAGACTAAAATGTTATTTGAAATGAGAAAATGAAGCATATTGTTTTAAAAAGAAAAATTCTACAATTTTTCAAATTTATTTTTTTTGTTCAAACAACTGAATTTCTTATGAACCCACAAATACTTTCAATCAACCTAAATTTGCTTTTGGATTAATAAAATAATTGAGTAAAATATAATTTACCTGTACTTATGAACATCTATTTTTTATTTCAGTATTAACACACTATCACCAGGGACAGGAATAGTACTTATATTGTTTTTCAAGAGATGAGGATTAGTTTTCAAGTTAACTTATCTTCCATTATATCCCCTTATTTGCCTGGTCATTTCACACTAGTATAACCATTTTCATGCTACTATAAGCATTTTAATTAGAGACAGCAATTTTTACCAAAATATTTATACTTGTACTACCCTTTCCATAGATGCAGTCATTCAGTATCAAAGTACCTTACAGATGAAAACTGATTCCCCCTCTGATGTGGATGGAGTCAGTTCTGTATAAAGCACATTTACAATGGTCTAACTGCATGCATAGTAGAGGCATTGTGCTGTTTCAACTATACCAGTCTAGCTGAAAGGGTACAAGTCTTGTGTGTAGACAGTCCTAAACACTGGGGTTATAAAACCTAATCTGATCTACTCTGTCATAGGCTGCTGCTTTCCTAGCAACTATCATTGTATTCCACACTCTGAGAGAATGAGATTTATCCCTAGCATCAACATATGTCTAAAATATGTCATGAATTGTAGATCCTAAGTGGGAAGATACTAAGTCCACAACTTTCCCCATCTTTTGATAAGATCCAGTGATCTCTCTCAGCATATGATGTTTGAAAAATGTTAACTATTTTTTATGGAAAATGTTTTGAGGAGTTTTTCTTCTTTCAATTTCTTGTCTGAGTGCTTTATTGAAAAACCAGAATAATGTTTTGATACTGAAAGATTTCCTGTAAAAATGTCAGAGTTTCATTCTCCCCCCTGCCACCCCCGTATTCATTTTAAAAAAACTTGATTTATTTTCCTGACCATTTTCATTGAAATAAAATTAACAAGCTCAATAGAGAATTTTTTTTTTTTAGGGTTTGGTCAGTATTGGAAAAGTAGACCTTAAAGAATATTAAGAAACACTAGCATTTTCCACCCTTATAGCGGTACTAAATTGATACCACAGTTTGATGTTAGGCCTTGTAGTGCTTCTTGAGAAGCTGTTTTTCAGCTGGGGGACAAAATTAATGTTTTGACAACAGAGGCATCTTGTAAATTCTGTACTATTTTATAAAACTTTGGTTTTAATCCTAAAGTTCTGAAAAGTTTGGGATACTAGATTTTCTTCACAGTTGTCTAATTCTATAATTGAATAGGTAACTCTATACGTAAGTTCCCTTGGCAACTTCCCCTTGCAATTTCAGTGTTATTCATCTTCCCTTTCTTCCTAATATTGTTGTACAATGTTATCATGTTCTGTTTGCCATTTGCTGCACTTCCCCCAGAGGTGATTTCATTGAAGTGGTGGATAAAGGTAGTAAGTCTGTGAAGTCCTTTGGAATGAAAGATCTTGTATACACTTAAGATACTATTATTTAAGTAAGGGGCAGGCTATGGCACCTATTATGATTAAGCTCATGTACACATGTGAAATAGACTGAACACAAGATGCTGAAGTTGTCATTTTAAATTTTAAACATGTGCACACCCTCACTTACGACATAAATGTGCTCTTTCTTTCTTTCCCCCCATTCATTTACACATAGATGCCATTCCTTTCTCCATCTGAGTTAAATACCACAGTATCCTTTTCGGCAGGCTTCTAAGCTAAATCTAATCAAGCTGTGTCACAACTCTGTTAGGCAGGTTGCTCTTTCTTTGGCCTTGAATAATTGGAAGAATGTTGGCACTTGTGCCTGGGCCATGAGAACGTGACCTGGGTTGATATTTAATCTACTTCAGTGCTAGGCTGCACTAGGACTGGGGCCTAAGCCAGGCCTCAGGAACAGTGTGTTAGACATCAGCAGCACTCATTTTACCTTGAAATGGATTCCATTTGATGTATCATTACACTGCTACAAGAGAATGCTTTAATGAGACAGATACATGCGCTGGAAAGGATTAAATTGTTGTCCTTTAAACTCTTTTGCTTTGCTAGCCTAATAGCTACAAGGTGCCAGGAAGTACCTGGAGAAGGCAAAAGGTTACTGAGTCAGTCAAGAATATCTAAAACTGAAGGTCTGTCATCTTTGCATTTTCAAGGACATTGCAAAAATTGTATTTTTGTGGTATGCAGCTAGAACCATTACTACGCACCGAAACAAAATATTTGTGTTTCAAGCACCTTGCAAGGGAAAGCAGGGACTACCCCTGAACTGGAAAAAGCCTTGTGTATATTCTTAAATACTTAGGACTGGCCTTCTTTAAAGAGAAAACAAAATCCATATGAAAGCCACGTATTCAAATCCAAAATTCTCTCACCAGAGAAAAGTTTTCAGTTATCTTCGCACAGGGAGTTTATAAACTCCCGAACTCCTCAGGAAAAAGGAAATTCCACACAGATCTATCAGTTTTTCCTGCAGAATACTTTTAAGTTGCAAATAGTTTAACACTTTCATGCAGCAATGAGGAGCCTATTAGACAGAAAACAGTAGCAAACCAGAGGAGAATTGTACCTTGCTCTGGTTTACTCACAAGAAAACTTCCAGTCTTACACGGCTTGTCAAGGGAGATGTTTTTAAATGTCCCAGGATCAGTTCAATTATATGAGAAGTTATTCCAACTTAGCCCAGCTGAGAGAGTCACACAGACAATTTTCATAAAATGAAGGTGATCTCAAACACTTTTTTTAACCTTTAATAACAAGAAGAGCCATGCACAGACCGTACGCTCAGCGGAAGTTATTAAATCCAGGGTTGCCGTGACCTATCCTGTAGCACTCTACCTCACCTTTGCTATGGGTGCAGTTTCCAACTAATCTTGTACCATACAATGTAGAAACTTAATCAGCCCCAAATGCCTACTCCTCCACCACTTACTAACCCATTTTAGTGATCTGAACAATAACAGAAAGGGGGCTTTGTTGCTGAGTGAAGTACTGAGAGGCTAATCAGGTACGTTACTGATTAACCCTGCCTCCTTCGGAATGTCAATGACTTCCTTTCTTTAATGCTGCAGTATTAAAGGACAAAGTGTTTGTCCCTTTCAGATGTACACCCGCAAACTAATTTCCACTTGTGTTGTTCCTGAAGATGAGCACATGCTTTTCAGTCATCCTGCCTCCTGACCAAGTCATATTAAAGGTGCTGTACTGTTCCTTTTATATGCGAGTCTCCATGGAAGCAAAGCAATATTTCCAAATGTGATTTTAAATACAGTCTTTTCCCCTTTGCTGTGGGAAATCATTGCGTGGATTTGAGAACAATCTCTTCAACCTTTTCACAGCAGGCTAAGAATAAACTGTAACCTTTTTGAAGACAAAGTTGACTTACAGAGTTTTCATATAGGTATACTGCAAAAGAAACGGGCTGCACTAGCAAATGTACTGCCAGACTACTTTTTATACGTTATTTTTGTAATAGCTGACAATTAAAATTCACATCTTTCTATAGAACAGGAAACAAGCCATCCTCTCACCTTCTTTGAAAAATTGCTGAAATTTTCTTCATCAAAAATACAAAGATCCTAGGCCAAATTTTCAGGGGGGGACGGGGAGGGAAATCAAAACCAGAATATCTGTAGGAAAAGACATTCCTGAGGCTGATTGTGATTAAAAACCTAGACATGTGGTTAGCTTTCTGATCCTCAAAATTCTACACCACTGATCATTCAAATTGATGCCAGTGGGTATAGAAAGCTGCATGCTCTGAGCACCCGATTAGGAACTACTGCTATTTAATTGTAGCTGATACTGATGCCAATCTCTTATGTGCAGCCTTTGGGCAAGTTACTGCCCTGCATTAATTTGCTTGCCAGGAAAATGGCTCCATGAACAAATCAAAATTGAATTTACTTATTACTGAGTTTGCCTTGACACCTTTTTTCTGTTGCATGAACTAATTACAAACAATATATTGAAAGCATTGCAGTCCTGTTATTTACTAGATAGTACTCTGATCTTGTTAAATCTATGTCTTTTGGTATCTGATTTGAACATGGAGGCCCTGATTCTCTGGTGGCTATTTTATGTTCGTGTAACAGCATGCCTCTGTCTCAAAGAGGACAAACTTGAGCAGTATATGTGAATCTTTGAATAACAGAGATCTTTGGCTGATGGTGCTAAACAGAGTATGGTCAGGGAAAAGGGAAATGTTTGATATGTCTCTGTACCTGGCTGATCCCATGCTGTGAGAACAGCACATGGGGACTGCATTATCTGACCAATTTTCAGGTTGTCATACTGAAGACTAGAGTCTGAAGACCCCTGCAATCAGGGAGAAACAAAGATAGATTAAAGCTACCTTTGCACTATCCCATTCAGATTTACAGGCTAGGGACAGACATTACACATAAACTCGGTTAAGTCATCAAAAACTGGTTTAAACCTGTAAGAGAACAGATGTTCAGTGCACATAAACTAGTTTGAAAATAGCTGAAACTGGTTTGAGATAAACCTGGTTGAATGTAGTATCAGACTTAACTGATTTGGGTCAAACCAGTTTATGCAATGTCTGTTCCAGACCCCTTCCTGGTTTAAGTTAAACCAGATTCCCCCAGCATCCTGGCATGCTCTCTGCTCTACAGCAGGGCTGCTCCCTCCCCTCTGCTCCCTGGCTGGAGCTCCAGCAGAGACTGCAGGCATCTGCCTGGCTTCCTCCTGCTCCCCTGCCCCTCCCCTTCACAACTCCCTGCTAAGCAGGGATCCCCACCCCCCTCCCATCTGCTTTACTCAGACACCTCTCAGCATTAGTTGACATACCACATGCTGGCTATAGTCTGTGCTGTGGCAGACAGGACAAAGACAGACAGGACTGTGCCCGTTAGGACTCTTTGGAGCTAATCAACAGGTCAGCTGCTAATGTCCCTCCTGGTAATGTCTCTCCATTCCTTCTTTGGAACATGTTGTTTAAGAAGAGCTTGAACTAATAAGAGATCCTTTTGTTTTGCTGATGGCATGATAAATGTTCCCTGCTGTGTAAATAAATGCAATGTAAATCCCATCTGGCTCCCTTGCAGACTAGGGAGGGGGTGGAGGGGAAGGGACCCTCCCTAATCAGAGCATCCTGCTGTGACCTGGCCACATCCCCCTTCAGATCGGCATTGTGTAAGGGAAGGGAAGAGATATCATTGTGGTTGCAAACTGATTCAGCCTAGGCAGGTTAGACTAACCTGCAAAGATTGAATGTGTTCAGGCTCAGGCTTTTTGAATGTCTGTCCCTAGCCCTAATGAACACAGCTCAGCATGAGTTGAGAACCTTGCCCATTGTGCCCTAAAACATCACAGCTGAGACTTCACCTACTGTAAAGCAAGCAACATTTAAGTCAAATATTCTTCACACTTTGGAGATGGATCAGCTTTCCATATTCCCACAAGAAACAAGGAAAGTGATAGGGAAAGCAGGGGAACTAAACAGTTGGGGGTTATAAGCGAGGAAGGGCCAGGTTGGTAGGTGACTGCTGTCTTATGAAGTAGTTTCTTGACCTTCAGTATGCTTATGACTGTGCCATCCTTGCACACACTAAGGAAAAGCTGCAGACCACACTGGATCTCATTGAAAAGCTTACTGAATCTCGGGTTTCTCTGTCAACATTGAGAAGACTGTGTGAAGACCTGGGAGAAGCTGGCTGCTAACCAATTCCAATGATGCTGCAACCTCAATCAAGCAGCCATCTGGAGTAAAGTATTTTGCCCTTGAAGCAGAGAAGAAAGAGCAATGGGAGTAAAAGGAGAGGAATACCAGCCTACAGCCTACTCCCCACTGTAACTTCTGTGGATGGATCTGTGGCTCAAGGATTGGACAATTAAATCACCTCAAGACCCATCAATGAGCCATGGTAGAGACCATCCTTAAATCGAGGTATTACTAATGATGAAGTGCTTGGCAGACTGAAGAACAGCATAACAGTTCATCATGACTCCATAATCAGTCTTCAGCCAGAAAGTGCAGGTAGTGCAATGGTGTCACTTCATGCAACTATAACATAAGTAGTGAAAAGATTTTCTCAGGCTGCCTTTCTCCACATTCAGATTGAAGCTTAGACCCTGCTCCAGCCCAGCATTTAGGTATTGCCTCAATTTAAACATACATGCATGTAGAGCTGACTGAAAAAAAAATGCTGCTTAGCAAATAATTTTGCTTTTTCAAAAATGTGCTTCTACTCAAATTGGGACCAAAACAACTTTTTGGGGTTTTTTTGTGGTATAGAATGGAAATTCCCAAAAAGTTTCATTTGAGAACTTCGAAGCCTTCTGTTCTGTTCCTTTCAACCTCCACATCAGAAAGAAACATTTCCGGTAGAAAATGTCAAAACATTTCATATCTAAAAGTTTTTGTTGAAAAAAAAGAGTGAAATGAAAACTGCATAAAAATGCACCATTATGAAAGTTTTTGATTTTGTGGAAATCAGACTCTCACCAAAGGTATCACTGAAAAATTCTGACCACCTCTCCATGAATAGTCCTCACACTCTTTGAATGTAAATAATAGCCTCCCTGACATTTAAAAGACTTCCATTGATTTCACTGTGCTTTGAATGAAGCCTCTTGTACATATCTACCCTATGCTTAACTACAACCAGTGTTTTGCTGCATCTGTAGTAGGGTTGGAGTGTTATTGTAGCTATGATTGTCCATTGTAGCTGGATCTGTGCCTTCACACATCAAACAAATGGCTACAGATAAGCAGAGAAATTAACAGTGCACAGGGAAGAAACAGAATGGTACTCTGTTGCATTTAAAGCAATTTAAAGGCAAATTTCCAGGTTTTGAAATCAGGAACTGAATACAACCCTTTTTATTCAGGAGAAATATAATTGTCCGGTTCATTTTCCTTGGTGCAAATGCCTGAAGTGCAACTGAATCTACAGTTGCATCTGTATAGTATGTTATAAAAAAATGAACTCTTGAAAACTTGCAAGGAATATATAAACAGAGATAAAGTCCTGAATGCTTACTAGAATTAGGATTGAAAAGTTATGCCTTTCACTGTGTGCAACTCAAGCCAATCAGTTTAATGCAGAGAACTATGATACTAATCTAAATTTCCTACAACATTGATTCAAGTGGTTTAAAATGCATTTTGTTGACTGCCCTAGGTCCATAATGTTTTATGCGCTGTAAATATAGTAAAAGTTTTTTGGAAAAAATCAAATGCGTTTACTGTACTTTTCTGAGCTATTTATTACTGTTAACATATTTTTTCTACTAGAAATGGAAAAACTTGGCCAGTTGGCGCTCTACAACTAGAACTTGGGCCCAAGGTTATAAACAATTCTATAAATATGGCCTAGTAGAGTCATTGTATTAAAGCTGTATCATTTTTAAAAGCAGTTTTTGAGTAATTTCAAGCATTTTTCTCTCATCTTGATATTGGGCATATTTTTAGTATTGAGCTTGGGAAATAGCCCAATAATGTCTGATCACGTGATAAGATGACTCAGATCTCTCTCTCTTCACACACATGCTTACATACACTATGGAAAATTTTCTCTTATAGTACAGGCCAGATCTGACTCAAGCTAGTAGGTGTCTAAACAGGACTTGGACAGCACTGGGGCACATAAATTGTAAAAAGTAATCCAGGTTAACCCCACGCCAGCAACATCAAAAACACTAAAGCTGATGAATATCAGTGACTGTGTTTGGTCGTGAGAAGGTTTTAGGTCCCTAGATATCACTCTGTAGCCTCATAAGTAGGGTACTCATTGTGAGGTGGGAAGTCAAGAGTTCTGGCTTATGATTTGGGCTTTTTATGCATTTTACATTAGACAGTCTTTAGTTAAAAAAAAAAAAAAGAAGGAAGCAGAAATAACCCTGGCGGCACAAACTGGAACGGGACTCTACTTTCCCATGTGAGTACTAGTTACACTCCCTCTTACTTGCTCCTTCTTGCCATATTAATCTTATACTCTTGGCTTCCCAATCAGCAAGCTTCTACAGGAAGGGTGGAGGAGGCCCCACTCAGTAGCCTGGTGGTAAGGAAACTCTGTGGGAAGACAGAGATTTCCCTGGTGAATACTCTAAGCACTAAGCTACGGGGAAAGGTAAGTTGCATTATGATCAATGGTCAATAGTGAAGGGGATTTCTGTCCTTTATACTGAACGAATTGCTAGTCTTAGCTCAGTAGGTGCCTCCCTTCTGGGTGCTGTGGATCCCCAAAAAAATCTCCCTTTCAGCCCTAGGTCAGACTTCAAAGATCCAAGAAGAAGAGGGAGTTCAGAAACAGCCCTCTGCCTATCATTTCCTAGTAATATGTGCCTTCTTGCTTAGCACCTCTGCACTCAGGATTTCCCTTGGAAAGCTCCTAGTTCTACCCATTAACCATATAGGGAGCCTAGGCTGATTTGGATTACCCTCTTTAGGAATACCCCTGAGTGGACAAACGGACAAGGTCAGTTAGGACCTGGCCTTATGTGTCTAGTATTTACATTTCTCTCTTCTATTTTTTTCACTTTACTGTCCCTTCTATAGCTGAGTCTTTGTTCTTTTCTGCTGCTGGATAATTGATTTTTTTAGTCTCTCTTCATTTGGAAGTACTTTCTTTTATTCATTGTTTTCCTTCTTATTGCCATGGAATTATTGAGATTAAAGAACTGAAAAGTCTGTGAGGTCATGTAATCACATTCAGGCATGTTCTTTGTTCTCCAGTGAGTTAGCCACAAGCAGTTTTAAGCATCCCACTTTTTGGGGCTCCCACCACATCCTTCTGGGTGAGTATTCCCATGCACTAGTAAATCTGGACCAAATCTGGACAGTTCTATTCAATTGCCTTTTGCCTTGTGTTGCCCCACCTGGTCTTCCTTGACCCCCTCTCTCCCCTTACTGTTCTCTTCCTATTGACCACACTTTTTCTAGAGCTACTGCAAACAAATTCATTCATGCCCATAAGAAACTTCTGCTTGGATGCTAGCTCATTTAATAAGGGTCTGATCATGCAAAATGCCAGGTGCCTCCAATGTTATACTCAGCTCCCTTGCTCCCTACAGATGTCAATAAGAGATGAGGTCCAACACCTTACAGTTGTTCATCACCTGAACTGGGTCCTTGCTTTTCCTTGTTAGCTCAGAATCCCTTACTTGATTTATGTTACTAAAAGTATGAGCCTAATACAAAAGAAAATTATATTAGCAAACGAGGGTGCTAGGTCTGATCCTAGTGCACAGAGCATTGTAACTCCCTCAATGTGTTCTCTATCATCCCCTTCACTCAAACACATAGATGGATTAGAAAAAAAGAAGAGATACTAATCTATACATTATTTGTATAGTGTGTAAATAACTCAATTGAGATAAAAACTCCATCATGTGAAGTGCTATATTCACATCACACAGATAAGACAATCGTGGAAGACAATCATCCTTGACTGCAAGGTATTTTTGAAGAAGGAATATTCACATAATGACAGTGCTTACCCCAAACAGCATGCCATTCAAAGAATCAAGACAGACAAAAAGATGTGAGAAAGAGATCATTATTATCTTTCTTTCAAAGATGAGGACCTTAATTATGGTGAGATCAGGGAGCCAGGTCTAGAAAAGGATATTGGAATTTGGGCTCTGAAATCCAAACCTGTAGCCCTGAAAACCCTGACTTACATGCTGCCTAGCTCTACAGCACCAAACTCCACAGGGATTGTAGTTTTTAGACTTTCGTGTTTCCTTGGCAGAGTTCTACTTCTGCACATGCATAGAGACTTAGTTTTGACAGACCTGAGCAGCTTGGAGATTTATTCTTGCCTAAACCTGATTGATCCAGAAACAAGATCTTTCTTTGCCTAAGTCCCCAAGGGGCTCTATCCAGTAGACATTCTCAGAGCTGACCTAACATGTAGGATCATAGGGCTGGAGGGGATTTCAGGAGGTCATCTAGGGCAACCTCCTGCTCAAGGCATAATCCATTTTGTCTAAATTATTTCAGACAAGTATTTGTCTAACCTGCTCTTAAAAATTTCCATCTCCAGTATGGAGATTCCAGAAGCTCTTTAAGTAGCGTGTGCTAATGCTCGTAGTTAGAAAGTGCTTCTTTATATCCAACCTAAATTTCCCTTGTTACAATTTAAGATCGTTACTTCTTGTCCTGTTCCTTAAAGCCACAGGGAATAGTCTGTCATCATCCTCTTTGTAAACACCCTTTTGTATTTGAAGACCCATATCAAATTCCCCCTTGGTCTTCTCTTCTTCAGACTACGTAGCTCTTCTACCCTTTTCTTGTAAATCATGTTTCCTTAGATCTCTTGTCATTTTTGTTGCTCCCCATTGGACTCTTTCCAATTTGTCCATCTCTATGTTGCTCACACTGGACATAGTACTTCAGGTGAGGCCTTACCAGTGCTGAATAGACTGGAAGAATCACTTCCCTTGACTTTCAGATGACATTACTGTCAATACAAACTAGTATGATATTGGCTTTTTTTGCAACGAAAGCACATTGTTGGCTCATATAGTCCAGCTTATGGTCCACTGTCATCCCCAGGTCCTTCTCTGCAGTACTGATAGGATCCAGATAGAATTGAGTTCACAGCACAATGCATTGCTTCCTTTTTAAATGCGCCTGCAGGAGTTTCATCTCTTTTATAACACAGTGGTTACAGCACTTATTCCAGAAGTCAGAACCAAAAATTTAATTCCTTTATTTGCTTGAGATGCTTTACACTCGCATCTCTCACTTCTCTGCATAACACCCTAACAGGCTACTATTAGTACGGCTGTTTTCCAACACTCTTGCTGAAGCGGGCAGTGCCAGTGGCAGTTCCTCCGTACAAGGATGACAATTTTCTAGTAAGCAGGCAAGTCATCAGTGTGCCTGTAGATGACTGAGGAGACTGAACCAAGATCTACATGTTCAACTGCAGATATGCCAAATAGTTCTGAGAGGAAGGAGGGGATCCTGATGATGTCAGGTCACAGCTCTTTCCCTTAGTTTTTCTTGTCGATCATCTCCATAGTGAGGCAAGTTAGCTCAAAATGATCAATGCATGTCACACGTCATGTCACCACTGGGGAAGATTCAGTGCTTGAGTCTCCTAGGTATTGAAGGTAATATCATATTTCTTCAGATTTGCCATAAAAGTGTCCTTGAAATTTTGCCCACTTTTACAGTGGTGACGATCAGAGAGCTGGGAGTATAGGACTTGCTTTGGGAGCTGGTTGTCAGGCATCTTTATGACATGTCCTGTACAACAGAGCTGCTGCCATAAAAACTTTGTTTCAGTGCTGGTGATGTTTGCTTGCACCAGTATCTTGGCATTTATTATTTTGTTTTTCTAGTTGTTATGGAAGATTTTATGAAGACATTGCTGATGATAATATTCAAAAGCTTTCAAATGTTTCCAATATGTCATCCAAGTTTTACACCATGCAACAGCATATGGTTGAAAACAGCCTGGTAGATGAGATCTGGGTTTGAGTCCCGATGTCATGATCATTGAAGACATGATTTTGGAGCTGTCCAAAGGCAGCAAGAGTAGATTTTGTCCAGTGTTAGATATTGTTGTCTATGTTTAGTTTTTGGGAAATGTGGCTATGTAAGTAGGAGAGATGCTCAAAATTCTTCAAGGATTGGCCTCTACTTGTAATATGTGAAGTAGAAGTTGATTGGTTTAGGGTGGGTTGGCAAAATATTTTGGTTTTCTTGAAGTTGACAGTTAGTCCAAGCATTTCATACACTTCACAGAAGCAGTCATGCGTGACTAGGATCTCTTCACTTAAGTGGGCACACATGACATAATCATCAACATATTGAAGATCAGTTATGGAGGGGTTGGTTATCCTGGATTTGGAGCAAAACTGGTTAATGTTAAAGAAATTCCTGTCCATGTGATACTGGATTATGACTCCAGATGGAAGTCTACAAGCAACAAGATGAGCCGTAACTGCAACACAGATGGAAAAGAGTGTTGGTACACATCACACATGTGATGTTGAACCTGTGGCACTTTTTGGAAAAGAATTAAAAAATCAAGGGGCCAGATAGAGAGATATCATCATTAAGAGCATAACTGTGATGTGGTTAGAGCTGTCACTATAGAGTGGAAATATCTGGGTTCTGGTCTCTGGTACCAGACCCATTTCTATATTTTACATGAAATAGTTACAGGATAAAATTCTCCACACCCTCATGCATTCTTCCTGCTTTGTTAAGTCCTGACACAGTGTTCAGCACAGCACAAGACATAAGAATTAATCTCACTCCTTGCGCCAAAAATATTACAATCAAATGGCTTGATCCCGTAATCCAGCTACACTACTTGAGGCTACAATTAAGGAAAACACTTAAATATATGCTTACCTTTAAACTTAAAGCTAATTGACTTCATTGAGACTTAAACACAACCTTAATTACTTCCCTGAATGGGAGCTGAATTAACAGAATACCACATGATCTGTCTGTTAAAGACAGAAATAACTAGGATAAGACTTAGACCCAGGAAAGGGAGTTTGGGGAAGGGAAGGAGGGGAAGGTGTATATATGAGGACATTTTTATATGTAGTGTGGTACAGTCAGTGCAGTCAGGTAGATTTATTGCTTTTCTATAATATGAATACATTCATTCTATCAGTGCAAAATATGATTAATTTCTATCTACATTAAGTACCTTCATTTCGAATGATTATGCAAAGAAAAAGTTCAAGAAAAAAATATATGCTGAAATGATAGGGTGGTGACTAGAAATTTGGTTCTCATAGCTAGGGATTGTCCAACTGTAAATCCCATTGGAAAGAACTAGTAAATGTAGTTTCACATCATTTTACAGCACTACTTCCCAAGAGACCCAGAACGTATTTTTATGACAGGCTTGAGCATTCACTCCTTACTTCAGCAAGTTCTCGTTGACCTCATTGGGCTATTGGACGAGGCCCTCTGAGAACTATTGAAATCAGTGGACTTGCTCATGGTAGTAAGCACTCTATTTTGGGATAAATGTTTACGGTGTAGACAAACTGTAATGTACTGTAGCGTAGGCCAACCATTAGTAGAGTTAATACATTGCAGAAATAGTTGAGTTGCAAGTAAGCATTGTAGATAAAAAAATTCCAAGTGTGACATATTCATATACATATATATATATTGATCTATATTAGTAAATATTTATCTCTCCTTCTCTGTGTATATGCATGTGTATGTGTGCATTTTCAATGTAGGTAAGGTACATACATGTGTTATAATCTATGTACGTATGCACATTTATGTAACAACGACAAAAAAAACATGTAAAAGAACTCTAGTGTTTTGAAGTCAAGCCCACAAATATTAGAATAGGAGAATTCTTTCTTGGCCTCCTCTGGCCCTTCAGCCACCACCTGGTCCACCAGGTCGAGGACCCCAGTCTGTGTGTCAACTTGACTTACACAAAAGTTCCCTATTGTGGGTCGGTCTTGTCCTGGGCTGTTCTTCCATCAGTCCAAAGACAAAACCAGAAAAGAAAATAAGGTTTGAAACTTACCTGTCTCACTGTAGTGCCACCATCAGTTGTCCTTGCCTGGCCAGCATTTGAGTCTACCCACTGCAGTTCTGCATCTATTCCCCTCTCTCTCGGTCTCTTTCAGCTGGGAGTCTTCTTTCCTTTAGGATTCCTGAGTCTTCTCCCTCCTGCTCCTAGCTCAGGGCCAGGCTCACATGTAGTGAGCATGGGTTACCTGATCCTTATACTTTCACCCAGGGTCCTCTGGGGCCATCTGCCCCTGCACCTGGCATCCTTCCATCTCCCGGCATCTCCACTCACTGGCATGCTGCAATAAAGCCTTCATCAGCTAAGCCTCAGTGCATGTGTGTGGTGGGGAAGGGTGAGGGAGAGAGCTGAAAGGAGAGAGGTAATGAAGTCACAGAAGAGAGGAAGGGGAAAAGGGGGAAAGGGCTGGAGGGAAAGGCAGGCTGGGCCCCCCAGGGGATCAAAGGGTTACCCTGAACACCCACTCCCGCTAGTAATGGGGAGCCCCATTACAAGCTCCAACTTCAGTTTCAGAAGGCAGCACTCTGCAGTTCTGTGCATCAGACCTTCCCCTTATTCTTCATCTTTCTGAATTCAAATAAAGGTGTTTTCTGTGTCCTCACCTCCCTGGTCCAATGCCAGCAGAGCAAGTACAGACATCATAGTCTGTTTTCATTTCCAAAGGCCAACAATGCAATGGCCCTCAGCTGCCATGAGGAACAATTGTATAGAAAGTCCTACTCATCCCCTACTGCCTTGGTCTGGCACCTGTTCAATCATGACTGGAATGCCACATTCGTTATCCAGTTAACACATGAAAGAATGAAGCATGCTCAGTGTAGATGGATTTTTTTTAGAATTCAGTTGTTATACTCTTTTATCAAGTCTACTAAGCATATACAACGGTCACTTTACAAAGGCTTATTACAACTTGCCCAAGTCCAGGCATCTTTTCATGACCGAAGGCATGAGGGCAAACCCTTCTTGTAAGCTTCAAGTCTCTGTTTCAAAATGTGGCTTTTAGTGAGCTTTTCAGTAAAACAGCTAAAAGTCTTTTGTAACATAAGCAAAACAATGTGTCCTCCCCCCCACCACCCTGTCTCATCTTGTTCTTGAAAATGGTTAAGCCATTTTATTTGCAAAAAGGTTTTTTTGGGGGGGATAGTATGAACATCCTGAAGCAAATGGCATGGAAAATAGCAAGCCAAACAATTAAACTTTTGCAAAGGTAAAAGCAGCTGAAAAGACAATCATATAATGAAGTTTCAGGCAGCCTTAATGATGGCTATCAGTTCCAGCTAGGATGTATTTGTATGTTTTAAATACTTACACTGCAAAATTTTTACACTACAAAAATATTATGGAGAAAAATTGAAAAGAAACAGCCACCATTTCCTTGTTCAACATTCAGTCTCAGGTTTAATCACATGAAAAAAAATTGACACTAAAGACTAGGGTTTTGCTTGCTTTGGGGCATTATTCAGAAAGCTGTTTGGATTTTATCTCTTCCTATTCTACTTTTTGACAGTAGAGTTTACTAAACTGTGGGGCAACAAATAGATTAGCAAAAGCACTGAAGATTTTAACTAATCCACCAAAGTTGGTTTGGGAAGGAAGGTCTGTGCACTCTGCTCACAGGACTTCAAACACAGCAAATTCTCCCCAATCATTTTTGCATAATCCAGTGGAATCTGACAAACAAAAGACCCTCAGAAGTCAGATGGCATTTAATTTGAGTAGTAGGTAATCAGTGAAAGAAAGTATCCTAGAGAGAAGGTAATTTGTCTTGAGCTGACAATTTGAGATGGATGTGTTGGGGTTATCAGTAGTGTCAGTTTAGTCAGAGAAGAACTGAACTCCATTTCTTTTACTGTGAAATCAAAATCAACAGAAACCTAAGATATAATGTGGAATTTTAAAAATGTTCTCTCTCTTCCTTGGGTTTCTGTATTACAGAATCTCAATGATATAAAACTTGTATCTTCTTTTACAGAGTACTCAAAAGAAAAAAAAGGAAAAGTCAAGTTAATTTGTTTAGTAAGGTAACTATAATAGTCACATTCATCTAATCTACATAATTCTATATATATACCCTCTTCAACTGGAATTGAGGAACTTGCTGTGATAAACCATTCTATAATGGCCTCTTTACAGCTGTTTGCCAAATTGCAGTCCATTGACCACTAGAATTTTATGGAGCACTTATTGCTGGTCTATGAAAAGCTTATTAGGCTCATAGTGCTAGGACTCTCTCTTGTTAACTATTAGAATTCAGGTTTGCCTAAAAATGCATGATATAACGTGGCCCAATATGAAATGTGATCCTTTTAAATGAGATCACCAGGCTATCCAAATGGACTTACAGTATATTTTGGGGTGTTAATGAGAAGTAAATGAAATACCAGCTTTGTACTAGGAATTGTTCCCAGAGTGGTTGCGGTTCCCAGAGCAAATTTTTGGCACCTGCATTTTAGAAAATAGGTGAAAATCATTAAAAAATATTTGATGAATAATCATTATTTATTAACTTAACTAAAGAACTTGTACTGTAAAATAGCTGGTATTGAGGGGAAAACATTTGCCTAATTTATAATTTTTCTGGTTACCATTACAGAAATAGTGAGACTCATCTAAGAATAGAAGTACTGTACCAGCTAGTAATAAAATGTTACTGTTAAATCTGCATGTCTTTCCAAGAATCTGGTATTCATTTTTGCTGCCTCTTTGCCCCTAAAAGCTAAATGCATATGGGTATTTTGACCAATATGCCCTGCAGCAAACTTCAGGCTTAGTTTATTTCAAAACCAGTGTTCAGGTTTCAAAATGGATAAAACATCCTCTCTTAACAACCCAAAATATTTGTTTGGCTTCTTATTCAAATCCTAAACATTGCATTTGTATTCCAAAACAAGAGCTACTTCATGTCTTTTTTTATGAGATACAAATCATTCAGTTTTCCTGTGAGACTCCAGAAGTTTTTGGTCTATTTCATACTAACAATTCAAACAAAAATTATAATTTTCAGTGGTCTTTTAATCAAGGCTGGTCAGCAGTTTTTCAATTAAAAAATTCCTCATGGAGAAATGGAGGTTTTGTCTATCAAAAACAAAATAGCATTGGCTTACAATGTTTTACAGATATCACTAATTAAAATTATTTTAATTTTTCATAATTAATGCTCTATTTTTTAAATATTTTGTCAACATTTTTAAAAGGGAAAACAACCATTTTCGAGCTACTGCTGTATTTGACTGCTTACATCTTTCCTCCACTGAAATTCTCAAGTTTTATCAATATGTCAGGTAGAAGAAGTTATGATCTTCTTGCAGAATAAGGGAAACTCCTGTTCTGAGGAGAGTTGTTCCTAGTGTATTAAGATTGAACTATTCAGGGGAAATATATGGCCTAGGGGTTTAGTAATGGGATATGGAGTCTTTCAACTCTGGGTCATTGGAGCAAATCCAGTCCAGGCTGATAGTGAACATCTGAAATGGACCTTTAGTGACCTGTCTGAAAGAAATCAGTGTTTTTTATCCTCTTGTATGGTGGGCAGAAAGGCTAGATTCCCACCTGCTAAACCATTGACTTCATTGGTTTTACAGTGGCACAATTGAAATAAAAATCCAATCTCAGAAAGCCACTTGACAAATAGAATGAATTAAAGCCTTTTTGAACAACTTCAGGGAAAGAAGTGAATTGTCCTGATCACTGTTGCAGCTCACTGTCAGGGCAGCATAGGAAAAGTCTCAGTGGAGATGGCAAAGGTTTAACGAGCCTGGGCTGTGAACTATTCCCTTAAGGTGTGAGTTTTAGAACAGGGTTGAGGTGTAACTAAGAGGTTGTCTAAGGGACTATAGAGCATAGCTTATACACTATAATACCTGTTCCATGAAAAGACATTTGTCAAGTCAGCATATTTTATATGGCCATGTCCAGATGCACGCGCCTGTGCAGTATACCGCACATTCAGCTATTGTCTGTGCTGCAAAGTAGCAGTGCAGGGGTGGTTTTTGACCCCGGGAGATCCCAGGGTCTGAGTCAAAGCAACCTTCTAGGTTATGGCTCTACATGATGGACAAACTGGTGGTAGTATCTACTGGGGGAAAAAAGAACAGCTGCAGGTGAGTATTAAGAGTTTGATTTCACCACATTGAATTTGCAGTTATAGTTAGAGAACCGTAAGGATATGTCAGCATACAAGGAAAAATTAGGTTAGGATAAGGATATGTCAGAGATACAGGGAAAAATTTAGTTTTGATAGATGCCTTCATAGAATCATACCAGCAAAGAAAAAAACAGCTGGAAGCGACCTCAGGAGGTCAAAGCATGATCAACTCTGTCTAAACTGTTTTAGAGAAGTATTTTCTAACCTGCTCTTAAAAGCTTCCCAGCATGGAGATTCCACAAGTTCTCTAAGTAATGTGCTTCAATGCTTAATCACCCTCATCATTAGAAAGTACTTTCTTATATCCAACCTAAATTTCCCTTATTGCAATTTATGATTGTTACTTCTTCACTATTTCCTTAAGGCCACAGAGAAAAGTCTATCATCATCCTCGTTGTAACCACCCTCAAATATTTGAAGGCCCCTGTCAAATTCCCTCACAGCCTTCTCTTCTTCAGAGTAAGTAGTTCAACTAGCCTTTTCTTGTAAATCATGTCTCCTGAGATCTCTCATTTTTGTTTCTCTCCATTGGATGCTTTCCAATTTGTCCATCTCTTGCTTGAAGTACGATGCTCATGCTGGACGCAGTACTTCAGCTGAGGCGTTACGAGTGCTGAACAGAATGGAAGAATCATTTCCCCAGAGTTTCAGATGACATTCCTCTTAATACAAACCATTATGCTATTGGCTTTTTTTTCAGCAAGAGCACACTGACTCTTCACCTTGCAGTCCACTACAACTGCTTTCTGTAGCATAGCAGCCTAGTTACTTGTTCCTGTGTTTTATTTGTGCATTTTATTGTTCCATGCACTTGTCCTTCTTGAATTTCATGCTGTTAACTTCATTTCATTTCATTCCATTCTGTTAACTTCAGACCATTTTTCCATCTTAGCAAGGTTATTTTAAATCTTAATCCTACCCTCCAAAGTGTCTGTGATTCAACCCATGTTGGTATCATCAGCAAATGATATGGACTCAGTTCCATGGTCCAAGTCATTAGTAAAGATATAAAACAATACTGGACCCAAGATATATTCTCCTACTTAGGCATCAAGCCACTGATGAATGATGACTACTCTTTAAGCATTATAATCCAACGTGCTATGTATCTGCCTCACAGTATTTTTATTAAGACCATATTTTCTTAGCATATTAATGAGAATCTCAGGGAATACAGTAGTATAAGCCTTGCTAAAATTGAGGTATATCACCTACTGCTCTTCCCACAAGACTATCACCTTGTCATAGGGGATAATCAGGTTGATTAATCATGACTTACTCTTGACAAATCTATATTGACTATTTCTGATCGCCTTGTTATCCTCTAGGTGCTTAGAAATAGCTTTTTTGATTACATGCTGTACAATCTTTCCAGGGATTGAGGTCAGACTGACTGATTTATAATTCTCTAGATCCTCCTCCTCTCTTTTTTAAAAAAAATGAGTGCTATGTTTACCCTTTTTCCTGCATCCAGAACTTGACCTGTCTTCCACGAATTCCTAAACTCAAAAGGAATGGCTCTGCAATTATCTCAACCAATTTCTTGAGTACTCTAGGCGAGTATATCCAGTATCTTGGAAGCATCTCATTTGGCTCTGTGGACTTAAAAACATCCAGCTCTTCTAAGCAATCTCTAACCTGTTCTTTCCCTACAGTAGGATGGTTAACTCCTCCTTTATCTTTGCTGCCAACTACTTCATCATTTGATAGCTAGCCTTGTTAATGAAGACTGACATAAAAAGTGCATTACATACTTCATCCTTTTCAGAATCCTGGTCTTCCTCTACTTTTAACATACTTGTAGAATGCTTTTTTGTTGCCTTTTACATCCTTTGCTACCTGTATCTCAAGTGGAGTCTTGATCATCCTGATTTTCTCCATGTGTGCCAAGGTCATACTTTTTGTAGGATTCCTTTTGGAGTTTCAACTCATTGAAGACTTCACTGTTTAACCAAGCTAGTCTCTTACTGCACTTCCTATTTTTCCTTTGTATTAGGACAACCTGCTCTTGCACCCATAGGCGAGGCATAGGGGAGGTGCATGGGGGGGGCATGTGCATCCCCTGACAGCAAGCGTTCTGGCTAGTAGGGGGGCATAGAGAGCACTAGTGCCCCCCCTAAATTGGCTCTGCCAGTGGCATGTCAGGGGCAAAAGTCCTGTGCTGCTGAGGGCTTGGCTACTGGACCCCCCCAGTTTCTGGCTGGCCCCCCACCAGTCATGCCCCGCTGGTACCCCCACCCAGCCCAGACTCGGGAGACACCAGTCGCCCATGCTTGCACCTTTACTAGAGTCTCTTTAAGGTACAGCCAACTCTCCCAAACACTTCTTCCCCTGAAACTTGCCCCTCATTGATCTTGCCTATCTGCTTCTTAAGTCTGCTTCTCTGAGGTTCACTGTCTTTATTCTGTTGATTCAACATTAAATCATGAGAGTTAGCAAAACTGTTGGTAGCTGCATTTTTTTTTTGGACCCAGAGTGTGAATTGTACATGACTCCCTGACTTGAAGACCACTAATCTGATAATAGAGGAATCTTTAATATAAGAGAGGCAGGCAGAACAAGAATGAATGTTAGGAAGCTTATATTAGATTAACTCAAAATAAGATGCAAAGTTTTAATTATAAGGTCAATTTACCTAGGAATATGGTGATGTTTCTATCATTTAAAGTCTCTCAATCCACACTAGCTGTCTGCCTGAAAGATATGCTCTTATTTTAGTAAAAATGACTTAATTCAAGAATGTAGTTAAGTTCTATGATCTGTGTGATGTAGGAGGTCATATTAGGTGACCATAATGGTCCCTCTTGGCCTTACAATGTATCTTGATATACACCTACACTTGTAGGTGCTCAGTGTACTCAGTGTTCTTAGCTCAGTGTACTTAACACATTAGAAAAGCTCACTTAATCCATCTGTATCCTTCCTTTGCTGTTGTTATATTTTGGATTTTGATATATTTTATATTAATATAATAGGCAGGATGGACTAAGAGGCAAAGAAGAAGCCAGGGGATAGAGTAATAAAAGAAGAAAAGTACAGGAGAACCTTTCCAATGCAGCAACACTACTCCTTAATCAGTCAGTAGGTATTTGAGTCACTCTTCCCTGGAAGCTTAACTCATTGCTGCAAAAACATTATCAATTTCTAGCAGTCTGGACAGCAAGAGATTGGTCAGCAGCATTTTAATTCAGGCAGATGGAATAGCAGGGCATTGAACTACCTTATTAACCCATCTGCCTAATAAAAGTAGGTAAGAGATACACTGGGGGAAACAGAGACCAAGCATTTGCCATAAGTCTTTTATAGGCAGTTTTCAAGGGGCTGGGAGTATAATCATTTTTCCAAGACTGTTTGGCCCATCTCAAAGAATTATATATATATTTTTGGACCAGCAGCTAGGAATTCTTTTTATTGCTAATCTTGCATACATTCTTCATTACTCTATTTAAACAGCCTGGCCATGAGGCTAGTTGTTAATGATCTTAGCCATTCCAATTTACACATAACAGTGATTTAAAATTCTTTTGTGTATAACTCTTACTGTACTTTATTTCAGTACATTGCATGCAAACAGTCCCATTGTCTCCATATGTTTCAAACAACAAACATGCAACAGGTGATTAAACTCCATAAACAAACAGGATTTTCCCAGCAACAAATCAACACCTCTCCATGTCTGGTATTTGTGGAATTTGATAAGCCACCCACTTTGCTCCCTCCCCATTCTTGTTATGTCTGTCCTCAGCCTTCTTCATCTTTTATCCCCCCTTCACCCAGTTTCCAAAGGAAGGCATTCATTGTTAATTAACTGCTGAAATAGTGCAAGCAGCTTGGTTCATGGGATTGAGATGGGAATGAAGCTTTACTTGTGACTTTAAAATGTCTTTAGAGGCCTAAAAGGCATATTTTCTTAGAATGAGTGAGAGAAAGATGAGGATGCGAGAGAGAGAGAGAGAGAAAGAGAGAGAGTTAGTTGAGGAAGGTAACTGGAAAACCTCAAACCAGTAAATTAAGACATATGTCTTAATCAGTTTGAATGATAGCTAGAAAACAAAATCAAAGGTTCTGGTATTTCTGCTGCTTATGTACAACTCCCAGATGTCATTATTTTCCTTGTATAAGATTTCTGATCCAGATTCTAATCTCAGTCAAACTGGTGTAAATCTGTAATAATTCCACTAATTTCAGTATGGAACATACAAGTGACTTCACTGGTTTTACTTGAGTTACGCTGCTATACTTGAGATAAGAACCTGGACATCTCTAGTTGGAAACAAATGTGCCAAAATCATCCCAGGTGGATTAAAAATACTAAAGGAATTTGCAAATAGGCTGTACATTCTTGTTGTATTGACTATTAATAAATGCTTCAGACCAATTACTTTACCAGTGAACTGTGAATGACTACATGTATTATACCTACAGTAGATCCTATCTTCTCATGACTCCTCCATGTTTTATGTACTAAATATTATACATTCTAACTAACCCATCAAACCATTTTCAATTCTGTTTTTAGCATCAGTAGGTAAGATAGGATCCAAAGAACTAAAAACCTCTTGGTAACAAGACAGTTTTTTATATTAGTGGCTCATGCTGAAAATGCAACACTGGGGTGGCTAAGAATCAGATTGCTCCAGATTGTCCCCTTTGCTCCAGATATGCTGGGTCCAGACAGATATGATAGGAAGCATCATTTGGGGATTAGTATTTTGATTCTGAGGTTTAGAGACAGGCTTGATTCATTCAAAATATTTAGTCAAAGTAGGTTCATAACAATAAAGATCATCCAATATACCCATTCAGTAGATTTATTCTGTTCAGATAGAATGTGGTTGGTAATTGCCCCTCCAGATAATTATACTGTTTTCAGATTACAGAGATTTAAATTATTACTAGTAACAACTACATTAATCATGTTATACACATTTAGACTGTACTGCTGAGCAGTGGAAGTTTTTACTTCGCTGGAGAATGTAGAAGCTACACATCCCTTTCACCCACTGATTAGTTGCAGCAGCAGATTAGCTCAATGGCCAATAGTGCACTACTGGAGCTCTTTGCCACAATTCGGTAGTCTTCCCCTTTAATATTGTCCGTGACAGCAAGCATACAAAGTAACCTGCTCTATCTACTTAACAATGGTCAGTATCACAGGTATTGTGAAGAATGCAACAAAAGGGTAGATTTCAAGTAGATGCCAGTGAGATTCATACTCGGTGATTTTCTGCTACATTTTCTGTTCCATACCAAGCTCCCAGTGATAGAGAACGATAGGTAGAGGAGCACATAGTACTCTCATAGTAACAGGGCTTCCTCAGAAGCTGTATCCCCACATGGTCCCTGCTGTGATGCTTACCTCTGAAAGCTTACTATCACTGTTGTGCTCCTTGATGTATAATTACGAATAATGCAAAAGGGTTGCAATGGGAGAATCTGGGTGCAACTAGAATATAAACAATAACAGTAATAATAGTACTAAAAATGGCAAGTTATCAAAAATCCTGGGTTCTGTTTATGACTCTGCCAAAGTCTTAGATGGTCAGCAGCTCAATTATCCCTCTTATTTAGATGTCCTAATATGGATTTAGGCACCAAACTTTAGGAACCCAAGTATACATTTTTGACTTACAGACACATGCTAAAAATCCATGGGACATTTGGTTTTTTAAAAAACGAATCTGATTCCCTGATGAGCAAGACTGCAAGATTGTACCTTGAAGATGTAAACTGATTGATTTGTTTGCTGATGAGCCTTTAATTCAGTGTTATGGTAACTGAGGTTCTTTTTTTTCCCTGAGTGAATGGGAATGAAAGCTATCAGTAACATCTGAAACGTAGATCTTACCAAGATCTTTTTGTGAATCACAGGGGTGTTTTTAATCACTCTGAACAGGAAACAGAGTGCTGCATTTGAATACTGTATATAATTATCATGGGAAATATAATTAGCAAGCATAATTAAGTGGGATTGACTGCATATCAGACTGTTTCTCAATTTTTCACTCAATCCAGCTGTTTCTCACAGCCTCTTTGCTTTGAATACTGGTGGTCTTAGATGAAACCTCTACATAGAATGAAGAGAGAATTACTTCTTTAAAAGGTATTCATTTCATCTAAGTAGACCAATTTATTTAAATGTAATCATGGCATTTTCCGACCCAACCTCCTTTACTTATTACTGTAGATGCTTCATTTTGGAATGTCTAGATGCACCAAAAATATTCCAATTTGAAGGTTTTATAAAACCCCAAGCATATAAACCCAAAGATGGCTTTTTTATATGTATTTACATACTGCCTAGCACAATGGAGCCCTGAACCCTGATTGGGTTTCCCTTAAGTGTTACCATAACACAAATATAAACTGAAAACAAAGCAAATATGGTGACTGATCCATTATGCTGCTGTTTCTTCACAGCATTTCTATTTTTCCAGGTGAGCAGTTGTATATTATTACTATAAGAACAAGAGGAGTCCAAATCACCTTATCCCAGCGAAAAATGCTGTAATAAGAATCCCAATCTTTATAATTCTTCAGTAGAAATAAAAATGTATGGAAAGGTTATGATAAGAAAAGTATGGGAACAAGGTCTCTTGAAGTGGTCAATTTTTGGTACAAGGGTCTATCTGTTGTTTTAATGACTTCAGTTATATTTAAAGGATTTAACTGGCTTATTTTTGACTTCTTAATGCCAGAGTGGACCTTAAGGGTGAGTAGTGTGGGCAACTGCCCAGGGTGCAAAGGTCAAGGGATGCCACACACACACACACGCATGCACGCACGCCCAGCCCTGCCACTTGTGCCAGGTAGGAGGCGTTGGGAGACTTTAGTGGCAACTAATCCTGGGGGCTGAGCAGTGGGGCTTGCTCCCCCAGCCACATGGGGGCTGATTAGAGCCAGGAACTGGGACAGTAGGATAAAAAGCCCGTGGTGGTAGGCGCTGTCATGCAGCATGATGGGCCAGGAGGAGAGCACTGAGGGCTGGGCCAAGAGCAAGGCAGCAGTGCCCAGTGGGAAGGTAGCATGGCTGGGCAGTCCTGGCTTGTGGACCGAGCACTTTGCCATCACTGACTGGCTGGGACTGGACACTGAGCTGCACCCCCCAGTCACTGCCACCACCGCCAAGGGTAAGACTACAAGCAGCTCTGGGCAGCGGCTCCTTGCCACTAGGACTGGGCTTCCTGTGCAGGCAGCCCTACCTGGTGCCTGCCTGCCTGCCTTTCCTGTTATCCCATGTTTAGCTCCTGCTACCTGGCACCAGGCCAGCATTTTGGGTGAGCAGACACATGCTGCCCTGCAGTAGACCACAAAATCCCCTGCCTTCCACAGTCACTGGGGCACATGTGCCCCTCATGCACATCCCCTCCCTACTCATACCCCCATGCTCCCTCGCACCTCCCCCTGCACACCCCACACCCCGCTCTCACACACATATGCCTTGCACATACCCCAGAGCACCGGTA